>NC_041217.1:117409689-117409932 GCF_002837175.3 Physeter macrocephalus
AATACCAAGAAAACAAACAACCCAATCCAAAAATGGCAGAAGACCTAAATAGACATTTCTCCAAAGAAGATATACAGATTGCCAACAAACACATGAAAGGATGCTCAACACCACTAATCATTAGAGAAGTGCAAATCAAAACTACAATGAGGTATCATCTCACAGCAGTCAGAATGGCCATCATCAAAAAATCTACAAACAATAAATGCTGGAGAGGGTGTGGAGAAAAGGGAACCCTCTTGC
>NC_041217.1:117410029-117454350 GCF_002837175.3 Physeter macrocephalus
ACAATATTCATTGCAGCACTATTTACAATAGCCAGGACATGGAAGCAACCTAAGTGTCCATCAACAGATGAATGGATAAAAAAGATGTGGCACATATACACAATGGAATATTACTCAGGCATAAAAAGAAATGAAATTGAGTTATTTGTAGTGAGGTGGATGGACCTAGAATCTGTCATACAGAGTGAAGTTAAGTCAGAAAGAGAAAAACAAATACCATATGCTAACACATATATATGGAATCTAAAAAAAAAAATAGTTCTGAAGAACCTAAGGGCAGGACAGGAATAAAGATGCAGGTGTAGAGGATGGACTTGAGGTCACGGGGAGGTGGAAGTGGAAGCTGGAACGAAGTGAGAGAGTAGCATTGACATTACTAGCTACTAGTAAAATAGTAGGTATCTATTTTACTACCAAATGTTAAATAGATAGCTAGTGGGAAGCAGCTGCATAGCACAGGGAGATCAGCTCGGTGCTTTGTACCCACCTAGAGGGCTGGGATAGGGAGGGCGGGAGGGAGGCGCAAGAGGGAGGGGATATGGGGATATATGTATACATATAGCTGATTCACTTTGTTATACAGCAGAAACTAACACAACATTGTAAAGCAATTATACTCCAATAAAGATGTTAAAAAAAAATTGACTTGTATTCCATATGCTCTCTTTCTGCTTCTCCAGAGGCTGAAAATGGATATTGTGCTGCTGAGATAGCTTTGATTATGTAACAAGGACCACTTCCCAGGAGATGGCAAAACCCCTATAGGTCAGAAGAGAGGGAGTTTGACATGTATGGTTTCCCACAAAGTTGATTTAACCAGAGTTCCACACTGTAGAACATGACACAATATACTCAACAATACAAAAGTTATTAGCATACACATGAATCATTGCCAGGCTTCCAAAGATTTTTTTTTTTTTTTTTTTGCAGTACATTGAAAAGCATTAGTAATCTCCTTCGGAAGGCTCCACTCACCTTGACTTTCCCACTTCTTCATTTCAGAGGGTGAGCCAGTTCCAAAGCACTCACATAGGGCTCTCCTAACACACAGCTGGGTAAGGTGGTAACAATGGGAGAGTTAACTTCTTAAAAAATATTTCTTTATCTGTTGTTAATGCCTGAAATTCTTCATCAGAAATTCATCCCCTTGGTTTAAGGGAATGTTTTCTGATCCAAAATGAAAATATCCCTGGAATGTCAAGAACTGTGAGGAGTCTGAGATTTTATTTACTCGCAAGCTAACAAGTTATCCTGCCACAGTTTCATATATACTGGCAGGGGACCTGCATCTCCTGGGTCAGGGACAAAGGACTCTATTACTGATGGCTTTGCAGGCTGCATGAGCTTTATGTTCACATTGGTTCCCCTTGCCCCCAAGTCTCACAGGACACCTAGGTGAAGTTGTGCAGCACAGTTGAGGAAATCCCTATTTTTGAAAGAGTGATGCTGGTAAACTTGCCCAACCTTGGGATAATGTCTGGAGGGAGACATTATCTTAATTATGCTGGGTCATGAAACTAATGTGCTTTCTGTCCTGGAGGGTGATACTATCTCTATCTTCCAAGGCTGTCTGTTACACAAACAACCTCGAAAAGGCAGTGTGGAACAAAAGCTGATACAAGACATGCAGAAACACTATGGAGAATTGTCAACCAACATGTGAGAAGGAAGACTATTAAGCCCTTAGCAACCTTACACACATGACCAAATGTACCTAAGGATACTCTCTAAGGCTGGCCATCTGAAATGGTTCCCCAACAAAAGAAAGGCAAGCACAAGAGGTAGCTTCCAGAGTCCCTGTGGCCGGGTAGTCCATAAAGAGTGACAGATCTGGATAAAATACTCAACTGGGGATCCTGGAATAGGAATAAAGATGTCACCTTCACATACTTGACTTAGTTCCTGTGGCTCTTTCTGCCTGAAGTACTGTTCCCTTCCCCTTTGCAAAGATATTTTTTTCCCTTTTTCCTTTAAGACTCTGCTAAGGCATCTCCTCTTCTGCAAAACCTGCCTTAGGCCCTTGCCTCCAGCTGAGATAGGTGTTGTGCATCTGTGTTCCTATAGCACTCCATGCCTATTTTCCTCTGCAATAGCATCTACTGCACTATATCACAACTTTATGCATATTGATAAGTTTCTCTTAATCAGTAGAAACCTTCTTGAGGGCAAAATCTGCCTATCTCTCAGTCTCTGTGGTTTGCAATAAACGTTTGAGCAACTGAACTGAACTGGGGAGAATGTCACTACCTAGATTTGACCTTGCATCTTCACTAGTCTTTAAATTCAATGTAAATCTATACCAGATTATAATTTCCTGCAATGCTATGAATTCTTTGATATTTCCCTAAGAGGGACACTTGATAGCAGGTGGAAAATGAATTAGATGAGAGTCTTTCCTTTGGTAATTATAAAAGCTACATGAACAAGAAGTTATTCAAGGTTAGGTTAGATGTCAGACAAGGCTGGACAATTGTTCTGATCTCTAAGACATTGACTGTAAAACTGAATCTTGGCAACAGTGATACTCAGAGAGACTTTATGGTTGTGTGTTAGGGTACAAGCTAAGCTGCTGTAACAAAGAGACACCCAAGCATACTAGCTCAAATATAGAAATTTATCTTTTGTGTATCAGCCCAGAGTCGATGGATAGATGGACCAGGGTGAGTTCTGCTGCAAAATCCAAAGTTCCTGTTAAGTTTGTTCATCACTTAAGGTTGTTTTTACATTTCATATCTTACTGTTTGGGGACTGGAAGCAGTCAGTTTTTTTGGTCTTGCAAGACCCCCACATTTCTAGACTCTCTATTCACTTCATTTCTGCTTGAAATTGCCTATTTTCCCCCCTGAGGTGTTATTTGTCTTGTAGCATTGCCAAGCACACTTGGCAATGTGTGCCAAAATGTGCCAAGCATATTTTATGTGTGTTGTTATTGTCAATAACAACACACATAAAATTAAATTTCAGTTTTCCTACCTCTCCCGCTAAAGATGCCTGCTCAGGCATCACACGATCCACCTTCCATATTACCTCAGGAGATGGTTTTACCAAATAAGATACATGGATCTCCATCTCTCCCACCTCAGAGAGAAGTCTTCTCAACACCTCACTGCTGGACTAATACCACATATTATAGTTTTGGGGGTTTACTTTTGCTTTGTTATTTGGTGACAGCTCGCTTCTGTTCTAAATATGTGTATTAGCCAGGCTCAGGCATTAAGGTAGGTTGTATTATTGTTCTCAGTTATTTGCTGCTCCTCCCTGTGGAGGGAGTATAGTTCTCTGCTCCATTTTAGTAAGGCTTGGCCATGTGACTTGGTCTGAGCTATGAAATGATGACAGAAGTGTTGTGTGCCACTTCTGAGCAGGAGCTTTAAAAACCATCACGTGGTTCCTCCCACTTTCTTGCCACTGCTGGGAGAACAGCAGCACCCCCAGATAGGGGCTGCTTCTTCACTGTGAATGCAGGATGAAGACGCATAAAACAGAGACAGAGAGGGGCTTCCCTGGTGGTGCAGTGGTTGAGAGTCCACCTGCCGATGCAGGGGACACGGGTTCGTGCCCCGGTCAGGCAAGATCCCACATGCCGCGGAGCGGCTGGGCCCGTGAGCCATGGCCGCTGAGCCCGCGCGTACGGGAGGCTGGGCCTGCGCGACCGGAGCCTGTGCTCCGCAACGGGAGAGGCCACAGCAGTGAGAGGCCCGCGTACCGCAAAAAAAAGACCAGAGACAGAGCCAACCACCGGAGCCTGTGCTCCGCAACGGGAGAGGCCACAGCAGTGAGAGGCCCGCGTACCGCAAAAAAAAGACCAGAGACAGAGCCAACCACAACCACATCTAATGTGAGAACATCTAGTAGTGCTCTAAGCTACTGATATTTCGTGGTTGTTTCCACAGCATACCTTAGTGAAAGCTAATGTTACAGCTAGACTGTACTGCAGCAGTAAATAAATCCCTGTTTCTTAGTGGCTTAACATAAGAGTTTAATGCTCTCCTTTAGGGTGGGGTGACGGGAGCTCCATTTTCTTTAGTGTGCAGCCTGCTTTTAGGCAAATTGTCATGAACAATCATTGCTTTCAACTTAACTGACCAATGTCTCTTTGTACCACGTACAACCAAATCCACTGGGAGGGAGCCTCATGAAGGTCTGAATTCTTATTTTTATTTTCTTGTACTGCAAATCCTCTTAGCCTGCTTATATAGTTTGACTCTTGCCATTCTGAGATTTGTTTTGATCTTGGATGTACCATGTTTTTCATCATTAAAGAAGGATTAATTTGGTGGCTCCAAAATGAATTCCATTCTATTTTCCAAATCCAATATCCTTTTGAACTTATTCCAGAAACTGTGAAGGAGTGTTGGTCTTATGATGTAGAGAACTGTTTGGGCCTCTGTAGTATTGGTGTGGGGAGAAGCTGTGGACTCTGTCTTCTTCCTCCGCACTCTCAGTCTTAAACCTCACATAGAATTTCTAAATGTACCAAAGTGACCTGCTTACTTCTCTCTTATCTAAAGATGGTGATTAAAATTAGCTCAGTGCTGAAGCTCTCAAGCCTTTGAACAGATTTCAGCTGCTCAGTCTATCTTTGATTAGGATATGTTCATTTAGGTGTTCCAACTCCTTTAAAAACTCTTCAGTAAATTTCCAAGCCTCTTGTCAAACACCACTGACCGATTGCCTTCTAACTCCCAGCCTAAAGGACTCTAAAATCATTTCTCTGACCTTCTCATTGACTAATTGGGCTTTGATTGGTGTCAGCTGCTGCCAGCTGTGATAAAACTGTTTTCAGTAAGGCTTGACATTCTGGAGGTGACATTAGGTCACTTTCTCATACTTATAAACAGGACAATTTTAGAATTGAGAGGGGAGTTGATGCTATGGATCATCTTTCATTCAACAGATCTAAATTAAGAACTGACTTCGTGCCAGATATTGCTGGAATGGGGTAAGAACTTACTCCCTTCTTCAAATTCCCATTGAAAACAACAAATTATTGCAGTTGGAAAAGATGGTGAGTCCGGACTGAGGGAAGTACTTTCCAGCTTTGAAATCACAGGGTGGGGAGGAAGAGGCCGGGGCAGGAGATGTGGCAGAGGGGTGTGTGTGTGTGTGTGTGTGTGTGTGTGTGTGTGTGTGTGTGTGTGAGACATCTCCATCCAATCCTCAAACACCACCACGAGGTAAGTACTAGCAGTGCCTCTCGTATGTGAGGAAACGGGAGCCCTCAGAGCACTCACTGACAGTTTGTAATTGGCTCAGATGATGAGTTACTTTGTGCAGGCTCCTAATGAAGGTGGACGTGTCAGGTTGAGAAGGGAAGCAAGAGCCCCAGATAACCTTTCTGGCTGCCAGGACAGCTGTGGAAAAGAACCACTGCACAGAGATGAGGTTCCCTGAAGTGACTGACCTGGGGCTGCAGCTTCCTCCCGATTTCCCAGGGGGCAGCCATACCTCTAATCTCACAGAGTAAAACTACAGCAAATCTAAATCCTCTTTTTCTCTATGTGTCTTGAGCCTGACATATTTGCTCAGGGACCCATATTCTCTGGGGCAGAATCTGCCTGAATTATGCTGGGCAAACATAGCTGTCCCTCTGCAGAGTGGGCAAACAGAGAACACTCACCGGACATGTGATATAAAGCAACAGCAGCTCAAAAGACAGCAGGCATGCTAATGCCACAGGGCAGATGTCACCCTTTGGGTCACGGGAACACGAAGGAAAACTCTCAGATAACCTCCTATTTGCATTTTCAATCAGAGTAAATTGCATTTATGATGCAAAAACAGGCAATCCGGAAAAGGGAGGAGCCTGAAAGTCATCATCTTGGAGATGAACATCAACTCTGAATTCATGCAGTGGAGGAAGCAGACAGTGAATTGAACCCAGGAGAAAATGGAATTAATGAATGAGAAGTAAGCTTGATAAATTGTCCCAAGACACTAAGGAAAAGGATAAAGGAAGGGAAACAATCAGAGAAAAGAGACACGGGATATGATCGAAGTGAGCTGATACCCTATAATTGAAATACCTTCAGGAGAGGACATCACAGGTGGAGGGAAGTAAAAAAGAAACAGTAGAAGAAAAATATTATTTATTTATTTGGCTGTGTTGGGTCTTCGTTGCTGCGCACGGGCTTTCTCTAGTTGCGGCGAGCGGGGGCTACTCTTCATTGCGGTGCGCGGGCTTCTCATTGTGGTGGCTTCTCTTGTTGCGGAGCACGGGCTCTAGGTGCATGGCTTCAGTAGTTGTGGCATGCGGGCTCAGTAGTTGTGGCTCACAGGCTCTAGAGCACAGACTCAGTTGTGCGCACGGGCTTAGTTGCTCCACGGCATGTGGGATCTTCCTGGACCAGGGATCAAACTGGTGTCCCCTGCATTGGCAGGTGGATTCTTAACCACTGCGCCACCGGGGAAGTCCTGAAGAATATTTTTAAGTGGAAGAAAAATTTGAATCTTAGAGTTGAATTAATTAAAATGACTAGATACATCAGGACAAAGTTTCTCAATTCAATGATTTCTCAGTGCTTTAAAGCATGCAGATTCGAGGGCAGCATTCGTTATAATGGAAAATAATCCAGCTGAGATCAAAACTCTTCCTTTTACAGTTTTATTGGAGCCAAAATGATTTTATGTAAACAGATTTAAATTCATGTTGAAAGTTGGTGCAAACGTATGAATAGGGTATATTAAATCAATGCAGAGTAATAAAAATAAAATAAAAATAATAATGTAAAAAAAAAACGAACACTGGAAGAAAACAATGCAACACTGTCCACATAATGACTGCTGTGAAAAGTTTCAGCTTAGAGTGTAGATTTCCTTTCTCTTTTTTTGAAGCAATTTCGAGGAGCAAATATTGTGTTCCCAGAATTCTAGCCCTGGACACATTAGCCTTCATATGGAAGGGTAGAAGGAAAACAATCTCCAATATGAAAGGCTTCAGAATGCATACTGTTAGTGTACCTTTCCTGAAAAAAATTATTGAATAAGTGCTCCAGTGAACCAAGAAATTAATCATAATAAAGAATTTAGAAATCAGGAAGATTTATAAAAGAAAATGTAGTGAAAGATGGAACCAGTGAAATAGCATTAAATTTAGATTACTATTGCTAATGTAGTTATGAAACTTTCTGCAAATGTCAAAAATAAAGGGAAGGAGAAGATACATAATGTCAAAACGTATTAAAAAGATTGAGATCTAAAGTCCTAGATGATTTCAACAAAAACTGGCTGGTAAAGGGGTATGTGAAATTTCACATTTTATAGGAGGAAGTATACTGTTTCATGTTTGATGTTAATAGAAATATGTGTTTGTACATGATTTAAAAAATTTTTAAGGTGAACACCAATATAGTCCTGTAGGTTAAAACCTTTTTGTTTTTAGCAGTTGAAATCTTCCCCTCTCCCTATACACACACCCACGTACCTAAATATAAAAGACGTCACAGTGACACCTGCTCTGGTTGAGACAGGGCAGCAAACCCTTAACTCTAATCCTTGGACTTCCCTTTCACCTCCACAGCCTCTAAGGCCCGGGAACAAAATCCTGGAGCTCATAGAACAAAATTTGGAAAACATTGTCCTAGGAGATAAAATGAATAAATCTTCCATGTCATTAGATCACAACTTGTGCCAAGGTGCTATAAATGGATTACAGCCTCCAGCTAAAGATCTCCTTTGACCGTGGGGCGGCTGACCAAGCCTGGGGCTGTTGGAGTCCCATAGCCTTTGACCTGGAGCTGCCTAGTCCTGGGCTCCTTGAAGGGTGAAGTGGTCTGATGGTGCCCCTTGGTCCCCACAGGGTGGCTGTGTCTTTCCTCATTTGCCATCTTCTCCACCATGCTGTGCAGAGCACAGTTGAGGAGATACTTGTGCATCCTGGATCCCTCTTTCAGCAGACAGTGTTAACCAGATATGGTCAGGGGAACCACACTAGCTCCAGGAGAGGCTGGTCCAGTGTGGGGGCATCGGGTTGGGCACAGCTCCCTGTTTTCACATATATCCAAAAACTTCTGTTCATTGGTGGCAGAATGTCTCTTTAGTGGCAACTTAGCCAGGTTCCGGATGGCCTCTTCAAGGAAAAATGTTCATTCTGAAAAGTAGAGCATTGTCATTATTTTGAAATACTTAATATGGAAATTTTCAATGGATTCAAAAGTATTCCCATTATCACAAGAAATTTCAATATTACTTTAAAAGATAAATGAAAGAGCTGTTAGTTTCTTTAAATGTAATCTAAATGTGTACATTTTTGAGTAATAGTAAAAGTGCTTTACATTTTTTTTATCACCAACCTGTGCAATGTTTCTCACTGATGGCCCCTATAAAGAATTTGAAACTACCATCATGAAAAATTCTTCATCAGGACTTTTGTATTATTTTAAGCATAAACTCTGATATAAATAAGATACAAATAAGAGTATGGAAGCAAACTAGTTTTTAATTAAACACCTTGAGACTATTTTATTTGGAAGCTTTATACAAATTCAGTATTTTAAATGTTCCTCAATTCTACTTTTTTACTATTTTATTTTTAATCATAATTTTATAATATAAAGAAAATATATTTTGCACCAAGCCCTGTATATATGCCTTCATATTTCCTCCAGTTTTCTGAGTGTGAAACAGAAGTATTATTTTACATCTGTGTGTGTCATAATGTAAAAATGATTGGGAAGCATGGTTTTAGGGAAACAAATATGCAGAGAAAGTGTCATCAATAAAAAAATAAAGGGGGAATAAAGGAAGCCTATTTGAACATTGGCCAATATGTATTAAGTGAGTGGGCAAGTTATAGAATAATATGTATGGTTTATTTTCTGCTTTTGCAAAATAAAAATATTAGAACTATTGCTAGTGGATATCTGTGGCTCACTGTGACTTCTCCCTTCTGGTTACTGTCCTTCAACCCAAGCATGCAGTTACAAAGGAAGCAGCCATGTTGCTGGGACATAAGTGTGCCCCTTTGATCAGGATGGACTCTTTTAAGAATCCTGAACCTTCCCAGGGAGCTTTGGGACTGTGACCAAGAATGTCCAGTCTCCGTTTGGCTGCTTGCTTGAATAGAGGAAATTTAAAATCACAAGATGTTGCTACTTGTCATTTTCTGCAACAGGATGAGGAAACAGAGAGAAGGATGGAGGGAACTGATTTTTCCAATTCGCTGCCATGTTTTAGTCTGTGTCTAAGACCTGGCTACTTTCCTTCTTGTCAGTTCAGGGAGACATCTTACTATGCTTATTGTAAATCGCCCCGCCCTTTTGCATTAATTCCTTCAGTTGGGTTTCCTTTGCTCACATCCAATAAATACATAATCTATACGTTAATTCACAGGGAAAGATGAAAGTCAGGGACATCTACATTAAAATATTAGCAGAGCTTAACTCCAGATAGTGGACTGTGGGTGAAACAAGACAACATTAAACAACATAAAAATATTTTTTATTTTGCTTTTAGAAAAACTTGCACGACATACAAGAAGCATTTATCACTCTTGTGATAAGAAAAATAATTAAAGAACATATTTATTTAGGGGATAAGAAGTTGGGTAATTATGGTTAAGTCTAATTTTTATGCTTAAGCTCCTAATCTTGAGCCTTATTATACATAATATAAAATGGAAGAGTTGACAAATAATTCTGAAAAGGCTGGTATTAATTATTATGACTGTAATACTAAACTAAAAATTTAGCAATATACTCTTTAAATACCTATAAAAGTAATTTTATTTTAATTTGCTTGCTAGAAGAATTTACAAATGTTTTGTTAGTGTATAAATCGTACTCCATTTAAAGAAATATTTTATGAAGGGAAGGATATTGCCCTCAATTTCTTTTTAGATTATGGCAAAGTGAGCCATAGGAAAAGTAACAGTTTCCCAATGCTGAACCTCCTAGTGGTCTTCCACTTCCCTGCAATATCTGTACCATCAACTAAGTGAGATTTCAATGAAGTCTGATCAATGTTATTATCCCGGGAGATGGGGAGCAATGAGGAAGCATATTTGATTTAGGAGCTGCCTAATGGTTGGTGGGTTAATAGGAGACACACGTTTTTTAATGAATTACAAGAAGGAAAAAGAATGCAAAGTCTCCAGCCCCCAATTACTTTCAAAATGTCAGGAAAATCTGAGCCATTGAAACCTGAGATTTAAATTTCAGTTGCTAAGAGGGCATGAGTGAGAACTTCCTTCTGAATTGTCTTTTTCTGAGAGAACATAAAAACACCCAACATGTTAATAATTGGGCCAAGTTGACCATGTGACTCCAAAAGCTTAAATGCTGAAATAATTCATCGTAAGGACCGTGTGCTTCTATGCTTAGCACAGATGGGTTCACCTGTGTGAATTTCGGTTCTTGTTTAATATTGTCGTCTTCAAGATGAGAAATGGAAGGTTGACATTTCCTGATGCATTTTCTCTGGCAAGTGAAAAGAAATAATCACTGGCATTATTTGCCTGATGACACTACAATGGGGTAAAGTGAATGATGACAGCCTTTGGCACCTGCACATCAGGTGAGAAAGGAAAAGAGTTTGTCCTAGTGGAGAGAAGAAATATTGGATTAAAATGAAAAGCTATTGGATAAGAGAGTGTTCAAATGTGTGGCTAACTCTGTTTTCCATCTCAGTACCTAACCCTAAAGGTTACTTAGACCTGGTTCTTGAGTCTATCACAGACTTCGGCCAGTCTCCCAATGTAGGATCCAGTGGCTTTGAATTTCAGTGTCAGTGCTTTCTGAGCCCAATCAAACATCATTTAAGGCTGATACTGATTTGCTTCTCAGGTTGCCTCATCAGGGTGGGCCCAGGCTTTGGATTCAGACAACCCGGTTTGAATCCCGGCTCCTAGAGGTGAGACTTTGAAAGGTAACTTCATCTCACTGAATATTGTTTATTGTAGAATTGGCTAATAACATTCACCGCCCCCCCCAGGCAGTTGTGGAGGTTAAGCATGGTGAAAGTACCTGTCGCATTCCCTTGAATGAATACTCTTGCAGAATATTCTTTATATTTTATCTAGAGGCTTTATTTCAGCTCTAACCTTGTCCACCTTTCAAACTTCCACTACACAGCCTTCTTATCTTTCATGAATATACTTTGTTCATGGCACTTGCATTCATATATTTTCAGGATCACTTAGATATTTGTTATTTGAAGATTTTCCAGAGCATTATTCTAGTGACTCCTTTTTTGTCCAAAGACTAAGATGCCATTAATTGTTAGGATTTGGGGGCTATCAAGTCAGGAGCTTGGAAATATGATTCACCTCTGAGACTACAGAGCTGTCACAAAGTAGGGATCGGTTGTCCTTGCCTCAGATGGTTATTGGGAGGACTAAATGAGATAATCTATAAAGCCCTTAGCATGATGCCTAAACACGGCTATGTGAGTGACGATATTGATGATGTTGAATAGCCCTGTGCATGCCACCCAAAATAATACCTTATAAGCAGTACTTATGTCACAGATTCTTTTCCAATCAAAGATTAGAGTATAGCTATAGGATAGAGATTGCAAATAGGGTTTGACTCCTCTGCCCACATGCTATCTGAATGCTGGGTTAGGAAGGATTCTGAAGCTGCATCTGAGCTCAGTGCGAGAAAGTGCTGTGACTGATTAGAGGTGTCAGATCTGAGAGCAGGGGCAGGATGATCCGATGACATTTATTTAGCATTCCTCTTCTAGGTTGATTTTTCCCTTTTATTTTTTTGACTGCTGCCTGCTTAGGTGGAACAAAAGATTCCTTGATTCATCTATCTTACCTGTTCCCACTTTCTAGTGTACAAAAAAAAAGAAACTCTATGGTAACAAAAAAATTGGAGAAAAACAAAATAATAAGCACTATACTCAAACTCTTCTGTGTTAGTTCCTGAAAAATTATAGCCCCCCACCAAAAAGTCATTACCAATTTTAGAGTTATTAACCCATAAACATTGAAGTAAAAATAATGAAACTAAAGGAATAGTAGTTGAAAAGCAAGCATAGCACCTGTTGGAAACCCCGATCAATCAAGACCACACTAATAATATTCTAATAACAAGCTTTCTTCCTCTAAACAGTGGGAGTTTTAACTATGTGTATGTCCATGTAGAATAAGATTTCTAGTGTTGCCAAGCCTTGGAGAGTGGTCAGACTTAATAGAATCCTAAGTTAGAGGCTTCTATAAATTCTGCTTACGCACTAATTTTAGTTCAATGTAACCCAGATTACTAGTGGCCCCCAGTATCCCTGAATGGACACTGGGAATAATAATTGTTTGTGTTCATAGGGATTGTGGAGGTTAAGTGAGATGCTGAATGTAACACCAAGGACACTGGGTAGCACACAACACAAGCACAGAAAATGTTAGTTATTATAAGTTCATGCAGTTTTAGGAGTTCTAGTGAGACGCTGCTAACTCCTTAAACTCTTCACTATTTTCTTAAGGGAGCCCCACTACACCACTTGAATGTATTTCCTCTCACTTAAGGTTTTGCTCCATGTTTTTAAAAAGCATATTGCCTTGGGAAGACTGATACTTTATTACCTTATATGTTTAGCACATTTATAAGTGTAATGAGCTAGACACCATGCAATGCCCTGTGTGGGAGAGGGGGTCACTAAGATGAATGTCACAGCCCCTGACTCTAAGGAACCACAGGTCATTCTGGGATGTGTGTGGCTGCCTGAATTAATCTGATAACTTCCATGATCTGGCCCAACTTACCTTTCCAAATGAATTTCCTATCACAGGATATTATCTTGTGTCCACATTGAACCACCATGTTTCCAAGCAATCCTTCTCCTTTCCAAACTCTGCCTCTGGTCGCATTCTATTTCTTCTAACTCAGAAAGATTCCCGTCCTCACTTTTAGAATAGGTCAACTGTAGCCTCACCTGTGAAATTTTCCTTTTTTATCACAGTCTGAAAGGGAGACTCTCTTCTTTTTATAGCTGGAGCAGCGTACATTTTTGGTGTACAATGTAGGGATGATAAATAAGTTTGTATCTTACTACAGTCATGGAGCATGGGTAAAGCATGTCAGGCAAGCTGGGTACGTCTGCAGAATCTGGTGGCAAGAGATTCTGAAAGCAAGCATCAGAGGTTTGGCACTTAATGCATACACACAACAAGCCTTATTGTATCCTGGGGTATTCAACGGCACCAGTTCCGGCATCATATCCCAGCTCTACCACTCCATGTTATGGCCTCAAGAAAGTCACTCCGTTTTCTCATCTGTAAAATGGAGATAACAATAGTACCAACATCACTGGGGCATGAAGATTAAATGAGATAATAACTATTAAACTCTTGATAAGAACCCGACACATGGTAGGAATTCAATAAATGTTCATTATTATTATCATTTGCCCTTTTGTGAACTTCTCATTCTCCATGTACCTGTAAGACTCGACCCAGTGCTAGGTTTGAATCTAGCTCTTTAGAGCCATCTTTCATGACAGATAAACATTTTAATTTCTTTTGTTTTAATAGAAATTTATTTATTTATTTTTGGCTGCGTTGGGTCTTCGTTGCTGCACGCGGGCTCTCTCTAGCTGCAGCGAGTAGGGGTAACTCTTTGTTGCGGTGCGCGGGCTTCTCATTGCAGTGGCTTCTCTTGTTGCGGAGCATGGGCTCTAGGTGTGCGGGCTTCAGTAGTTGTAGCACGTGGGCTCAGTAGTTGTGGCTCACAGGCTCTAGAGTGCAGGCTCATTAGTTGTGGCGCACGGGCTTATCTGCTGCGCGGCATGTGGGATCTTCCCGGACCAGGGATCGAACCCCGTGTCCCCTGCATTGGCAGGCGGATTCTTAACCACTGTGCCACCAGGGAAGTCCCCAAGCATTTTAATTTCTTATGCAAATATAAAACTGGAGACCATTAGAAGACTATTTGGAGTATCAATAAATGTGGTCTGTGGAACTTAAATTATATCTCAGATAAGCCAGTTCTTCAATTGGAGTAGTTCCTACTCCATTCTCTTTCAAGTTAATATCTAACCACACTTAATGGTCATCTCCTCTTGTTAGCTGGCAATAGGTGAAACCAATTAAAACGCAATTAATAAATGATAACTCTGGTGTAGAATGATGTTGACTTGTGGCACAGACTTTCAGGGACGAGCTGCCCAGGAGGCCTGTCGGGTTGGCAGAGTAAGCTGGAAACCTATTTAAATGTTCTTTGAAAACAACTGAAATGCTTTCCTCTGAGTGTCACCAGTAAAGCACAAAAGTATACCAAAGAGCATCTTGATGTGGTGCTGTTTACAGCAAATTTCCCTGATCAAGGACAAATACATCATTTATGTTATATTTTGTGTGTATATATGTGTTAGATAATGCACGCCATCCACTGTAACAGGAAATTTGGATAATGTAATTTAGAAAGTAAAGTACAGGTGAGAATATTAGACCCTTATCTGCCACACTACAAAGGATGCGAAAGACAGCATTTGAGGTCAATCAGATTTTCTTTCGAATCATTTTCCATGAGGTACTTAAACTATACTTCATTTGCGGTTTCATGGTTTCCAACTGAACTGTAGGCTGGATGGTGGTTGGGTGAATCCCTCGCAAAATAGAACTGAGAAACATTTGAATTAGGTATGAGACATGACAGGAAGAAACACTGCAGCAGAGAGGAGCTAGAGAAAGAAAGGGCACTTATGAAAGCAGCATAGCTGGAGTGGTTGTATACCCTGGGCTTTTCAGGAGAGTCCCAGTTTATACCTGTGCTCAGACATTTATTTAGCACCTCTTTTCACTGTCAGTGCCCCAGTTTATGCTATAGATTAAATATCCAGCAGAGTTTACACTGAATGCTCAATTTCACTTTCATAAGCCAGAAAAAAGTAGCATGGACCAAAATCTGCCACTGGCTGCTGAAATTCCAATTTGCGTAATAGGAATTTAGAAGGAAAGGTAAGAGACTGCATGCTGAAAAGCCTAGGCACATTCACTTGGTTACTTAGGTAATAAAGATGACACATCTGGGGCTGGCAAGATAATCAGGTATTTTTGTCCTCTGGAGGATTGATAATGCATTTGCCTGGGATCTCCTCCTGCTCAACTTGTGACAGAAACGTTGGCTCACTTTTCAAGGTAGTTGAAATAAGAGAAAACAGACAAATGTCACGGCTTCTTATGAGATTTTATTCAAGGAGGTGGGCTAGAGGGAGATATGGTCAAAGGGATGATTCTGGTCCAAAGGCTCAAACTCGTTGCCCTGGAAACAGCCTCTCACTCAGAAAGCAGAGCTCATCTGTGGAGTCATCTCCTCAGGTCCCTGCATGTCTACCCAGGAGGGGCCAACTGCCACCTGAGGGAGCAGAGTTTAGCTCTCTCACTTTGGCAACACATATACCAACACTGGAATGAGTTCAAAAATATTTGCATGACTCCTGTGCAAGAAGTTATTGATTTATTCCAATTTTGGAAGTCACATGTTATGAATTTATTCAGTGTTGTACTAGAGTCTTTGGCCACTGGAGTAAGGCAAGAAAAAGAAAGAAAAGTTGCCATGAGGGGAAATAAATAAACAAAACTGATTATTCAGAGATGACATGAAAATTGTCCAAGTAGAAGATCTAATGTATATACATGTATACACAATCACACACACAACACATTAGGAGAGTTTAGGAAGATTGCTAGATATAAGATCAATTTTTAAAAGTCAATTGCATAGTCATAAAATAGAAACCAATAGTTATAAAGTGTTAATGTTACATAAAATGTCTAAAAATAGCAACAAAAAATTGACACCAAGGAATAAATTTAACAAAAGATGTCTGACTTTTATGTAGAAAGAAGGCCTAAATAAATGGAGACATGACATGTTGCTAGATATGATGATCAGGTCTCCCATAATTGATCTGTTAACATAGCAATTGAATCATTGTTAAAACTTGATAGATAGCATCCAAAGTGAATAAGTGGAAAAGGCAAGCAAACAGCCAAGAACAGCTTGAAAAAAGAAAAACGTGGGGTAACTTGACCTAGGACTGTAAAGATTTATTTTAATGCTTTATATTAGCTTGATGTATGGACACATAAAGAGATCACTTAAACAGAAGAGAGGGCCAGAAACAGACCCACCCATACATAGACACCTGACATATATAGAGCTCACATTGCAAACCAAGCGGGAAAAAATGAGCTATGCAATCGATGGTGCTGGGACCATTGGCTCTTCCTATGGAAACAAGTACAATTGGAACTCGGCTTCATATTCTAAACAAATCTAGTTCAGGTGACTTAGAAGTTTAATAGTGAAAAGAAATCTTTAAAGCTATAAGAGAGAATATAGGATAAAATCTTTACCTCAGGTAGGGACATAGCATTTTTAAACAATTCACACAAAATATAAACCATAAAGGAAAAAGAAATAAATTGGATTACATTAACATAAAATTTTATGTTTACCAGAAGACAGATAAAAAGAAAACTTAAAAGGAAATGAGCAAAAGACATGAAAAAGACATTTCACAGAACAAGAGCCCCTGATGCTAGTAAATATATGAAGAAAATATTCGACTTAATTAGTAACCAGAGAAATCCAAATTAAAACACCAGTGAATTAGTGTCTTATACCCATTAGACTGGCAAGGCTGGACAATACTAGTTGTGTTGAGAATGAGAGACACGTAGACCTTGTAAGAGTATAAATTGGTACAAACACTTTGGAAAATTATTTGCCATTATTTTTTTAACTTAAAGAAAACATATTACCTAGCAATTTCTTTCTTAGGTGTATACTGTAGAGAAATTCTTGCTCGTGTGCGTAGTGTATAAAAATGTTCATCCTGTGTTTACACAAATGTCTATCCAAATGTCCATTGCCAGGAGAATGGATCAATACTTTGCATACTATAGTAGTGAAGATGATTGAATACAACTGCCTGCTTCAACATGCGTGGGAACCAAAGCATAATGCAAGTGAAGAAAGCAAATCACAAAAGGATACACAGAGTTCACCTAATAAAGTTCAAATGTACAAAAACAAGTAGCATATATTTCTGGGTTATATATGTAACCATGTATGGTTATATATAACAATATATAATAAACTATTTTTAAAAGTGCATATATAATAAACTATTTTTAAAAGCCATAATCCTTGGTGGGGAGTCAGGGAAATAAGAAAAACTAATGGGGAAGGATATCAGGGGCTGTGCCATAATTAGTCATTTTCTATTTCTTAAGCTGGCTTGGGCACATGGATGGTCAGTCAATCATTCTTTATACCTTAGTTATTCACTAGACATAATTTTTTGAATGTATGAAATATTTCATAAAAAATAAAATTTTAAAAAGGTTCCAGCTGGCCACAGATTTTCATCAACTGATGCAGGCAGTCCAATTATTTCCTTATTTACAGCTGGATCTATACTTTTACCTCTGGCTCATCCCTGAACAAATTTACTGAATATGGTCTAGTGGTCAGATTAGCAGCTCTCTATAACGTTTTAGCCAAACCCCAACCTCAGCATATGCATAATACAATTTTAATGACCCAGAACAACATATTTAGTCATCTAATATAGGCAGTTTCCCCATTAGCAATTGCATCGGTAATCCCCCAGTACGTAATTTCCGTCAGTGACTTTACTATGAAATTCCATCGCTGCCTGCTGGGGGCTATCGGAGGAACCAGATTTGATGATTCCAACAAATGTTACTTTCTCGGTGAAGCCTTTCCCAATGCCTGAAGGCAGAATTTGTTATTCTCTTCTGCTCATCCCAATAGCATTTCCTTGTTTGCAAAATGCGGAGTACTGACTTAGACCTTATTGGCTGCCAAGAGGAATAAACGAGATAATGCATTTAGAGCTCACAGTAGGCACCAGCAAATATTAGTCATTCTTATATTTGTATTTGTATTTATATTCTTATTTTTGTTATTGTTTTTATTCCTCAGGCTTTATTGGAACGCATGGCACAGTATGACAAGCTTCAGCTAATTGCATCTGGCTCTGTCTCCCTCCTTAGTCTGTAAACCTGTTGAGGGTGAAAAGTGTGTCTTCTCATCTGTGTGTCCCTAGTACTGCTCCTGGTGTGTAGTAAGCACTCAGTACATATTTCTTGAATTTAGTTAAAATAGAATTGTTTTATGGTTTAAAATTCTTCTTTTAAAGTTTAGAATTTGCAGGGACTTCCCTGGTGGTCCAGTGTGTAAGACTCCATGCTCCCCATGCAGAGGGCCTGGGTTCGATCCCTCGTCAGGGAACTAGATCCCGCATGCATGCTGCAATTAAGAGTCCTCATGCTGCAACTAAGAGTCCGCATGCCACAGCCAAAGATCCCACGTGCTGCAACTAAGACCCAGCACAGCCTAAATAAATAAATAAATATTTTTTTAAAAATTAAAAAAAATGAAACTTAGGATTTGCAGATCTATCCCAGGTTCCAGTCCCTTGAAATCACCTGAAATTTGTGCCTCAACTCTGTGCCTCGGGGATGCCAGTGGTATTGGCACTTGTCCCTCCCTGGCTGTATTCCAAGGTTTGGTGAGATGCTGGCAGGGCTCTCATAAACACTTCCTGAGGAAAATGGGAAATGTCTACCCTTGGGCAGTTTGCTATTCTGGTAAAAAAAAAATTTTTTTAATGCTATTCATTAGCCACCTGGCTTGGTCAGAAAATGTAGGACCCAAACATGGGTAAAACCCTCTTTTCATTAGTCAGATTGGTTTCTTGAAAAGATCTATTTTGGAAAGAAGACAAGGAACTCAGCATTATTGATCATAAGACCATAATATTGTTTTCATAGGAGAATATAATTTGTTGCTGAAAATAACCCAGTGGATTATCTAGAGCCAGCCTGATTCAACCGGCTCTAGACTTTACTCTCCCATATGGATCAATCTGAGAAATAAGTGAGCGCTGATATGATGCACAGCAAGGTGAGGGTCAGAGAGTATAGACATTTAAGACATACAGTTAGTTCACTCCACCAAAGACCTTATATACTAATCTTGATCTGTGACTAATTCTAGTTGTATAGTCATATGCTAAAGTGCTTAAGAATTTCTCTGTTAGAGAGGAAAATAGTGTGATGTGATGGGTAATATAGATCAGTAGGAAATTTTATTAGTGTAATTAATAAGCATATAAAATGTATTGGGTTAGAGGGTTTATAGAGATATAATTGTGTGGTTACATATGCTTGGAAATAATTTGTGTTATATGAGTAGAATAGACTACACTAAATCAGTGGATTAGGGGAATAGATTTTTAGATAGTAAACTATTTTAAGGCACTGTCAAGATGGAGAGGAGGAGGCTGTGAGAATCTCTGTTTTTGTGACCATAGCAATGACAAGAGTCAGGGACAGCAATCAGAATCTCATGAAATGGGGCAGAGATCTTGGCTAAGAAGGGACTTTATAATCATCACTCTTGGTGGTCCAGGTACTGAATCCCTCCTCATCTCAAGATACTAGGCTGAGCAAAACTCCCTGCAAAGGAAGTCAGCAGTCATCAAGGCAGAGCAGAACATGGTTTTATAAGTTGGCTTTTGGAGTAGGGCTCAGAGTGAAAGAATGGTTGGAGTAGATGGTATGGTGTGAGATCAAATGGGGAAAGGTTTTCATCATAAGTAAGGAAGATGTACTAAGCTTTCATCCTCAAGAGCCGGGATGCACTGCTTTTACAAGTCATTTCATTCACTGGAGTGATGGTGATACAGGTTAATAAACCAACGTTCATAACCCCTGGTACTGTCACATTAGTGGCAGGTAAGGAAAAGCTAGAAGCAGTAGGTAAAGGAGCCCACATAATACAAAGACTGTGACTTTGGAGTCAATCAGTACTTTCTTTCAGTCCAAACCTCTGCCACTCACAGGACCTGAGATCCTGTGTAAGTTACTTAATATTTCTGAGCCTCTTTCCTATTTTTCATAAAACGGGATGGAAACAGGTTCTTCTTAAACATCCTTTATTGGTTTTTGTTTTGTATTTTAATTAAGAACTAGAGTTTACATCTATCAAGTGCCTTCCATTATAGGGGCTTCAACTTCTCCTTTACTAATAAACATTGAGTGTAACTCCAGTCTACCCTGTGCTAGACTTGGGGAAGAAAGATGAATGAGACACTGTTTTGTTTTGTGGGGTTTTTTTCTTCAACGAACTTACTATGTGATTGATAAAACAGGTAATCAAGTGTGGTAACCATTTTACAACAAGCAGTAGAAGAAACTGCTAGCTGCCTTGTAGTACACATCTGTTCTCTCTTACAAATGAGAACCCCAAATTTTTCTGGGAACGCTGCCCTTCAGTTAAAACACTATTTTACAAACTCCAGTTGACAAGTAGTTATGTCCTTGCAATTAAGTAACAGCCAGTGGGAGATAAGCAGGGCCTCTGTGTGCACCACCTGGGATGTTTCCTGAAGGTTAAGGGATATTCCTTCGTTGTCTGCTTTTCTTTTTCTGCTACCTGGAATGTAATAGCTGGAGCATAAGCTGCTATCTTGGACCTGAGGAAGATATCCTGTAGGGAGTGGGTAAGGCAGGAGCAAAGCAGATTTACCCCTGAACCTAGATCCTTGGTGATTATGAGGCAAAGCCCAGCTTTGGGCTTCTTACCTTCAAATATCATGAGAAAAAAATAAACATATCTTTTGTTTAAGCCACTGTTCTCCTGAGTTTTCTGCAACTTCTAGTCTAATTTCGGTGAATTAATGCAATAGGATACAGTGAGAGACACTAAGAAGGGACTGGTGACTTTTGGGGGTGGGGGACCAGGCAAGGCTTCTCAGAGTAGGTGATACTTAAGCAGGGGGCCTGCCACCTGATATGGCGCCCAGATATTAGGAGTTTGGTACTGTGTCTATTTATAGATACTATTGGCATGTCCTAGACAAACTTATTAGAAGGAGGGTTTGACAGCTCTTACATAAATTGATCTGCCATTTGCCAAATAAGAGAGGGCTGGAGATTTTCATTGAGAGGCTTAAACAACTGGACTGGTTTTTTAAATTTACTCTGTGTGTGTGTATGTGTGTGTGTGCGTGTGCGTGTGTGTGATGCTTTGGAAATGCTAATAACTCTTTTCTCCTCCTATTTCTTTTTATGTCTTGACCCTTCTCCCACGTTTTGATCAACTAAACTAGTCTGTGTTCACTGGCACAGAAGAAGAAAGTGGGTACATAGAGCAGAGAAAAGGAAATTTATTCCTGGCTTTTGAGTTTCAAAAGCACAGATTCTGACTGTCTAAAGAAGAGTGGGGAAAAATATCTGTCACTAGAGATAGAAGACAGTCAGACAAGAAGCATGGATGAGCCCCTAAGAAAGAAGTTCTGTGTGCTCTGTTCTCTGGACCCAGCCCCAGGCCAAGGTGGGTGCAGCCACTGGAAAACCCAGATGGGTTTGTGGGATCTGAAAACAGGATCTCTTATCCCTTTCCTAGGTAGAGTCCTAGGTAAGTGACAGCGCTCCAGAAGAGAAATGACTGTGCTGTGTAGGTGAAATGAACATTAGGTACTCAGAGTTCCAGTATAGCTTGGGAGCTGCAGAATGATGGCCTAGAAGTAGCAGAGAAAGAGCGAGAGGGCCACTAAACCCAGAGGAGTCTGGGGGAGGAGGAGGAATGACTCAGAGGCAACCAGAGGACATATTTCTGTGGGTGTCCACATGGAAAGAAGACTGGGAGGCTGTGATGCCCACCCTCCAACACCTTGATACTATATTAAGGCCCCCAGACCTTAGCTGTGATGGATGACCCTGCCATAGAAACATGGAGCTGAATCTTACACTGCCAATCTGGTGAAGAGCAGCTAAGTTCAGTTATGGAAAAATAAAGAAAATGATTGTTCTTGCAGACTTGAGTATGAGGATAGAAATTAGGATCTGTTGCATATTCATTCATTCAACAATAATTTATTAAGTGCCTATGAAGTGGCTAGCACTGTTTTTAGACATTTGGGATGCTGCAGTGAACAAAACTAAATCAATTCCTGCTCTGGTGTAGCTTGCATACTAGTTAGGGAGACATACAATGTATAGAAAACTTGAATGTTGTATTATCGTCAGGTAGTCATAGGGATCAGGTAGAGAAATAGAGAAGGGTCAGGTATAACTTACCTATGTCAGAAGGTGAATATTCGTACATTAATGATGAGGCTGAATAGAAACGCTTGCTTTTATTGCCAGTCTTGCTGTGTGTCATATTGATCTTGTGTAACTGATGAGAGCACGCAATCACTGCTCTCAGTTCGAGGTGGGGAATGCCAGAAATGATGATGAAGTAGGTAAGTTGGCTATTAATACCTTCCAAAGATCAAGGCCAAAGTTGAAGCTAGATACCACATTTTGGCTAAACCCCAGGGATGAAGCTGAACTTCAGTGCAGGCCTCATACATTATCTCTTTTAACCCTTTATCCACCCCACTGGGTAAATAGCTACACTCAGTTTTCTAGATGAGAGCGCTAACTCTCAGAGAGGTTATTCAATTGGGCTAAGATTACACCAACATTCAGACCCAGGACTATGAATTCAAGGCCCCCGCTCTGTACTAAATTGGGTAAAATACTCCAGCAGGCTCCATGGGCTTTATTTCTGGACTCTCTCTAGCTTTGCAACGAACTTGGGGGTTTCAAACAGGACAGGCCTGAGAAGTCCTCTGCCATCCTAAAGGGCCCTCTCTTGGCCAGGTAAGTCTCAGAAAGTCATAGCACTGCCATTTGGGATGGAGGGTGGAGTGAAGAAGGAGGGGCAGAAATGTTTTGCAGTGAAACTCAGAAGTCTAGATTATTCTGCAGCAAACCACTACGGATTACATTCAGCTGTAATCAATCTGCAGACCATGGCAGAGACATTTGTTGTGGTTCTAAACCAGAGGATTAGAAAGTTTGAAAGGATTTGGGGAATCATCCATCCAGTCCTTGAATTTCCTCAATAGGATCTCTGACTTGGAGACACTTTACCCTTTTTTCCCCCTCCCATCTCTTGTTTTCTTAGAGAGAAGCTCTAACCTGACTGAGCAAAATGCCTGTGTTCAAAGAGGTCCTCCTGTTCTAGAGGTGAGCAAAGGGTGATGACCAGACCTCAGGGATGGGTAGCCCTGGGTTGTCTGAAAGGGACGTCTAGGAACAAAACTCAAGGGTCTCTGTCCCATTCCAACGTACCCCTCCATAAGGGCAGAAGAAGAAGATTGGAGCTGATTTTATCATAGTGGGGGCCTTCCTCAGTAGAGAGCTTAACGATTTGGCAAAGTTATTGGCCAATTGACTCACAGAATAAGCCTTAATAAAGGAATTCAACCTGAACAATGTGCTGTTTTATGGCTAGTACATGTTGGCTCACCTGTATGAATTTACTCTGCTTATTTAATATCCTCTTTAAGATGAAAAATGATGCCAGCTCAGAGTTAACGGCATCTTTTGACACTGAGAAAGTGTTCCTGTGGGTTGAATGGCAGCCGCTCCTTCCTCAGACAGAGATTGAAAACTTCATCCTGAATGTCTTGCACTGGTGATGGCGTCCTGGGCAAATGTCAGCACCAGCGTACGTGTTGATGGAGCAGTGCATCACCACAGGTACCTTGACTTTGTGGGCTCACTGGTCGAGGGTGTCCTCTTTCAGAGAGCCTTTGTCGGTTGCCATCATATTAGTATAAAGAAAACTCCTAACTAACTCATATTTCAATTTACAGGTTAGGTCTTGAGATATTCTCCATCAGATGGCATATTTTGCTTTTTTATTATTCTCTATCTTACCACCTCTTTGAGTCTTAAAATCTTATCATCAGGAAAAATGATAGATTTATGGAGACACTCTGGATGTGAAATTATTCAAAGTTCCCTGAGAGATCTTGAAAGTGATGGGGAAAATGTTATGAAAATACTTCAGGAAACAGGAGAAACATACAATATTGATCTTTTCTGGGGCTCAGATTCCCAGCCTGTGAACTCAGGGAGAGGCTGAAAGTATCTTCTAGCCCTAATATCTCAAAAGTCTATATTATTTCTCTTGCTTTTACGAACAGATTCTTAGAAAAGTCTGTGGTACACAACATTTTATTGATATGTCTCATTATTTTCTCTATAAGATAGTGTAAGTTGGGTAAGATGTCCGGCAGAAAATAACATTGGATTAGGACTCAGGAAGCTTTGGCCGATGAAAGCTGTATGGTCTCGAGGAAATCACTTAACTTCTCTAAATCTGGGTTCATTCATTTATACTATACAATGAAAGTGCTAGATTAAACTCTCTCTGATTTTTTTTAAGTCCTAAGAACTTAGGTTTTGTAGACTATTGGGATTTTGTGCTATCTAATAAATTATAAAAACCAATGATAACCTATGATTGTTATTGTGACTACTTTCTAACAAGATCAGATTCCTGTAAATAGAAAATAAGCCGTTGGGTTCTTACGTTGGGGGGTGGGGCTGGAATGCTGGATAAACCAATGCTTTTCACACTCCTGTCTGTGGACTCCTGGAGTCCATAAATGTATTTTCAGAGGCCTGCAAGTTCCTAAGTCTGAAAAACACTCATGTAGAGACACCAAATCAAGCAGTACCTGGAATTGGAAGTGGGTCGGGGGTAGGTAGAGGTGGGTGGGAGGTTGGGAGTAGGCAGGTGTATCTGTCAGGGTCTTGTCAGCAAATAGAAAAGCATTTAAATTGAGTCATTGGAGAGCTTATTAAAGAGAGTATTGCTAAAGGTGCTCAGGGTCCAGGAAAACCATGAAGGAGGTACAGTGTCCAGATACCATACACCCCAGGTTAGCAAAGATGGAGAAAGGAGTAATCACCAGACTAGAAACAGAGAGGCTGTGGCCTTCAACTGAAGCACACAGCCAGCCCACAGGAGCAGCTGGGAAGTACCCCAACATGACCCTCCTTCCCACCTCCATTCTCCTGCATGTTCACTGAACTCCACCAGGCAGTCCACTGATGTAACCAGACAGATCTGCCTCCAGGGGGCAAAGGACACAATGGTACAGGAGGGAGATTGGTCTGTAGAAGCAAAATGAAGAATCCAACACAAGGGGATAGAGAAAAAGAGAAGGTTCAATCCCTTTAACAGGATGACTTAAATGTCCAGCACCATCTATACTGAAGGCAGGCTTTGCTTAATGTGATTCTATTTCATAAAGTCCCATAAATGAACATGCCTCTGCCTTTCCTCTCTCCTTATGGTACCTAATGCAACGCACTGCACACACGAGAAGCTCAACAAGGTGTGTTTATTTGATTAGATGGAACTTACTAATGCTTTACACTTGGAAGTAAAATTTAGAGGGACATGATAGTTTCTCAAAACTCATACTTTCCCTTACACATTGGGAGAAAGAAGAGAAATAAAAATACTCTAGATTTGGGGTTGGTTATAAAGAAGTGAAATAAAAAACAAAAAATGATGCCAGGATTTAATTTTAATTATTAACCGGTATTGGTGATGTCGTTTTGGTTTACAATGCCCTTTCAAGGTTGCTATCTTAACCTGGTCTTTTAAACAACCTTTTAGTTGTTGTTGTTGTTGTTTTTACCCCTACTTTATAGATGAAGAGAATGAGGGCTGGAGGAGGTTGAGCAATTTGCCCAAGGTCATGCTGCTAGTAAATACTTCTCATTCCCATGCTGATTCCACCACACTGCTCATTACTTTAAAAAGATTAATACAGGATTCCCTGAGGGGGAATGTTGGACTACTAATTTATTCATTTCTTACCTTTTCTTTTTTTAAGTGGAAAATATGACAATTTTATTTGCAACCTAATCGACTATTTGGGGGGAGGGGTGTTGAATTTAAATGATATCATCAATCACCTAGCCAGGTGATGTATGGCTTCAGGAAACAAAATTAAAAGAGTTAAAGCAGTTAAGCATATATTTTATTTCTCTTTTGCATTTTAAACAGAATCAGAATACAGTCCAACACCTGTTCATTATTTGCAAACTACTATATTTAACTTGTTCTTTTCTTTAATTGAGCAAGATTTCATGTCACATTCAGATTCTGCAGATGGATTGTTTGGAAATAAAATGTCAAATTTCTTGTTCACACACCTAATTTTTCTTGACCTAGAGAATTCCCCAAATCTAATGAAACTGCTAAGTAGAGGAATGAGGAGAATCTGGCTGCTCTCAGGCAGTTTTCTTCCTCTTTATGTATTTTTATGATATGTTTTGCAGTTACTAAATGGTGGTCACAGGGATACCCATCTGTCATGCCTAATTAGGGACTAGAAATGGGTCTTCAGCAAATATTTCATTAAAAATGAGATTTCCAAGTAGTAGAAAAATATTACACCCGAGCTAAAATGGCAAGTACCTTACAGAAATATCACAGAGAAATAGGGGGAAATGAATAATATACTATATTATCCCGACTTTAATTAGACTCAGGGAACGTTAACATGAGAAGAGAGCTCAGAGAGAAAGTAGCTGGGAGGTAGAGACCTAAACATCCATTTAAATAAATTTGCTTCATTTAATACCCACGACATAACTAGAAAGTTGAACTAATTATTGTTATTGTATATCCAAGGAAACAGGGGCTCTGAGAGGCCTTGTAATATGCCCCAAATCACACAGCTAGAAAATGGCAAAACCAGGATTCAAACCTGAGTTTATCTGAATCGATTGCCCAAACTCATACCAGTGAATCAGCTACATTAATAAGACAAGAACCCAGATTTTCTGACTCAGAGCCCAGTGCTCTTCCAACTCACTATGATGCCTCCAAGCAAGGGTGAACCTGGACCCTGAGAATAAAGCCTGAGGCTTCGACTATTCTTTTTCCCTCCTAGTAAATCTCCCATATCCTCATAACATCACATATTTGAATCTTTATTTATGTTTGATGTAACCCATTCAACATGTATCAAGGAGGAAGAGCTAGGGCTTCCCTGGTGGCGCAGTGGTTGAGAGTCCGCCTGCCGATGCAGGGGACGCGGGTTCGTGCCCCGGTCCGGGAGGATCCCACGTGCTGCGGAGTGGCTGGGCCCGTGAGCCATGGCCGCTGGGCCTGCGCGTCCGGAGCCTGTGCTTCGCAACGGGAGAGGCCACAGCAGTGAGAGGCCCGCGTACCGCAAAAAAAAAAAAAAAAAAAAAAGGAGGAAGAGCTAAAGAGATATCCATATCTATTCTCTCTTCTTTATTATAATCATCTTGTTTCTTATAATATTCACAGTTTATCAAGGACTGTAGTGACTTAAAATATATTGTATAAAGCCATACATCTGCATGGGTATCATTGAAAAGATTTGCTGGAGACGATATACTCTTTCCTCCTACATTACAGTATGGAAATTTAGTCCCAGAGAGCCTCAATGACTGATCTGGTCACCCATTTATATCAAGTTCTAGAACCCAGGTTTTCTGATCTCCAGGAGAGTATATTATTCCCTCACATAAGTTTGTTCCAGAAACAACAATAACAAGATACAAAAAATAAATAATCCCAAGGCATGGTATGGTGAAGCAGCAAAACTCAAGAAAAATAAAAAAGAGCCCTACTGTTATCTAGGTAAAAAGAGCAAATGGCATTCAGGAAGGAAAAAGTCAGATTGGCCTCAAAGTTTGGAGATATTGGAGCAATATCTTTAGTGGTCTGAGAAGAGAGAATAAAGTGTAACCCAAGAATTTGTATCAAGTCAAGTAGTTCATTAATAAAGACAGGAGGAAATAGATTCTCAAACATTTGAGCTACAGATGATGAAGAAATCAAGCCAACCGCAAGAATCAAATG
Organism: Physeter macrocephalus; assembly: GCF_002837175.3. Lineage (NCBI taxonomy): Eukaryota > Metazoa > Chordata > Mammalia > Artiodactyla > Physeteridae > Physeter > Physeter macrocephalus. Next base: position 117,437,704 of record NC_041217.1, read on the forward strand.
AAGGGCTCTGGCATTAGAAAGCCATAGTAAGAAAGAAGAGACTAGTAGACTATGAGAATCAAGGTCACAGACCAAAATGTAAACGTTGTTATACTTGACAAAGGTAAGAGTAATAACACAACTGAAAAAACCCAAGATGTGAGGTGGTGAGGGTTTGGAGAGAAATGAGAGACTTACATGCACTAATATCTTCAACTTTCATACTGGAGTCTCAACAGATTCAGTACGACATTGTTAAACCAAGAAACGGGGACATATGTACATTTCATGTAGTTACAAAAATAACACCAGAAGAGCTAAAAGCAGAGCAGAAATGAAAATTTACAAAACAAAATATATGTAAAATATAGACCATCTAGTCAAAGATTGAAAACACATGAAAATTCAGGTGATTTTATGATCTCATTTATATAAAAATCGATGCATATAAAAATATTTATACATCTCTACCCACATACACACACTACCTGTTCTTAAAGCTGATGAATACATTGAAATGGGAGGAGAAGGGGGGAGGACTATAACTTTTTACCTGTAGCATTTTTTTTACGGTACCTAAGTATTCATTTTATAACCTGGTAAATATAATACTTTAACAATTAAACAAATAAATGAAAGATGAACCAGCAACAGAGATTACTTTAAAATTTTAGCAGTGATTTGGACCAAAAAATACTGGGACATGTAAATTGCTACCTACCATCTACAATTGACTGTTAAAATGCTGTCACCTCAATGACTCAGATAACGAAGTCAGACGTTAGGATGCCAAGTCAGGCTGCTACTTCTGCTGCCACCACAGGCTTTGGACACTTTGGAAGTCACTAGCACTTTCCTATATCCAGGCTGGATCAACACAGTTCTTTTAAATTGTGTGAGAACCCGAACTTCATATTCAATCCAGTTGTTTTGTCCCATTTACAAAGGAAAGTATTTTGATAAAAATTAGAATTTTCCTTATCCCACAAATGGTGCAAGCAGAGCTTACAGTTCTTTCTCTTTTCAGGAAAGTAGAATATGAGAGCAAGTTAGAGAGAGGATTTGGAGAAAAGCAGGTAAATTCCTCACATTTTAGGAAGGAGGCTATTATGCATGACATCTAATCTCACCAAGAACATTTTTCAAGTTCCCTTCCAGTTTTCTCTTTGTTGTGTGACCTTGCAACTAACACCACATATATTTTAACAAAATTTATTTATATTTCTATTTTTTGATATATGAAAAGAGATAGTTTTTACAATACAAATCACATTTTCAACTCTACTGTTGTGTTGCATTTGAGCCTCCATGAGAATTTTAAGCAGGAATACTGAATAACAAGTAACTTATTTTGTGTGTGTGTGAAAAATTCTAATTCTCTATGAAGTGCTATTTTTCTGTAAGATAATTTACTGAGAATAGAAGTTCGATAAGTGCTCTGTGATAATGATGTAGTTGTGTTATTGATGATTTTGAAAATTATTAATATGCAATCTGGTTATCTAAGATTCAGACAAAAATGTGTGTTTTGGTTTGTCTGTTTGAAGTGTGTGTGTGTATTTTTGCAGTCGTAACAATTTGGGACTGACAAAACATAGCAGGAATGATCCTCTTACCCCCACCATTTTGTGTCCTCCTCAGGCTACTGAAACCTGCATTAGAGCCAAGAAGGCTAGAATTTACATGAGGGTACAGAGCTCAGATTTAGCTCTGTCGTGAACCTTGTCAAATCAGCATCCCTGGGGTCTGGTCATTTATTTAACAAGTGTTTATTGAGAACCTAATGTGTGTCAGGCAGAACTAGCACTGGAGGTAGACCAGAAAACAAAGTTATGATTTCAATGTTGTAGGTAATGTTGACAGGCAGGTTTTACCAGGGAGCAGACTCTGAGTTGGGGATTTATTAGATTATATTCCTGGGTTCAACACATGGGGAAGGGAAGGGCAGGAAGAAGGATTGGAAAGGGGGAGAGTGAACTGCACTATAATCTTGGTAAATTATAAACACTTTGGGCCCACTACCCCATCCCTCTTCTCTAGAACTCCTTGTTCCTGGGATTCCCACATGGCTCCTTTTAGGCCCTGGGCTAACCAGCCAAGTCATCTGCCACAGCCCATGAGTCCACTTATACCCTTACCTTGGGCCACATCTCTTTCTACACAAATTGGATGACCTGGTAAACTGCCCAAAGCTCTACCCGTTGATGGGATTTCCTTTCATTACTGTCTATCAAGGATACCTCTGAGTGAGGTTGTGTTGCTGCCACAGTTAATTTGCAGCTTTCACCCCTGTACCAAACTGATCACCCCATGAACCAGGCTTGGGGGTCTTTTCCATTAGTGGGTCATGGGGGATGTCTCAGGGCCCCCCCATGTTGAAGAGCAGGTGAGGGAGAACTGCTGGTATGAAAACAGTGGTGGATGACAGGTGGGTCTGTCCTAACTCTACTTGTAGCTTGTCCGTGCCTTCTAGAATGGTTCATGCTCAATCCTGGCTGTATCACTTCCAGTTTAAGATGGATTGCTGCTGGGCCCGTCCAATTTTATGACCTGGTGAATCTGACAAAACTCAGGTCATGATGGACAGCTCTGGCTGTATGGTCGGTCATTTGATGCTCCGTGATCTGTCTTTTTCTCAAAGCCCTGGGGCAAGACTGCAAACATACATGGCTGTCTACTCAAGTGAATGCAGCTATTTCTGATCCTCTTTTCTGATAGGGGTGGAAAATAATTCATTTGCCAGATCAATAGCTGCATAGCATGTATCTGAGATTGTGTTAATCTTCTCTAGCATATGTAATACATCTAACATAGCAATTGGAGCTCCTACTTTTTGAGTTTGCAGTAGCAGGTTGTGATCCTCCAGGATTCATCTGTTTCCTTATAGGGGCCAGACTTATGAACTGAATGCTGTTATAATGAGAATCACCATCCCTACATCTTTTAGGTATAATAGTAGCACTATTTTCTGCCATTCTTTCTGAGATGTGACATTATTATTTTCCCATCTTAGCTTAGAGTGTAGAGCAATGTCAGAGGCTTCTTCTTGGCCTTCCTCACTGTGATAGCACTTGCCATACAGGCCAAACACTATCTGTGTAGTTGTGTCAACTACTAGGTGTGTTCAGACTAATTATACATTCAGGGACTTGGGAAGTGAATACTGGGTGGGTCCATGGACTTGATGGACCCACAGTGACCTGAACCTAGTCCAGGGCTACATTTATTTCCTGGCCCTTCTATATCCTCATATTAATGGGGGACCATGATGCCACCTCCAAGTGTCAGTGGCAGCTCATACTCCATGTCCAAGAGTCCTCTCAATGTTTGGGTAACCTTCTTTCTTCAATGTACAGCTACTCGAGCAAATGGCTATAGGTCACTTTGGGGGAACCACTATTATGTACACCTGCATGGTGTTAGAAGGCCCTTCTTCCTGGGGCCCGCCCTCTTTCAGTCAGTGGATTCTGGATCTGAATCCTGGCTCAGGCCTGCAAACTGGGTGAGGAATTGTGACCTTAAATTGGGGAGACTGCCCTCTTCCTTGATTTTAATCTTTGCAAGGTATCAGTTCATCTATCCTTGATATCTTCTGATTACGTATATTGACTAGTACCCATACTGGCTGCCCATTTATTCTCCACTTCCCCATTCAGGGACGCCAAATATAATTAACCATCTTTATAATCCTCTGTAGGTCAGGGCCCCTGCCTGCTCTTCTGACTGTCACTCACCATAATTGCATCCATTAGGCTTCTGGCATCTGGCCTTATGTTTTAGGGTCTTACTATCTACCTGCTATTTGTGAGTCCAGAACTATAATGGAATCTCCAGCTCAGCCCTGGCCTGCAGAAGAAAGGCACCACTGAACTTCTTAGTGATACTGGCACCCATCTCACCGTGCATTCTTTATTACTTTGGTAATTGGTGTATCATTTGGGCTTTCTGATGAAACAGTCCTCTAGTTGGTTTTTCAGGCTTGCATAGTATATCCACTTTATTATGGCTCCCTTCTCTGAGTCTTTTATCCCCACTTCCCTTTTTAACCATCTGTCATGATTATTCTAGCTCACTTTGTGTGGATCATCATTTTTACCATGCTTCTAGATATTATCCTGGTAGCATGTTCACATTATCTTCCAGAGTCCCTGTCAGGGTGTTAAATCTTGTATCCTGGTAGAGCACTTCCAAACTGATAGGCTTTTCCTTATCAGACATTATGTTCAAGCCCCTTAATCAAGCATCCTCAGAATCCAGGGCCCTGTGTATCCTCCCAGCTGTTGCCGTCACATTAGTACCTCTTTTGGAGAATGCTAGCTGGGTTATATTGTGACCTTTCCCTAGTTATTTGCCTAGTGAGCAGGAAGGGATGTGGGGACATAGCTGGAGGGGAACACATTTTGTCCTTTGCATCATCCTCAAGTGAAGGAGGGGGGTTCTAGTTCTTAGTAGACTGGGCTACCTCTGTAGGTTCAGAGTATTAAGGAGAATCTGAGATTCAATACTTTCAGATGCGTCAACGCAGATATCCCTACCCCATGTATCAGGGTCATATCCTTTATCTACCAGGCCCCTGAGCTTGGCAGAGCAGACCTTCCTCATTTTGAAATTTAACTTTCTTGGAGCTCTGCTATGCTTTTAGTGAAGTCCTGGGCTTGGTCCTTAGTTTCTCTGCTTTCCCACTATAAGAGGTAAGAGCATCTGTACCTGCTTCCAAAAAAGTCCTCTGGCTTTCACACTTAGCTTTTAATTGATGATCAAGAACTCCTAACATTTTGTTATCTTTTTCCAGAGGTCATGTGGGCTTAAGGATAGCCACTCAATTCCAGGTACTTAGAGGTACTATTTTCCCAAATATATCTCAAAAGCTTGAAAAGCATAGGCATTACCTTCCACTGGTGTACCTTCTCCATTTACTGCTGGTGAAACAATTGCACTGTGTGTCAGAGACTCTCTGTGCCACCAGTGATTGGGTTCTCGTTGCCAGCAAGCAGCAGGTAATCCAGCTCCAAGGGCCCACCCAGGCACATGATTCCTCCAGTCACTCCCAGCACCAGCTGTCTCAGATTTGGTTCATGGGAAGCAGACTCTGAGATGGAGATGAATGTGCACAATGTTACTGGGGAGTGTTTTCAACTGTAGAAGGACACCCAATTGGGTAGAGAGAGAAGTTGAACTGGGATACAATCTCAGTGGAAGCCGAGCTGACCCTAAGGGGGGTTTCTAAAGCTGGGATAAGCCTTCAGAGTTGTCCTGACCTGGGGTGAAAGGGCTGGGGCTTTATATCCCACGTGGACCAGTCATTGGATGCTTCCTGCTCCAGGAAGGGTCTGTGACCTGGAGCAAGGTGGCTCTCTGCAGCCAAGGCTATCCCTGTTGAAGCTGACAGGGCTTTCTGTTGGCAATACACTAACCTGGGGGAAGAAGTTCCTTTCTTCCTGAAGAGGAATCTAGAGGGTGGTGCATCAGTGTCAAACTGCAGTCATAACAATGGCAATCAGCGTTTCCCAGGGCTTGGTCTGTGCTGAGCACTGTGCCATGTGAGTTATTGACTATTTCATCTAATCTTCTCAAGAATGCTATGGGACAAGTGCCATTATTTCCCCCATCTTAAAAACGAGAAAACCGAGGCCCATCAAGGTTAACTGACCTTTCTGAGGTGGCAGCTAGTAAGCAAAGGAACTGGAATTTGAACTTAATCACTTACACCGAGAAACCCACATCCAACCTTCTTCATATTTTCAACAAAAAGCATCCATGCATCAAAATGTAGCCCAGCTGAATGAGACAGGCGGTAGGTCCTTTGTTGCCATTCCACCCTCTTTCCTGAGTGCTCTTCATTCATACTCAGGCATGCTATTTGTCTGTATTATACTTTTGTGCAGAGTAGAAAAACGTTCTCCTCCAGCTTTAGTGGGTGTGACAATTCCCTGGGCACATGGCTTACCCAGCAAATAGCACATTTTGGTAAAGAGTACAACATCCTTTTTTTTCCAGGGACCTCAGGTCTGCTCCAGGACGCAAAGCTTTCACCTATTCACGCTGGATTTCAGCCCCCACTTGACACCTTGGATCAGTACCAGTGTGCATGTACCTTGTCATACAAATGGTTTCAAGTGCTGCTGTCAAGTACAGTTGGCTCTTAAGTCCCTATTTCCAGCCCACATCAGTGCCCTGAGCTTCATATGCATTTAATTAATGAGCCACTAGATATTCCCATTTGCAATTTCTTCAAGAACTTAAAACTTATACTTAAAGCTTAAAAAACTGACAAAGCCGAATTTCTTCTCTTCCTCCTCCATCCCCACAGAAATCTGTTATTTCTTCTGTACTTTCTAACTTTGCCATTGGCACCGCACTCTCTCAGTTGCCCAGGTTAGAAACATGAACTCAACTAACATTTCTTATGCCCTTAGTATGTGTCTGGCCCTGTGCTGATGAATAGGACAAACAAGGTCTTTCTCCTCATTGAGCTTATGATGTAATGAGAGAGACAGACAAAAACTAATAAACCAATAGGTAAAATAATTTTTGATTGAGATTGCTATTATGAAAAACATTAGCAGGATGATGTGGTAGACAGAAACTGGGGAAGGGCTTTATTTTTGTTAAGGTGGTCAGGGACTACTTTGAAGAAATGACATTTTAACAGAGACATGGGAAAGAGAAAAGAAGCAAGTAAAGATGTTTCAAATTTGATGAGTTATTTGCAATACTTCACTCTCTTGTATCCCACACAACCCAGGTCTATGGCTTTTATTTCCTAACCCGTTCTTCCCAGTTTTCGTGAAATGTATTGCATCTATTGCCAGAAGTTGCAACCACCAGCTAAATTCTGCTCACCTAACACCCTGTAGAATGTTATGTGACTTGGTGTGTTCTTTTCTCCTACAGAGAGAAATTTTTATTGGGAAAAGGGATTAAAATGCAGTGTAGACCCCAAGTCCTCCTATTTCCTACTTAGAATTTTACACTCTCCAGGGAAAAAATCTAGGGGGTTTTGATTGCATCACTGGCTTTGGGGATCTTCTCATTAGATTCAGTGTTTATTCATTCATTCAAATACCATTTATTGAACACCTTAGTGGTTCAGAGCATAGATATGAAGTCAAAGCATACATTGGTCCAATCCCACTCCACAACTAACCTACTTCTTAGCAAGTTATTTAAACTCACTGAACACCCCTGTCTTTTTGTGGGAATAAAAAGTCATTTTCATGTTACAGTGATAGTAATAAAAATAACATTATTCCATTTACTGAGTACCTACTTTGTGCCAACCTATGCTAAATGCATTACATATCTTGTCACTAATTTTCAGTTATCCTGCAAATGGGTATTATTAGCCTGTGCTTTACAGATGAGGAGTCCTCAGAAATTAGGGGACTTTCATTAGATCACTCAGGTAAAAGTGGTGGTCCAGGTCTAGGTCTGTGGTGCTCCAAATGGCGATCTCTTCTCTGGTCCTTTGGCAACTACAAGAGAATTTATCTCATTACTTAATACATTTCTCCCTTCTTTGGTGTTAGTAGGGATGCTGCTTCTAATTTTCACTCCAGAAAGAGTCTCATGTACTTATTATAGCTCTAGTGGTATTATTCCCTGTCCCACCTTTGTATGGGGAGTGACTTACAGTATTTATTTATTGATGTAATCGAAATATAGTTAATTTATAATGTTATGTTAGTTTCAGGTGTACAACATAGTGATTCAAAATTTTTACAGATTATACTCCATTTAAAGCTATTATAAAATATTGGGTATGTTCCCTGTGCTGTTCAACATATCCTTGTAGCTTATTTATTTTATACATAATAGTTTATGTCTCTTTACCCCCTGCCCACTAGTTTGTTTTCTATGTCTGTGAGTCTGCTTCTGTTTTGTTATATCCATTTGTTTTATCTTTTAGATTCCATACATTGGCGATAATATACAGTATTTGTCTTTCTCTGCGTGGCTTATTTCACTAAGTATAATACCCTCCATTTCTATCCATGTTGTTGCAAATGGCAGAATTTCATTCTTTTTAATGGCTGAGTAATATTCCAGTGTGTGTGTGTGTATACCACATCTTCTTTATCCATTCATCCGTTGATAGACATTTAGATTGCGTCCATATCTTGGCTATTGTAAATAATGCTGCTATGAACATTGGGGTGCATGCATCTTTTTTTTTTAAATAAATTATTCTTAGCACTATGGTTTTTAAAATTTATTTATTTTATTTACTCATCTTTGGCTGTGTTGGGTCTTCATTGCTGCGCGCGGGCTCTCTCTAGTTGCGGCGAGTGGGGGCCACCCTTCGCTGCAGCACGCGGGCTTCTCACTGCGGGGGCTTCTCACTGCGGTGTCTTCTCTTGTGGAGCACGGGCTCCAGGCGCACAGACTTCAGTAGTTGTGGTGCGTGGGCTCAGCAGCTGTGGCTCGCAGGCTGTAGAGCGCAGGCTTGGTAGCTGTGGTGCACTGGCATAGTTGCTCTGCGGCAAATGGGATCCTCCTGGACCAGGGCTTGAACCCGTATTCCCTGAACTGGCGGGTGGATTCCCAACCACTGCACCACCAGGGAAGCCTCCATGCATCTTTTCAAATTTTCAGTTTCTTTTGATATATACCCTGGAGTGGATTTGCCAGATCATATGGTAGTTCTATTTTTAGTTTTTTTAGAAACCTCCATATTGTTTTCCGTAGTGGCTGAACCAATTTACATTCCCCCCAACAGTGTACAAAGGTTCCCGTTTTTTCCACATCCTCATCAACATTTGTTATTTGTAGACTTTTTGATGAGGGCCATTCTGACAGGTGTGAGGTGATATCTCATTGTGATTTTAATTTGCATTTCTCTAATGATTAGTGATGTTGAGCATCTTTCATGTGCCTGTTGGTCATCTGTATGTTTTCTTTGGAAAAATGTCTATTCAGGTCTTCTGCTCATTTTAAATAGGGTTGTTTCTTTTTTTTGATATTGAGTTGTATGAGTTGTTTATATATTTTGGATATTAACCCCTTATTGGTCATACTATCTGCAAACATTTTCTCCCATTCAGTAGGTTGTTTTTTCATTTTGTCAATGGTTTCCTTTGCTATGCAAAAGCTTTTAAGTTCAGTTAGGTCTCACTTGTTTATTTTTGCTTTTGTCTCCTTTGTTTAGGAGACACATCCAAAAAATATTGCTACAATTCACGTCAAAGAGTGTTCTGCCTATGTTTTTCTTCTAGGAATTTTATTGTTTCCAGTCTCACATTTAGGTCTTTAATCCATTTTGAGTTTATATGGTGTGAGAAAATGTTCTAATTTCATTCTTTTACATGTAGCTGTCCAGTTTTCCCAGCACTACTTATTAAAGAGATTGTCTTTTCTCCATTGTATATTCTTGCTTCCTTTGTCATAGATTAATTGATCATAAGTGCATGCTTTATTTGTGGGCTCTTTATTGTATTTGTTTGATCTTTGTGTCTGTTTTTGTGTCAGTACCATACTGTTTTGATGACTGTAGCTTTGTAATATAGTCTGAAGTTAGAGCGTGTGATCCTTCCAGCTTTATTCTTTTTTCTCAAGATTCCTTTGGCTATTTTGGGGTTTTGTGGTTCCATATACATTTTAGGATTATTTGTTTTAATTATGTGAAAAATGTCATAGGTATTTTGGTAGGGGTTGCATTAAATCTGTACATTGCTTTGGGTAGTATGGACATTTTAACAATATTAGTTCTTCCACTCTGTAAACATGAGATATCTTTTTATTTATTTGTATTGTATTCAATTTCCTTCATCAGTGTCTTATAGTTTTCAGAGTGTAGGTCTTTCACCTCTTTGGTTAAATTTATTCCTAAGTATTTCATTCTTTTTGATGCAATTGTACATGGGATTGTTTTCTTGAATTCTCTTTCTGATAGTTCATTATTAGTGTGTAGAAAAGGAACAGATATCTGTATACTAATCTTGTATCCTGCAACTTTACTGAATTCATTTATTAGTTATAATAGTTTTTTTGGTGGATACTTTAGGGTTTTCTATATATAGCATCATGTCATCTGCAAATAGTGACAGTTTTACTTCTTCCTTTCCAATTCGGGTACCTTTTATTTCTTCATTTCCCCCTTATTACTATTATTATTATTTTGTGTGTGTGGTACGCGGGCCTCTCACTGTTGTGGCCTCTCCTGTTGCGGAGCACAGTCTCCAGACGTGCAGGCTCAGCGGCCATGGCTCACGGGCCTAGCCACTCCGTGGCTAGGATCTTCCCGGACCGGGACACGAACCCGTGTCCCCTGCATCGGCAGGTGTACTCTCAACCACTGTGCCACCAGGGAAGCCCTCCCCCTTATTTTAATTTTGTTAAATTTGTTGAACTTGTCAATCCTCCAGGACATTTTTTTGGATAATTTTATCATTTCATCTGATTATAAGTAGTACATATGCACTGAAAAAATACAAAAAAGCGTAGGGATGGAAATAAAGAACACTTCACTTCCCATCTTCCAGATCATTATTAATGTTTGATTTTTATTTTTTTATCCACATTTGTAATATTTTTTTATTGCTCAACTCCTGGATAATTTATTTTATCTTGTCTAGGAACCCATCATTGAAGCAATATAAAGCAACATAGAAGGCGATCTGTAACTCTTATCATCTTAATTTGATTATCCGTGGATCAGTTTGGGTTTTTAATATTCATAATCAGTCATCACCTAGATAAAAAGTCAAATAGAATTCTTACCTTGAAGGCAAGTACTGCAATTCCCTTGAGGCCATTAGAGTCTTTGGGACTCCTCTCTCCTCCTAAAAATGCCTGGCTCACTGGATCCCTTGTTATATAAAGATCACTGGTTATAGATAAAAATTTTAAGCTTGGTTGTTAAGTTTTCTCAATCTTTGTGATCTCTTTGACCATCTTCTGGAATGTTAATAATAACTTTTATGAATTAGAGCCAGTTGAATTGCCAAACTCTATTGATTTCAGGAAAAACATCTACTCATAGACCTTAGTCTCACGAAGCTATATTCATCCTTATATAAGGGACTTACATAAATCTTTAAGAAAATGAGCACTGCCCAATAGAAAAATTGGTATGTAAATATATTTTATAAAAGAAGAAATATAAACAATAAATAAAATATTCTGACTCTCATTATCAATCAAAGAAATATAAATTAAAATAAGACTATTATTCCTTATTGGAATAGTAAAGATTTTAAAAATTGCTAATACTTAAAGCTGATAAATATATGGTAAAATGTACTCATGCTGGCAATGGAAAGCAATTTGGAAATATTATTGAAAACCTTATTCTTTATATCCTTTAATGCAAAAATCTCCCCCTCTGGAATCTAGTCTAAGGGAATAATGACATATACAGAGAAAAATTTAGTGACAAAAGTGTTTATTATAGTGTTATATATTAAAAGGAAAAAAAGAAAATATCTTCAGTTAGGACTAGAGTTAAGTAAAATATGTGTATCTTTATAATGAAATACTACGTTGGCTATTAAAATTATGTTTATAAATAATTTTTATTGACATGGTAAGATAATAATACTATAATATCTTATCGAAAAGGATAAAAAATTGTATATTTAGATGTTAAAAGCTGCATGAAAATATTCATATAAAATACTAGAAGTAAATACGTCTGATCAAAATTAACAGAGGTTATTTCTGGGTGGCACCATTATTGGCTAATTTTTAATTGATGTCTTTCTACTTCTTACATTTCTTTCAAATCTCCTCTTAGCAAAAATAATAAAGGTTATTTTTTAAAAAGCAATATACCAGAGCATTATTCATACTATTTATCACCACTTACAAGTATTTTGATTGTGTTGAACGTGTTGGAAAAACTGTTCTGATTTTGTTTCCTTCCTGCCCTCGTTTGAGACAAGGAGCTGGAGTAGCTGGTCATCAATAAGCCATGACATTCATAGTCCTAAGAGTTCCTGCTCCTGCTGCTCTTGAAGTGGTTCCCAGTCCCAATCTGCTTTTGTTATTGACCTCAGGACTGGGGTCCTCTTGAGATTCTAAGGAACTATGCGCCTTCCCTCCTGCTGCTCTGCTAAGTGGAAGGAGCAGACCATGCTTTACCTGGAGGCTACCAGCTCTCAGATACCAATTAAAGTAATGGGCTGGAGTTGGTCAGAACTACAGGGAGGGCACATTCCTCAGAGATAAGAAAACGATGAGTTGGTTTCGTCTGTACTCATCTTCCTACCCCTTTGTTCTTTGTCTCTAACATTACATCCTTGATGACTTATGGGTTCTAAGATGGGGAGAATTGAATAAAGTCTTAGTTTTATCTGGTTCAGATCAGAACGCTCTATTTATTATAGAAATATTCAAGAGACATTGATGAACTTTTGTTTTTAGTGGTTGCTATCACAAGACACCTAACAGAATACTAAATTACTGAGACTGCCAACCAAACCAAAATGCAAGGATGCTGACAGTGTGGTGCCGTGCAAGCAGGATGTGCTAGAGATTTCTCTTCATCATTTGGTATCTCATATTGATGGTGAGCAGCAATACTGCCCTTTGTTTATTCTCTCAGCCTAGATGATAATGATAAAAACACCCAACCCGCAGTAATGTTTTTTACAAAGTGCTCTCACATTCATTGTCTCAGTTAAGAGAAGAAGTCAGAATGGTAAAAGGGAAAGAATTCAGGCTTTGGATTCAGACAGGCCTGGACTTAAGTTCCGCCTCTGCTGCTTACTGCTTGTGGAACCTGTCTGCAAATTTGGAACTTTTTCCTACTTTGTGGTTTTGATATAAAAATTATTAATTACATATGCAACGATCTGGTTTGTTCATTCTTTTATTCGTGGTTCAAAAGGCACTGTGCTTGTTCAACCTCAGCAATCAGAAAAATATAAATTAAAACAATAGTGCCGTATATACGGAACCAAATAAGACATTTTCCTCTTTACTTAGAACTGACAGTCCAGTGGGTTTAGATAAGCATTAATCAAATAAAAACAAATAAATTTAAAATTGCCACTATGTACTGATGAACCTAGTGGCAGGGCAAGAATAAAGATGCAGATGTAGAAAAAGGACTTGAGGACTCAGTGGGGGAAGGGGAAGCTGGGACAAAGTGAGAGAGTGGCATGGACATATATACACTAGCAACCGTAGGGTGGATAGCTAGTGGGAAGCAGCTGCATAGCACAGGGAGATCAGCTCGGTGCTTTGTGACCACCTAGAGGGGTGGGATAGGGAGGGAGGGAGGGAGGGAGACGCAAGAGGGAAGAGATATGGGGATATATGTATACATATAGCTGATTCACTTTGTTGTATAGCTGAAACTAACACACCATGGTACAGCAATTATACTCCAATAAAGAAAATAAATAAATAAATAAACAAATAAATAAATTGCCACTGCGATAGATGCTATAAAGGATACCTTCATGATCCTACTCAAGTCGGAAGTTGCGCTTAAGCTGAGATCTAAAGGTTGCATAAGAGCGCCCCAGGGAGACAATGGAAAGAGGAGCGTTCTAGAAGAGGAATTAGGACGTGCGGTGGCTGGGGAGCATGGCATGCACAAGTGACAGCTAGAGAACCAGAGGCGGGGTGACAGGTAAGCTGAAAGAGGTGGGCAAGGGCCTGACCGCGCAGGGATTTGGGATGAGTGAATACGTTTGTCTTAATCTACAACATCTCATGTTGAAAACTGGCAAAACTGTAAAAACTAGATTAGAGGGGACCCAGAGAATATGCAATTAGATCAGTTAAGAGACGAATTTAGTAGTTCAGGAGACAGATCGTGATAGGTTCAACCAGGATGGCGATGGTAGAAACATAGAAAAGTGAATGAAATCCAGAGACATTTAGGAGGCAGACTAGAACTTGGTTATGGAATGAATGTATGCACGGAGGGGACTATCTAAATTTCTGGACTGCATAACCCAAAGCCATAAGAACAAGTTTGAATGGCAAATATCAGGAGTGTGTGATCTGGACATGTTAAGTCTGGGGTGTCTTTGAGATCTCCAAAAGGAGAGATAAGTAGGTAGTTGGCACACAGTCAGATTTTAATAAAATGGAGTGTATTATTCATCATAATATATATAAACATATATTCATAACAGTTCAAGAAACTGCCTGTACACTGTCCCATGGGTTAGTATTTCCAACACTGGTCAGGGTCCTTAATTGTAGACAACTGACTCCACTCTAGCTACTTGTAGCAGGAGAGTGTTTATTAAAGAAAACTGGTTAACTAAAAAAAATCTATAAGGGAGCCAGAGGATTAACTTTGGATCCTACATAGCCATCAACAACACAGCTGGGACTACAGACTCAGACCAAATACCCAACCACACCCCTGACATATTAAGCTCAAAGACAGGACCCCAGTACCCTGGCAGCACTAGAAGAACAGACATCTATCAACTGCTGACCAGAAAAGCTGATATCCCAAGTATTAAAATTGCACCACGCATGGCTCACGTCTGTATCCCAAATTTGGGAGACCTTGTAGGATGGGTGTAAACTAGAAAGTATGGCAGCATTCTAGCTGCAAAGGAGTCTAGGAATCTAGTCTAGGAAAGCAAGTTAGAAGAGGGCTGGATGGAATTTGAGTGAGCTGATGTACAGTATCTTCCAGGTCTCCTTTTCCGCCCTTTACCTTCAAGCAGAGTTCTCGTCCCATCATTAAACTTACAAACAGCAGCTTGCTTCTGCCTAACCTAGCATAGCCCTCCCTCATACAAGCGAACCATGCTCACCCTCCCTTCAAGAGATGAAAAGGGGTGGACAGGGACAGAGGCAGGTTTTGCCTCTCAAATATCCGTTTTTCTCTTCTTTTCTAAGTCTGATTTTGTCTGGCCTGGTAACAGACCCCGATTTTTAAAAAATCAACATTTCTCAGCTCTCCTGCTGATAGAGTTGGCCAGGTGACACAGTTCTAAGGAGCGAAATATGAGTAAACGCTATTGGGTGGATTCTGGGAAGGTCTTTTAAAAGGGGTCAGGACAGATGCTTGAGTTCATGTTCCATTTTTGCCTTAGAGCTTCTTTTTTCTTCCTCCCCAAAGTATGGATGTGCTGGCATATTCTTGAGTGGTTGTTTTGTGACTACCCCATGAGGGAAAAGCCCAGATAGTCATAGAAGCCTCTGCTCCAGCCCTAGTTAGCTCTTCCTTTTACATGCGAGGAGAGTCAGATACTAGCTTGTAAGCCATTGTTCTTTGGGGTTTTCTATTATAAGCAAACAAATCTAAGTTTCTAAACAAAAGGTCTTTTAATTGGGCTCTCATATTCCCTCTTGTCCCTTCAAATCTATTTTCTACACCACAGACAAGTGATCTTTTAAAATGAAAATGATTATATAATTTCCTTATTCAAAACCCTTCAATGGTTTCTCATTACTTGTAGAGATAATTCTATAATCTTTAGCATGATGTGGCCCCTGCTTACCTCTCCAACCCTATCTCCAGGGATTTACCCCCTCGTTCACCAGGCTCTGGACATACCAACATTCTCAGGACTTCCCTGGTGGCACAGTGGTTAAGAACCCACCTGCCAATGTGGGGGACACGGGTTCGATCCCACATGCCGCAGAGCAATTAAGCCTGTGAGCCACAACTACTGAGCCTGTGCTCTAGAGCCCACCACCCACAACTACTGAGCCTGCATGCCACAACTACTGAAACCCGCTCACCTAGAGCCCTTGCTCCACAACAAGAGAAGCCACTGCAGTGAGAAGCCCGCGCACCGCAACGAAGACCCAATGCAGCCAAAAATAAATAAATTTTTTAAAAAACAGTCCATAATACATTCTCAAATGCCTCCTCTTAGAAGGAAATAGTTTCTCACTGTCCTCACTTTCTATACACCCATTAGATCTTAGCTTTAAATATCTCTTCACCGTATTCTGACCCCATAATTTAAAGTAAGCTGTCCCTGTTAATCTCTCTTGCTGCACCATGTTATTTTTCTCCCATAGCTTTTATCTCAAATTGTATTTACATACAAGCTTATTTCTTTACTATATTTCCCTCAAAGATCATAAACTCAATGAGGGCAAGGCCTTTATCTGCATGGTTAATACTTACATTGAGACCAGATCCTTGTACACAGTGTTTAATAAATATTGGTTGAATGTTAAATGAATTACATAATCTGTCAGACTCTGCTGATAACAGACATGTTTGAGCAATCAGATCTTACTATGTTATATTCATAGACACAGAGAATCAAATAGAGTAATGGGATTTTATTGTGGTAAAGGAGCTTAGTTATCAATAGCCAAACACAAAGTTGGAAAAGTTCAGAGAGATTAAATGAGTATTTCAAAGGTCACAGCACCCCCTTGCCCCAAATCTTAAAAAGTTCTAGAATTAGATAATTCACTTGTCAAGGAACTTTTATTCACTCAGTCATTTAACAAACATTTATTGAACATTTACTATATGCCAGGCATTATACTAGGAGGGAGGTATTAGAGATGAAAGACCTATCCTGCCCTGAAAGAGTACATGCATAGGTAGATGTGGAGACAAGTGTTTCTGCAGAAGTAAGTGTAACATCCTCTGGGATTATAAAACTGGGACACTTAACCCAGTTGAGGAATGTAAAAGAAGCATGAGGGAAAACATGATATGTGTGTGAAACCTTTTTTTTTTTTTTTTTTTTTTGTGGTATGCGGGCCTCCCTCTGTTGTGGT
>NC_041217.1:117454395-117458851 GCF_002837175.3 Physeter macrocephalus
GCTCCGGACGCGCAGGCCCAGCGGCCATGGCTCACGGGCCCAGCCGCTCCGCGGCATGTGGGATCCTCCCAGACCGGGGCACGAACCCGGTTCCCCTGCATCGGCAGGCGGACGTGCAACCACTGCGCCACCAGGGAAGCCCCTGTGTGTGAAATCTTGAAGATAAATAGGAATTCCACAGGCTGATGGACGTGGAGGTGGGTATTTCAGTTGGAAAGAACAGCGTATACAAAGGCATGGAAGTTGAAACAAAAAGGCCAGAGCCGAGTGGGGCGTTTATGAAAGACGCAGTGAGCTCCTGGCATTCCCTTAGGACTCAGCTCAACCATCATCAAGCTGGGGAACTCTCCAGATCTGGTGTGCCAGGCCTCCCTATCATAGAAAGTACCATGCTATATATTAGGATTGCTCATTTACTTGTCTGTCTCCCATACCAGACTGCACATAGAGATATGTAATGAATACATGCTACACGGACATTTGAATTTGGGCGAGGACCAGATCATGGAAGTCATGAGCATGTGAGAGACATGATTGGAATTTTATTTTTGATAGATTACCACGGTCTTGGGAATTGGAGGGAGGGCTGTTTCCAAGGGGCTAAAAATGAAGGCAGGGCGAGCAATAGAAGGGTATTACAATAGAGAAATTATTTTGCAGATCACTTTATACTTAAAGTAAAATGTCTTCTGGTAAATTCCTTAAAAGTAGTTATTATTTTAAAAAACTGGAGGTAGGCAAATATGACCCAACTTTATCCCATACATATTATATATTGTCAACCCAAAACCTCATAGGTATTTCTTTAATATGATATGATAGTATAGTAAATAATATTGCCCTCTCCTATGGTTCCCCTTTGATTCCTAGGCCATCTCTCCTCTTTCTCTCCTCTTCATCAGCAAACTTCTGGAGAAAAAGTCATCCGCTTCCTAAACTCAACTATTTCTTAAACAATGGCAAAATATGCTTTCACTACTTTCCTAAAATTTCTCACATGTTCTGAATGGTTCATTATGTTGATAGCTCTTGGGCTTCTAATATATGTTTTTTCTCTTTTTGCCCCAGCCTCATCCACTCAACTATTGATCTACTATACCGAACTGCTTTTAAAATGTTAAAATTCCCTTCGCTTCTCCTCAGTCTACGTAGAACAATGTCATTGCCATTCACTTCCCAAGCTTCAAGCATAAGCAGTGCATCTGACTTGCAAATCAGTGTTCCCTAGCCTCCATTTCTTTCAAATGAATGTATCAGGGATACCTCTAACTCAATATATCCACAAGCGAATGCATCATCTCCCCTTCCCCGTAAAGCCTTTTCTTCCCCTGCATCCCTTATCTCAGTTAATGGAATCATCATATACTCAATGAACCAAGGTGTAAACCTCAGAGTAATTCTTAACTCCTCTTTCCCTGTCTTATACACTCTTCCAGATTCAACTAATCACCAAGTCTGATGAATACTCTCCATAAAATAACTTTTATATTGTGGTGTAATGAGCAGAATTGTCCAAAAGAGATGCTGGAAGCTCACTCTCATTATTTGAACAGATAACTAGCTAGATCTAGGATTTTTCTTCTCCCAAAGGGAGGGGCTGCACCCAAGCTCCACTTCCCATGGGTCAAGAAGTTTCTTCCTTTCAGCAGGGTCAATCTCATCACCTCATGGGCCCAAACTTTCTAGGTTTTGAAGAACAAGCACTCCCGGTCAATTCCCAAACTGCTAGCACCTCAAATTCAGATAGTCTTGTAGTAGGAAGCCTATGTATTCCTGCAATGGCTAGGCTGTTTTCTCAAGCTTGTCCTACAAAGAGACAGACCTATGGCTAAGTGGGGGGCATCTCTCCACTGGAATGTAGACCCAAAATGCATGTCCAGCAAGCTTAGGCCCCAGCATGCCCTCTGGGAAATAAAGCTAAGATATAGAGACCCTCACCTTTTCCTGACTTCTTGATCCAGATTGTACATTATCCTTTTCCCTAAAAAAAGCATATTGCTAAACCCTTGCCATATGACCTTGTAAAATATGTCCCAAACCATTGTACATAACAGGAGATCAGCGACGAGAGACCCACCTGGCACGTCAGTTTCTCTACTCCTAAAGCAACATCTTTTGTTAAAATCCTCGTTACCTCTCAAGTACATCACTGCTTCCTGATGGAGCTCCTGCCTTGGGTCTTGCTCCTTCTGTTAACCTTCACACACCTGAGGGTAAACTTAAAATGAAAATCTCATCACTTACTCCTTCTTTTAAATCGTTCAGTAGCCACATAGGGCCTATAATGGTGGCTTTTTTTTTAAAGGAAAAAAATTCAGACTCCCGGTGTTGACTTAAATTATTATAATATTAACAAAATCTATAAGCATGTAAGACTAGATATACCAACTCCTTTATCTCATAGATAATGTACAAATTAAATCCAAAAATAAATATACGATTAAATATAAACAAAACTGTAAAACCAATACAATTCTAATTAACAATATTAATTTAATGTGAAAGATTAATAGTAAAAAGATAAAGCTAAATCTTTCTATATTTCTATGTTCTATTTTTAATCTGTATCTTAAATTTAAAAATACTCTTTTTAAAGAGGGCAATACTGTTTATTTAACAATGTTGTCCATAATGGTATTAAGTAATGTCACAGTTTTGTTTACTATTTTAGGATATTCAGACCACCTACTTATCCTAATTCTGCCAAGATTATTCTGTGGAATAATCATCAAATGCCAATTTTAATGAGCTGTCTCTTGATCCCTATGAGGCTATCTTGGTAACTTGAAGATAGGTTATTATTATGACACACAAATTTGCATTAAATGATTACCTAATCCAATTATTACTGGACTTGTGAATGGGAAAATAACACTTGAAGTCATTTTTTGGTTCTTGTAGTTGTTAAAGAAATGTTCATGGCTGCAACACTGAGCTAGTGAAAAAATGTCAGTAAATATTGGAAGTGACTCATTCAGACCATTTTGAAATGACTCAACCATAAATCAAGTTCTCTATCATTGTTTCCATTTTGTCTGAAATTTGGAAGAAAGTCTATTCAAACTAAAACAAAACCTCCTTTGTACGGTGCCCCATGAAGTTATTTGGCCTTTATTTGGCATAAACAAAGCATTTACTTAATAAATGTCTCTGATCATTTGTTATAAACCAGGAACACTTGAAGGGGCCATCATTCCTCTTGCAATGTTGTCTTCATGATCGCACATTGGTTTCGATTTATTGTCTAACTTAAACAAATATCATATTCTAGGAAACTGTGTTTTATTTCAGTTGTCAATGAGAAAGAAACAATTTTTTCATAATAACTGCTAAAATAATTCAACATAAATACAATGAATTCAGTGTAGGACAATTGTCATTTTGCCATTAGGGTGTGTTGATATAACCCCATACAATCAAATACACTTACTAACACATTAAAAGTTAAAAACTGTCACTTTAGGTCAGGGTTGCAAACTGCAAGTGCCATGTTTTGTTTGAACTGCACAGAGTTATTTCTTTTAACATCAGATTTGAATACTTTTTAAAATAAGGCATGTAGTCTCTAATAACCGTGGACCCTTCTACTCTTGATTGTTTATAGCCAGCATGATCATTTATTTGCAAAATGGAATCTATTAAGTGTTCAACTCCCATATTGGATCAAAGGTGACAGTGTAACCGTGGACAACAAATACAGTGGTAATCAAAATGATCCAGAATACATCTGTATTCATTTTAGGGCTTTGGTTTGTTTGCTTTTGTTTTGTTCAGATTCTCATCTAAACGCGGGGGAAAAGAAAGCTTTGCTGGGAGAACATTTGCCTCTCAGGAGTGTGCCCTCACTTCCTCCACCCCAAGGGTCTGTGGACTCCAGTTTGAGAAATACTGGCCTATAGGACGAGACCAAATTCGTTAAGTGGGTGTTCATTCCATTTTAGTGCCATCTTAATTGTTCAGCAGACCTTTCCCCCTCTCCTATCATATACTCTATCTTCCAGCCACATCAATTGTTTCTCTCTCAAACTTTCCGTGAATGATAATGTCTTGATGCAGGTACACATTTTCTTCCTTCTGCCTCGAGTGGCCATTCCACGTTATTAGATGACAAACTCCCATTCATCCCTCAAGACTTTTTGTGATCCAGTTAAAGTGTCATCTCCTTGGTGAAGGGTTTTCAAACTCCCCATGGCTGAGTTAGTTTCTTCCTGCTCTATACTCCCCACAGCACTGTTTTAAAAAACACATCACTGTAGCACTGATTCCTTGACATTGTAAATGAGCTCTTTGTGAGTTACTCACTAAGTCTTTTACTCCATAAGAGATGGGGAGGGCTTCCCTGGTGGCGCAGTGGTTGAGAGTCTGCCTGCCGATGCAGGGGACACGGGTTCGTGCCCCGGTCCGGGAAGATCCCACATGCCGCGGAGCGGCTGGGCCCGTGAGCCATGGCCGCTGA
>NC_041217.1:117458971-117489346 GCF_002837175.3 Physeter macrocephalus
TGTGCTCCGCAGCAGGAGAGGCCACAACAGTGAGAGGCCCGCGTACCGCAAAAAAAAAAAAAAAAAAAAAAAAAAAAAAAGAGATGGGGAGCTGCATCATCACCATTCTTCTAAGAACCAGAAATATTACAGAATTTTTCCAGAACAAATACAGATGATAAGAATAAATGAAGGAAAAGGGTAAATATCAAACTATAAAGAAGGCTGGGATGAAGAAATTCGTGACTCTTCCAAACACAAGGAAAGAGCATACAGTTTGGAGTTATGAGCCTCGAGTTTAATTCCCCATTTTTGGAAACTTATCTACCATTTTCTTTTCAAATATTGCTCCCATCTCATGCTCTCTGTCCTCTCTTTATGGAAATCTGGTTTAAATGTGCGTTAGACATTCTCACAGTATTTTCTATGTATTTTACCTTTTCAATATTCTATATTTTGTTTCTTTATGCTACATTCTGTACAATGTCTTCTGACCTGTCCTCCAGTTCACCAATTCTCTCTTCACCTGGATGTAATGTCGTTTAAATACAACAACTCAGTTTTTAATTTGTTATTGTAATTTGAGTTGTAAAGGTTGTACTTGGTTCTTCAAGTCTGGCATGTAACTTCTTATAGTTTCATATTATTTGTAGATAATTTATAGCATGCTTTTTATTTCTTTAAACATGGCAAGCAAAATGTATTATTTTATCATTTATGTCTGATATTTCAAGCATGTCAATTCCTTGTGAGTAGAGAAGATACTCTTGTTGACTTATGACTCCTTGCTATCTAGTTATATTTCTGTACTTGACATTATATTTCAAAAAATTGGAGGCCTAGGATGACAGTTTTCTCCAAGAGGATTTTTATTGGCCTCTGCCAATAAACCTGGGCTGTAAGTCTAGCAAGAGTTTATTTCTGGTTCACCCTTGGGACTGTAGCCCTTTGGTCCCCCACCTTAATGTGGAGGGATTGTCAGACTCCCCAGATGGGGCAGGTCCTGAGGGGCGTTTTTCCCTCTTCTCTCAATGCTGCCAGAACCACAGCTTGGTTTTGCAGCTCTTTCTTCCAAATAGTCAAGTGTGCTCAGACCAAAACACCTTTGTATGCTAGACTTGCTTCTCTGGATCCTCAGCAACTCCTAGACTATGGCCTTGTCATTCTTGGGTTTTGTTAGTTCTTATGTGCTTTTAAGAAATGCTTTTTATATTTCATCTCTCCTTT
Source organism: Physeter macrocephalus (assembly GCF_002837175.3). Taxonomy (NCBI): domain Eukaryota; kingdom Metazoa; phylum Chordata; class Mammalia; order Artiodactyla; family Physeteridae; genus Physeter; species Physeter macrocephalus. Next base: position 117,460,178 of record NC_041217.1, read on the forward strand.
TTGCTGTCTTCAGATAGAGGGTTAATTAAAATTACCTAGTTGCCATCCTTAGAAGAAATTTCTAGGTAGTGGTGTCACTACTAAAGTTCTCTGCACCTTACATTTGATCATTTCTAACACCTAGAACAGCGCAGGGCACGGGATTTAGTGCTCAATTAGTGTTTGCTGTTGGACCTGTAGAACAAGGGTAGCAACATCTAACCTAAAAAGCTGAATTAAGGGAAAAAATGAGAATACATGTATAAAAACACAAATTCAAGGTGTAGTTGGATGGGTCTAGAGAGGTTTAGTGACCTGTCCATGGTCCCAAAGCCAAGTGTGGGAAGAGGAAGAAGTGGAAACCAGAATTCCTGATTCCCACTCCAAGGTTCTATGAAAAATGATGCTCTAATGAATGACTGTGTTGTGGTCTTAGAAAAGTAAATCTTCCTAGGCGTGATGGAGCTCATTGCTAATGGCCTCCTGTCAGGACAAAACTGTTTCAGTGCAACATGACTGCTTCCCAGGATCTCTCTAGTTGCACATAAATTGATTGTCTCAACTCACAGTCTGGTGATACTGCATTGCATGCACAATCCAGTGAAGCAACAAACCAAATAAATGGAACATGCATAGCACTGTTACAAAAGGGAAAAAAAGGACAAGAACCTGGGAGAAAGGCAGTCTTTCTCTGATCACAGTCTCTGTCTTTAAATTGAGCCTAGATCTGTGTTGAATCTGGTTGGGACGAATCCGTGGAATGTGATAACAGGTGTGTTGTAGCTTGAAACTTTTATTTCTTCATCTTGCACTTTGCTCACTAAGTGTGGCTTAGTTAACACCCACTCAGTTCAGTTGGCCTCAGAAAGTCTTTATAGAGGGCATGCAACGTGCACTGTGCCAGGGGACCAGGGGTCCAGAATATTAGTAAAACACACACAACCTTCCTTCAAAGAGACTGTAGTGGGTATAGACAGACACAGGACTACAATTATTATATCTCAAAGTACCTTGCTCTTGGTGTCCCTAAAGAATTACTTGTTTGGAGTCTGAATGTGTGGGCATTGCTACAGGTGGGTTTCTCCAACAGTTTTGGTCATAGATTAGATCTTTAATCCACTGAAGGTTTACACCAGAGTAAACACTGATGTCTGTATTAGGTGTACTTGGGACTCAAACATGGCTGACTACAGACTCACTTAAGATTTCTAAGAGCACATGTGTTTCCTCTAGCTGTGTATCCTGCAGTTGTGAGTCCATTCTACTTCCCTGGACCTGAATTTCTCCAACTGCCAGAAGGAAAGAATGTTCTTAGGAAAATTCAGCCCTAAAGAGAAGCTGGAGACTGGGCAAATCTTCTCAGAAATCTGTTTCTCACCAAATTATTCATTCACTTTTACAAATTCAAAAGCTGGGATAAGTTTCAGGGGGAAAAAAAGGAAGAAATGTGATCCGATAAGCTTCCGTGCTTCCTAGATTTGGGGTACTAATTTACTCTGAACTGATGCAGCCTTCACCATCTAATATTTCCACGCATCTCTAAAGGGTATAAAGAATAGACAGTTTCTGGATACACCGGTCAGGTAAGGATAGGGAACGTGTGTGTGAGAGTGTGTGCAGTGTGTGTGTGTGTGTGTGTGTGTGTGTGTGTGTGTGTGTGTTGTTAGATTTGCAGGAAAGACAATGGGAATAAAACCTACCTTGAAAAAAATAATGCATATCCAAAGTGGATCTGGCATTTGACACTGAGCAGGATGAATTTCCTGCACAGTATTTGATATAAATGGGAAAAGGGAAGGAGGGGTATGATGCTGTGTCAGCATACGGATTGCAAATGCAGTAACGAAGAGGAAATGGGAAACAGTTTAAAACACTCTGAGGAGAAAAAGAGAAAGCAGGGACTTTTGTTTGAGTGGACAAAAATAAATGCGAATCAGAAAAGGAAGGAAAGAGGGGAGGGGGACGGAAAGAAGAAGACAGAGAGAGGGGAGAGTGGGGGAGGAATTTAGAAAGCATAGAAGCTAGTCCATTCCTTAAAGCACTGTGAAAATATGAAGATCATGTCCATTGCGGACCCTCCCCTCTGCCTTTCTTCTGAAAGCTTTATCTTCTGTGTCCACATCCTTCATTTACTTTGTCACCCATTCCCTTCTAGGATATTTAGTTTTCCTATCAAGAAGGAAAGTTTTCATTGATGCCAGTTGAAGTGTTAACACGAATTTCTGTTTTATGGAGAACATGGTGAAATAAATTGCTAATAGTAGAAATGTGAGATCCATAGTAGAGACATGTTTTGGAAGGAGGGCCTTTCTGGGAAACTTCAGACACACCTACCAGGTAATCAACAAGGATCCCACACCAAGGGCAGTTATGAAATTACAGAAAAAAACAAGATTTTGAAGAGCTGGAGAGAAATACTAACAGATAAGCTATGAGAAGTTGGTATAATTAATGGAATATTCATTCATGGAGGTATATTTGAGAGTAATCTTCAACAAGCATTATAATTACCAGAGCAGGCAAGAGAGGAAACAAGTATTGATTACTCACCAGGTGCCACGTATGTTGCCATCTGTTTTTTTTTAAAATATATTTATTTATTGGCTGTGTTGGGTCTTCATTGCTGCACGCGGGGTCTGTCTCTAGTTGTGGCAAGTGGGGGCTACTCTTCATTGCTGTGCGCGGGCTTCTCATTGCTGTGGCTTCTCTTGTTGCAGAGCACAGGCTCTAGGTGCGCGGGCTCGGTAGTTGCGGCTCGCGGGCTCGGTAGTTGCGGCTCACGGGCTCTAGAGCGCAGGCTCAGTAGTTGTGGTGCATGGGCTTTGTTGCTCCATGGCATGTGGGACCTTCCCCGACCAGGGCTTGAACCCATGTCCCCTGCATTGGCAGCCAGATTCTTAACCACGGCGCCACCAGGGAAGTGCCTTGCCATCTGTTTTTAAATGGTTTGTCTCAATTCTAACAATAGCCATATGAGGTACCTCCTACTACACCTATTTTACAGATGAGAAAATTAAGGCCTGGAAAGATTTAGAAAGTTGCTTAAAGTAAAACTGACAACTAATAGCTACCAAGATAATTAAAAACAGCTATCACTTATTGACAGCTTCCAATGTGCCAGGCACTGGCCTAAGCACTTTGCAAATATTATCCAACTTAATCTTCATAATAATCTTTTGAAACAAGTATTAATTCCCCCAGTTAAAGGAGAAGGAAAGATCACACAACCAGTAAGTGATGAGGATTGACTTTAACCCACGTCTGTCTGACCGGGGACCTCACATGTGGCTTTCATGGTGGACCCCACAAGGAAGTCCTAACAGAGTGATCCCCCTGGGGGCGTGCTTTCCTTGTGGTCACTAATTCTCAGACCCAGCTCTTGAGAGTGTTCTCTTCTGTCCTCCTTTAACTCTCTATCCAATGCTCCTACACTCTGACCTTAATCCCTCTCCCCACAACAAAAAAAGAAAAAGATGTGCTTTGCTGTAGGCACTGTTCTGTTCTTATCGAATCTTGAAAACAACTCTGCAAAGTAGATGTTATTATCTCTATTTTACAGATGAGGAAACTGAGGCTTGGATGGTTCAGATAAGTTGCCCAAGGTCACACAGTTAGAAAGTGATGGATTTGGAATTTTAAATTAAATCCAGCTGGCTCTGAAGACTGTGTCCTTCCACTTCCCTGCAGGACCCCTCGATCCACGTTCTGGGGAGTAATCCTGTGCTCACAGTGGGGCAGGGGATTAGAATTCTGCACAAAGTGCTTTCTAATCATTTTACTGTCAGAGGGCCTCCACTTTACTTAGTACCAAACTCCAATTTTTCCACTGTGAAAAGAAGCCTTTGCAAAACAGAAAAAGTGCTTTCATTCCAGAGAGAGCCCTAGGAATAAAAAACCAAAAAGGAATCTGCAAAGAAAAGCAGTGGGGGAGATAGCTAATACCACTAGTTTCATTCTCATAAGGGAAAAAGAGACATTTTAGAAAAGATCTATTGTGAGAACTTGAAAACAAGAAGTAGGGTCAGAAGTGCTGTGGTGTCAGGCCCGTGGAGGAAGTAGCCACTAGAATAATAGCCTTGATTTCAAGCCAGTGTTAATTAAGCTTGTGGGACCCACGAGCAAAGAAGATTGAGCTCTTGCCATCAGTTCCCACATGAAGGTTTTGTAATACGAAAAAATATTTAATTTTCCTTTCACGTTGTCCTTTTGAATGCTCACATTAATACAATTATTTTCAGTGGAAACATCAGCAGCAAGAAATATAAAATACCAATAGCAAGCATTTTTTTTAAATGTCCACAAAAAGCAGCTAGGAAACTGACACCCGACTGCCAGCACATTTTACAGCCTTGCTCTTTACCGTGGACCAGAGATTATTTTTCTTCCGGAGAATTTACAAGTTTTCATATGCGTCATGCTGAAGATAGCCAGGGTCCAGTACAAGGCAAGTGACTGCTCCGTGCTTGGTAGAGAAGAAACACAAAAGCAGAGAGGAGTGGTTAGAACACTCAAGAAGAGAGAAAGGGGAAGGATCACTTCCCCTTGGTTACCCTCACCAGACCCTGCCTTTCCAGTTCTTAATATTCTTTAAAGTTATTTGTTTAATGTCTGTCTCTCCCAATAAACTGAAACCATGGGGTTGGGGCATATCAATCAGTCTCTGTGTAAGGCATAGTGTAGGGGTTAAGAATTTGGCTCTGGAGCTAGGATTACTGTGTTCACATCCCAGCTTCACTTGCGTTAGCTTTGTAACCGTGGGAAAGCCCAGTTTCCTGAGCCATGTAGCAAGGGTGATAGTAATACCTACCTCACAGGGCTATTAGAAAAACTATACGATTTAATATTTGTTATAATATGACTGGTGCCTATATAAACTAGACAAACTTTTGCTGCTATAATAATTCTTTGCAGGTGCATCCCCACTACCTAGCTAGTACAGTGCTTACGTAGAATAGTTCTTTTTTGTTTTTTTTTAAAGAATGAATGGATAAATAAAACAATTTTTTTTCTTTTTCTTTTTGGAAGAAAACGATTATTTTCTTAAGAGAACTGGAAGTCCACACTTGCCAAACTACCCTTATTTTGTTCCAAATGCTGGAATAAAGTCAAAAATCAGGATAAATGCCCAAAGTGGTGCACTATGTTTTTTTTACATAGTCACACTCCTAACGATTCTAATAATATACATAACTTCAGTTTTGTGATTGTTTACAAAGCAGTCATATCTGTGAAAAGGCAGTTCACATCCACCCTTGAATATATTCGGGTTCTTAGTGATCATGTTTTAGCTTTACCTCCAAATGTAATCAACATTGACCCACTGGGAATTCTGTAGAACAAAGAGCTTCCCTTTTTAGAACTTCCTTTGAAGCCAATTTATTATTCTTATTGTGAATTTTAATGCCTTTATCCTTTTTCTCTTTCCCTCTTTCCTTAAAGTTACATTCCAAAACACCTGTTAGGGAGGTTGTATCTGACCAAGGAATGAATACTTCTTCTCTGATGGTAGTTAGTACAGAAGGCTGAGTTGAGACCAGTGTTTATGTAAGGAAATGGCACCATCATTTAGCAATGCCTATCGTCTGAGACGAGGCTGACAAATTTGGAACACTGGTACTTCTCTGCTCTTTTGGGATGGGCTCTAACAGCCCCCAAGGGCCTTAATAATCTTTGCTAGGTAATTTTGTATTCAATGGACAGTCTTTTAAAGAATTCTGTTCTCCTGCATTGAGATATCCTGAAGAGATGAAACAACAGTGTCCAGAGGTGCTGCATGATGTTTGTAATCTCTTTGGATTCTAAACAACATAAGCATTCTCAGTTATCAGCAATGTCACCTCCACTGTGTGTATTCTGGGACTGGGACTTCTTGCTTTTTCAAAGGGTGTTGTCAAATAGCCTATGACAGGAAAAACTTTGAAAAGTAAGGCCTGCCAATAATGAAATAATAATTCTGAAAAGTCAGGAATAGCATACAATATGAAGGCCTGGGTACAACCTCTTGTCACTCACGTAAGAGAATAGGGTTCATTTCAGTATTTCAGTGATTATCAATTTAGTATTTGTCTCCTTTACTATTTATCTTGAATTATTGAAGTTAAACTTCGATTGTGTCGTTTATTCATTTTTTTAAATTGAAACTTTTGTTTTGAAATGATTGCAGGCTCACTTGTAGTTATAAAAAATAATACAGAGAGACCCTGTGTATCTTTCACCCAGTTCCTCCCAAAGAGCACCTTTTAAATCTGTGGCACAGTATCATAACCAGGATATTGCTATTGATACAGTCAAGACAGAGATCCCACAAGGATGCCGCTCTTTCTTGTCTCAGCCACACCTTCTTCCTCCACTCTCTTTCTTCTCTAGCCCCCGGCAGTCGCTAATCTGCTCTCCCTTTCTAAAATTTTCTTATTTAAAGAACATTGTGTAACTAGAATCATAAAGTATATCCTTTATTTTTATCTTTAAGAGAAAGAATGCCTTGGCTAAAGATGGAGATAAAAGCTAAAAATTAAGGTCCTTGGCTGGTGCTGCTACTCACTAATGCTGTGACCTCAGAAAGTCATCTAATCTCATATGTAAAGTGAGTTAGGTCTGATGAGTTCAAAGGTCCTTTCTAATGCAAAATTGTTATAATTTCATGCCTCCAGTGCTATCAGATTGGAATTGACACAATAGGAGGGCAGAGCTGAGGCTTTGGCAACAAGGAGGGTCACTCTCCAGGCTTCTCTCTGAGGATGTTTCCAGCAACGTTCGCATCTTTTCTAGTAGGGGGTCTCTACTGGATACTCTCCTGCTGTGTAAAAATCTCCCTTCATTTCCAGCTGTAGGAAACAGTAGAATATTCAGAGATTTTTCTCCCTGCCCTTGTGTTAAATAGAGTTATAGAGGCTTCTTTGAAATACACCTCAATGGGAAAGGTATAAAATTCTTATTTGAAACTCCGCCTCCTCTTAGTCTTCCTGAATCCTATTGAAAGGACACTGGGGTGAGCATTATACAGGGACACCTCCTTATAATGAGGAGTTCACAGGCTAAGCAGACTTCAGGGCTGAAGCTGTTGGGAGGGTAGGCTATTTGATGGCTCTTGCTCGAAATACAAGTTCTTATGGTGTCAGGGCCAGGTTCATAGTCTGACCCGTCACACAGGGGCTTATGCCCAGAAGTGGTGTGTCTTTGTCACTGTCCTGAAATTCTTAATAATTTTATTTTTTTACCTTATGTTTTATACATAGAGTACAATGGGATAATGGAGTAGGTGTATGAGCAGAAGAGGTACAGGCAACATGCGTGCTCACTCTTCTTCTTTGTCACCCCATTTGCATATAGTCTTTCCAATGCCCCAGGGGCACAGAATTCTGGTGGATTCACAAGGTGGGAGCTCACTGAGACTCAAAGGTAGTATAAGGTAACTGTGGCATGTCTATGACTCAGTGCTGACAGCCCCAAGTGGCCATGCTTTCTATTCTAACCAGAACTTCCTCTGCATGCAGGAAGAAGGCAGTGATTTCTAAGAAACATGTATAACCAAGAAAGATTATCAGATCGTTTCTCACTTGTGTTGCTTCCTTGAAACATATGTTGAAAATGATGAATAAAGAGAAGGTTCCTGTAATTCTTATTTCTTTGGGTACTTCCTCACTCATCAGTAAGTCAAAGGTGAAGTGTATGTGTACCAAGAAGTGACATAAAAGCAGTTGGGTTAGTTTTGTGTAGAGTTCCCACTATTCTGGAAAGAATAAAACCCATATGTATGAGCTACAAAATATGAATTGTGTAGTGTTGGTGATTTTACCTATCAGTTAAATGCTCTGATATTTGCATTTAAAACAGACATTGCACAATAAAAATATAAACAGTAAAATTCATCATAATAATTTCAAATTTTAATTTCTTTTTTACTTAGAACAACATTAAATAGAAAAGAAACTCCATGATGAGTTGAGAGACCACAGAAGAAAGGAAAAGCTTATATTTTAGTAGCTTTAACGACAATTTCCCCTGTTTTGTATAAGGAACCCCACAATTTCATTTTGCATGGGGCTCACAAATGATGCAGCCAGCTCTAGATGGTATGATGGTCCTGAGATGCTGAGCACAGGCAAATAGGGAAAAGCCTACTTAGATGCACTGGTTGAATACTTTGGTTTAAAGAAAGCAAAACCAACTTGGCTAACTTAATCAAAAACATTTTTGTTTTCTTTTGTTTTGTTTGGGAAGGATGCAGGGTATTCACAGCACTGAAAAAAAACAGCTGATAAAACAGTTCAGAACAGGAAGAAATCAGAAACTTCCAGGGATCCAAGTTCAGGAACCAAAGGACAATCTTATGGGTATTGCAGCTGGGGTGAATCTGTTCCAGCTGGCTGTCTATGCCTGTGCAGCTCCACTCTGCAGCCTCGGTCCGGAGGGGGAGCTGGATGGGTCCACCTTGGCTTGCCACATGGCTAGAGGAGAGCAGGAGAGCAGCAGTTGACTGACAGTACTCCAAGATCGCACACCACAGGGAAGGAGTCATTCCCTAGTCTGAAACTCGGGAGCTGTGCCGCAGGAAGGGAGAATGCAAGCTGAGTGGAAAACCAACAAATGCCCATTACATAAGAGAGACATTCTCAAAAGGGTGCTGAGTATCTGTACCACCAAAATATGTGAATGATTATTCATCCTGACTTTAATAATCGTGTAGCTCCTATCGGTCCACATATCTATATATAACAAACCTCACAGAGATTATTTTTATTTATTCCTTCATTTTTCATGCAAAAAATATATATTGGGAGACTACTAAAATCTCTGTGTTAAATATTGGTGATACGGGGACTTCCCTGGTGGTCAAGTGGTTAAGACTTCACGCTTCCACTGCAAGGGGCACATGTTCGATCCCTGGTCGGGGAACTAGGATTCTTCATGTTGAGCAGCACAGCCAAACTAATATATATATATTGGTGATACAGTTATATGAAAGACAGATATAAAACCCACGTCCATGGATCTTATAACCTGGGAAGATTAGGATGACAGCTAAAGGATTATTAGAGATTATGGAATAATAATGAACATGTATTTTACATTACACCAACATCTGCAAATATCTACACAAAGGGTGCACAGGTGGGTTCTGATACTGATGTTCCTCCGAGTAGCTGATGGAAAGCTATAGCCAGTGTCTGCAAAAGCACAGTCTTATTCATTTTTCAAACATCTCTTTATTAGGCTCCACCTGTCTGGGATGGGGAACTCTTCTTTCAGGTTCTATGGATCCTTTTCTGTATCCTCCATCGTGGTTGAGAGAATGGACTTTTGAAACCCAATTGTCTGTATTTAAAGTTGGCTCCCCCTCCTCATAGCTGTGTAAGCTTGAGCATATTACATAATCTTCCTGTTTCCTTCTGTGAAGCGGAAATAATTCCCATACCTACCTCGGTAGGTGCTTAATAAATGGTAAGCTATTACCACTACCACCGCCACTAACTGAGTATACTTTGTGATGTCACCTTTATTGATCACAATCACTAAGCTCTAAGGAACTCTAACCCCTCCCGCTTTCTCGCCTTTGTCTAGATTTACAGTGCTGTTCATTTTCTGCAATGATGGAAATGTTCTACATCTGCGCTGACGTAAGAGTAGCCTTTAGTCACACATGGTTCTTGATCTTTCAAAATGTGGCTAGTGTGACTGAGGAATTGAATCTTTAATTTTATGTCATCTTAATTAGTTAAATTTTAATTTTAATATTCACATTTTAATTCGTTAAAATTTTAATATTCACTTGTACCATATTGGACAGTACAAGTCTCAAGAAAGGAGCTCTGACTGGATAAAGATAAAGGACAACATAGAATCTTCGAGTTACAGGGAATGGGATTTCTCTGATAGGAATGGAGCTGAATTGGAGGAGGGGAGAGGGTTAAAAAGTTATCTTCTTCTCTTTTTCTTGCTTCTCTTTTCCTCCCTTTTATTCTTCCTTCCATCTCATATAGCATTGACAGTAGGGGACCCCCCTCAGTTCTCAACCTCATCATCATGTGAGGAGTCAATGGTGGGCCTCAAGGGGAAGGTGGGAGGGAGGTCTGCCTCTAGCCTTGACTTTAGCCTGAAAGGTTAAAGCGTTCTTGCAGGTCTCACACATACCAGCTCAGTTCACCAGGGTAAGACCTGAAAGAAAAGTGGAGCAAAAGCCTAGCTAGTGACAAGGAGTTTGCATTTTTCTGAGGCCTCTGTTAGGCCTCTACCCATTAGAAGCTTAGTTGGGGGGTCAGAATTCCGGCACTTCAGTTCTTTGCTATAAAACTTTAGAAAGAACTATCAGCTTTTAAAATTCCCTGTTTAGAGCCCTGCTCTTAGCTCCTTTTAGGTACAGTCTTTAGAAATAATATTACCAAGTTTTCTTCCTCCAAAAGACTGCAAAATACTGGCCACCTGATTCTTGTTAAGATGATATGTGAAGATAGTGGCAAGAAATGTTCACTTTTGTCCTCAGCACTGCCTTGAAGGTGATTGATGTGTTCCTTCCAGGGCTGGAGGCTTCCGCTCTGCCCTGAAAAGAATGAGAATTGCAGCAGAAATGCAGAGAGGAAACGGTCAAGTGGGGTTTTTTTTTTTCTGGCTTTCATTATAGGCTATTGGAGCCCACAGTAGAAACAAGTTTTGAAAGGAGAAACTTGGGTTAGAAGAGATACATTAAGAAAGGAGAGGCTCTGAGAATCACAAAGACAGCACTCAAGCATGCAGGACCTAAAGATTATGCCAGAATATCATACCGGCAAGGGAAACAAAAAGATCCAGATGATCTTGCCTCCAGGGCCTTGAAATGATATCCAAGCTAAGCTAAGACACTAAGCATTTAGAATTTGAGACCTGAAGGAAAGTAGAGAGTGGAATGGGGCATGGGCAGGGGCCACACCCAAGGGAACCACAGGGAAGGGCAAGGAATCAGCAACAGAAGGTTACTGAGCCCTGATACAGTGGGGCCTTGTGGAAGCCAGAGCAGCCCTTCAGACCCTCCACTCAGCATTCTGGGAGGCACTGTCCATCATCTGAGTGAGGAATCCATGTAAACCCTTCATGTTGTCTTTGATGCCTGGTGGGGTCCTTTTAGTAACGGCTTCCAGCACACCTGTTGTTAGTGGGTTGTCCACCAGAAGAAGTGAGACTTTGCTCAGCCCCATCTGAACTGCCCCAAGTGGACATTCCTCCATTTTTCAATCCTTCTGGGACACTCATAAGCTCCCTTAATTAAATGATGAAAATGTTTGATGCTGATAGGCATGTTGGCAGTGGGTAAGGGAACATGGGTGGGTTGCACAGTAGAGAAACCCACCCTAGCTATGTAGGGGTCACTTCACTGTCTTACTTTGCTTAGAGGTGCAGCTCTGTCTTTATAATCTGGATGCTTTAGGCCCTCTTTCTACGTTTTGTCTTCCCGGTTATGCTACATTGTAGGAGACTTTGTTTTGAACTTTTTTGGTAGAAAAGCGCGTTTCTGATCTTCTCCCTTTTGGACAGAAACACTGGCTCCATGTATTAATATTAGACATTCACCTGTGGTTGCAATAATCAAGAGAATATTTCCAACTTGCAGTTCCAATAGTGATAATCTTGACTGCATATTCAATTCAATTTAATTAATTTCTCCAAGCATGTTTTGAGTGCCAACTCTAAATCAAGCATCAGGCTGCCTACAGGTGACACAAGCTGAGTAAGACATGGTTTCTGGTGCTCATCATCTGGATATGGCTGAGATCTGTGTACCTCCTTAAAGATGATGTTATTCATCTAATATATGCCTGTGGTGGGGCGGGGCAACTGGTAGACATGGAAACATTCCAATAAATGAGTTTGGTTTTTTTGTTTGTTTGTGTTTTTCGGCTGGAAACTATTCCTGACTCACCGGATAGTGACTCATGTGGCCCTTAAAGAGATTAAAGGAGCTGTGTGGTGGCTCTGCCTACTCCACTTTCTCTTTTTGCCAGTTCTTAACTTGGTCACTCAAATGTCTCAGCCCTGGAACCCTTTCCCACTCTCATGGTTCCCTCTCCCCTGGCTCTGGGATAGGCTGCTGTGTGCTCCTATCTGAATTCTTATTGGCTCGGTTGTTTCCATTTAGCTCTTAGAGACAGCTGCTTGAGGGTGGCTGAATGGTAGCTGGAGGCTGTCCATCTCCATTTGGCTTTTGATAATAATTGAAGTTTTGTTTCTTCCATTTGTTTCCCATTCTGGATTGAAAAAAATGGAAATTTGTCTGCTGAGTGGGATGGAAAGGTAGTAGGTGGGCGAGGCTGGGAGAACAGGACTGGGTGCCTCATTCCTGTCACCTCTTAGACTACGAAATTCATTCTTTTCTCTTTTGTGCTTTGTCCCCACCATCTGCCAAGCTATATTAGTCAGGTCTCTTTGGTTACAAGTAACAGGAACTAACTTAACCTCACTTAAATAAAAGGGACATTTATTTTAAGTATACAGGGATCTTGCACAGAATCTAAGGACTAGTGGACCTCAGAAAGGATCTGGAATGAGTCTTTGGCTCTCTCCCTTTTTTGTCCCTTATCTCTGTGTCTCACGATTCTCTGGCTTTCTCCCTGTCTCTTTCGCTGTCTCTGTCTCCCTCTCTCTTTCTCTGTAGACCCTCTTCTCAGGGTTCTGGTCCATCAGGTGGAATGTGGCCACCCCACAGCACCCAAATTCATGTGTTATAGTTCCATTCAGTGGCAGAGGCTGATCACTGCCACTCAGTCCCAGTTCCACATCCACGTCTAAATGGTGGGCTTTGTTCTGGTGCTTATCCGTGGTCTAATCAGCCATGATGAGAGAGGTACAGGGACACGTAATATCAACTTGATGGGAAGATGCACTTCCGTGGACCAAGAGACAATTCCCAAATAAGGGGAGACAGTTGGGAATATGGGCAGACTTAATAGGTATTCATATCCTCAGAGACATGCTGTATCATACAAGTATTTCCCTGTAGATCCTTCCAGCTCATTATTTATATGCTTTTGCCATAAGGAAGAGATAATCACTGTAATTCTTCAAGGCTACCCACCCACGTCCAGGCCAGATTCGTAAGAATTTGGTCTCTAAATTCATTGAAGATGCTGAGGTCTGTTAACATCTGAGTGGCTCTACCTAATTAACTGTGGAGTATCCAAAGGCAACAATAAAGGAACTATCGATGTTTGGTTTTCTGGGGTCCTCAGTTTTCCTCCTACTCACCAAGAAAGGGGGGTAGTGATATTTGGCAGATCAGAGTACAGAGTTAAAGCCCCAACTCTGCTGATCATCCATACAATAATGCAGTTGTAACCTCAGTTTCCTCCTCTGTACCTCAATTTCCTCATCTTCAAGTAGTATAATAATGTCCCTCATTAACTAATTGAGGGATTTATTAAATGCCTACTAAGTGCCAAGCATTGTGCTAGGCTCGTAACACAGAGGTACTGCCCTCATATATTTTCCAGTATAATTTGAAGACCTACATTAAGAAGAAAAAAGGTACAGTATTTTAATTGTCATGAGATATATATATATATATATATATATAAAAAACACACACATATATACATTTTACAATTATCACAAAATAGACATCAAAAGGGAGTTCACTGATGGTCCAGTGGTTAGGACTCCAAGCTTTCGCTGCCGAGGCCCAGGTTTAATCCCTGGTTGGGGAACTAGGATTCCATAAACTGCATGGCACAGCCAAAAAAACAAACAAACAAAAACCAAAAGCAAAATAGACATCAAAAGAATTGTAAAGAATAACAGGGTGAACACTTGTGTATTCATGATCAACTTAAGGAATAAAATATTCCCATGGCAGTTGAAGTCCCTGTTAACCCCTTCCTGAATACATATTCCTCCTTTTCCCCTGAAGTAACCATTTTCCTTAATTTAACATTTATCATTATCATACATTTCTTTATTTATGTTAACTGTATTGAACTGTGGTCACTCCCCCGCCAAATATGTGTAAGTCCTAACCCCTGCCTCCCCCGCACCCACGCCCTGGGAATGTGACCTTATTTGGAAATAGAGTCTTTGTAAATTATCAAGTTAAGAAAAGATTAGGGTGGGCCCTGCTCCAATATGATTGGGTCCTGATAAAACAGGGAAATTTGGACATAGAGACAGACATGCACACAGGGAGAATGCCACGTGAAGATGAAGGCAGAGATGAGGATTATGCACCTACAGGCCAAGGAATACTGGCTTGTAGGAACAATTGGCAATCTGGCAAACTCCAGCAAATCACCAGAAGCTGGGAGAGAGGCACAGAACAGATTGTCCCACATAGCCCTCAGAAGGAGCTAGAGTTTTCCTGGAGAAGTTTGAGATTTCTACTGAGAAAATTTGGAAAGAAAGTCTTTGGCTGAGGAGCTTGTTAGCATGATGGCAGGGAGCCCTGGCAAATAGTGGGGAACTACCCATGAGGGATACTTTCCTTTTGAGGCTCAGGAAAGTGCAATTCAGGAGAACCTCCTGTTATACTAAATCACCTGGAAACTTAAAAAAAAAATCCCCATATCAGAACCTCTGGGGAGGGAGGATCCAGGAATCCAGTTGTTTTAAAAGTTTCCCAAGTCATACCAATGTTCAGCCAAAATCAAGAGCATTGGTTAAAGGATACCATTCAGAAAGGCATTGAAGGCATACCTTGCAAATGACAATAAAGTGCATTTGAATAGAAATTCACCATCTCTCGGCTCCTATATTGTTGTTACAATGATTTATTAGTGGAAACAGCAACCACAAATGGGCAGCTTTGAGGTGGGAAAGAGAGCAATGTTGTTAGAAATAAAATGCTTTGAGTTTTTCTCTTTGCTTGTGAAAACTTTGCAAAATATTGCAAACTTTGCCAAAACAGGGCTGGATTCCCACTCTATTTTATCTCCTGTAGCAATTCTAATTCCTAGCAACAAAATGCCCTCCTGCACCACCCTCTGGTTCACAGATCCCAAAGAGGTTGCATATTCCATCTCAGAAATTCATTCTTCCTTGAACTTACAACATGTTTGCACTCTGAGGGCATTTAGAAGGAATTGCTTAGAAAAAGGCCTGCAGGGAGCCTGTCATAATGATGCGGTTTTAAAGAACTCCCCAGACCACTTGTGGGGAATCACTGACCACCTCCTGTGTTTTGTTTTCTTTCCTGATCTCCAAGCTTTCTGCAGTCCTTCGGTTTGGTTTCCAAGGCAGAATTTACAATGTAACGCAGACTGAAGAGCAATTGCATTTTATCCCACAGTCTTGTTGGGTTTCAATTTCTCACTAGGAGAACCAAGTCATATTTTCCCACAGTTTTCCCCAATATGTTCATTTTTATTTTGTTCCATGTCCTCCCTTAAGATGGAATGGAGCAAGGAGGCAGGTAAAAAGTGCAGATCTTTTTCTAAATGGGGAAGCAGGAATTCCAGCTGTGTTTGTGTGTGTGTACAAGTACGTGCATGTGTACCTGAGTCCTTTGGGGTGTGGGAATAGGGAAGAAAATGGATCTTCTTCTATGGCTTCAAATAATGGCCAAACAGGAGCTCAGGCTTATCTCCCAGACCCCGCTTGGTTGCGTTTCATGATACTAACATCGCGTGGGTATCTCGATCTCTGATCTTCCTGTTCAGCTAATCATTTCACCTGGCAAGCAATTGTTTCATGTGGATAAAGGCCCATGTTTGGGATTTAGAGGCTATAACTGAAAGCCCCAGAAGTTTGCTTTTGAAGCCTCATTTTTAACCAGAGGATGCCAATTGCCTTTTATTACCAGATCACACTGCCTTTTATGTGAATTCAGTTGAGTGGGTTTTCTTTAAAAAGTAGACTTCGTGTTCTTCCCCCATCTGTTTCCAAATGTTTTATTCAATATTTGTTTCTCATCAAAATTCGGGTGTCACTTCCCACATCTTCACATACCAGAGGCTAGTTTGCTTTCCAATTAAATGCCCCTAGTTGGTGGTCCTCCTCCTCTCTGCACTACAATTGTTCATTTCTTCCCTTTCCATATCAGGCCTAAAAAGACGCCACAGGTGTTGTCATAGTTAGCATATTTTTCTTTCAGCTCTGGATAAAGACAGTGGCTCTGCAGTGTCTGATAGGAGTCTATGGGCTAAATCGATAATGAGCATGTCGAGACAAATAGACCAGCAATCGTTCTAGCCAGGCCAAAGGAGGTGAGCAAAATGCCAATTGCAGACCCAGTGGTGAGCCAGCTGCGGAAAGCAGAGGCAGTACTGGATTAATTAAATCGCAGGGACTCAGCCTGCACCAGGAACTAAAGCGGCTTTGGGAAAGGCATATGGCAAAAATAAGCCAAAGTTAATCGCAAAGTCAGGCGTCCAATAAAGCAGCATCTGCTTGAAAAGGAAAGCACATTGGCCCCTGCATGGTGACTTTTTTCCTGCTCCTGTCTAGCAGGGGGATGTGCAGGGTGGGGTTAGCCGGGCAACAAACCACAGCGCTGTGGCTGCCAGGGAAGCCTGGGAGCTCTGGCCCTTGTGTGCCTGGGGCCCCGGACCCACGGAGCACCTGCTCCAGGCAGCCAGCTGTGGACCTGATTACCGGCAGAGGCAAGGACAGCTCTGGTGCTTGTTCCCCAACCCCCTTTCTCTCCCCCCAGCCGCCCCATTAAACAGCCTCCACCATGTTCTCTAGTTTCCTACAAATTCTTCCGGCACTGCCTGTTATCAGTAATAGTCTGTGCACTCAAGTGCATGACCTCATTTATGGTGCTTTGGCAGAATGTCAGCGTCATGTTTTTCCCTCCACCTTTAATAATGGCATCCCATTTGGCCACTTGACTCTGAGTCTGTCATAATTGCCACAAAGGGCTTCTATGTCCAGGAGTTTGTAACACTCCCACTCTCCTCCCTAAGAGACAAGAAGAGGCCAGAGGGTTATAGACTGTCAAAGGCTTACTGCCTTGCCTGGAATTTGTTTTTGTAGTTGCTATAGATGATGACCATGGTTTTAGCCTTGGGCTGTTCTCCTGCTTGAAATCCAATTGCATTTTCTGAGGGTTATTCCTGTTGAATTTTCTGAGGGATATCGGTGGGATATATACAAATGTCACTTAAGAAAATAGCTTCCCAAGTCACCTAAATTTGAGAAACACTGGGTTTTACAAAGATTCTTGTATAATGTTTCTTTATTGTGCGGAGGCTCAATATTTTTAAGATGCTGATGTGCCTTGTGAATGTAGACAGTAGATAGAGTTGGCAAAATTTCCCAATTTTTTTAGCCTCAGAACCCCACTTTGGAAGAGTATTTATGGGTTGAAACGTGTCCCCCCCCAAATTCATATATTGAAGCATTGTCTTAATTTGGGCTGCTGTAACAAAAATACCATAGACTAGGTAGCATATTTCTCACAGTTCTGGAGTCTGGAAAGTCTAAAATCAAAAGATCAAGGAACTGACAGATTCCGTGTCTGGTGTAGGACCCACTTCCTAGTTTATAGATGGCTGTCTTCTCACTGTGTCCTCACATGGTGGAAGAGGCAAGGGAGCTCCTGGGATCTCTTTTATAGGGGCACGAATCCCATTCATGAGGACTCCACCCTCATGACCTAATCAACTCCCAAAGGCCCCACCTCCTAATACTATCACACTGGGGAATAGGTTTCAATCTATGAATTTTGGGAGGACACAAACATTCAGTCTACAGCAAGCCCTAATTCCCAGCATCTCAGAATGTGACCTTATTTGGAAATAGGGTCATTGCAGATGCAGTTAGTTTAAGATGAGGTCATACTGGGGTAGACTGGGCCCCTAATCCAATATGACTAGAGTCCTTATAAAGGGGGAAAATTTGGACATAGAGACAGACATACACACACAAAGAGAATGCCATGTGAATATTGCAGTTGTACTGCCACAAGCCAAGGAACAACCAGAAGCTAGGAGAAAGGCCTGGAAAAAATCCCCCCCAGTGCCTAAAGAGGGATCGTGTCCCTGATGACACGAGGTGGGGATCTCAGATATCTAGCCTCCAGAACTATGAGAGAATAAATATTTGTCGCTTAAGCCACTCAGCTTGTGGCACTTTGTTATGGCAGCCCCAGGAAACTAATACAATATTCAGGGGAATCCTGTTTTGAAGAACTTACTTTGAGAAACACTGCTTAACACGCTTACCAGAATAGCAATTATAGCAGTCTAAGAACATATTTGTGGAAGTTTAAGATTTTAAGAAGTTTAAGGCTCAATTTAGGATTTTCTATGTATTTGTGGGTAGAGTTAATTGTGACTACATTGATGTTATTTCACATTTAAAAGAAAAATCTAAGGTCAACCATATGAGATATTTTGTAAAGCAAACGGACACACTGCCCTCTGATATCCCCAAATGCTCAAATTATGAAACTAGTTTCATTAACTTAAGTTGATGGTAATCTTCCTGCCTTGCCTGAATAACTGCTACAGCTTTAATTAGATGGGTTGGCAAAAGTGTCCCAGGAGTTGCACTGTCTTTATTGTATTCCTATTTCCCACTGGCTTGAATTAAAATGGAAAGTCCTACAATTCGTGACTGCACAGGAGCTGGTGATGTAGTTATTTTATTGAGGGAATTCCTGAAGTTGAATGGTGATACCCAAACCTGGGGGTTTCATAAACCAGTAAATTTTAAAAAATTGGGGACTGACATATGTTTGTAAATTTTTTCTTTTGTCAAGTAAGCATATTAAAACAACAACAAAAAAGGACAAAATGAAAAAGAATCAACAACCACCATGTGCCAGTGACATCATTTAAACTTTTTATTTTTCCAAGTAAGAATATTAAAACAACAACCAACTAAACATACCCAAAACACCCCAAACCAACATCTCTAGCAATTGTGTACTAATGATACTGTTTATAAAAGGAAAAGATATTTTGCAAACCAAAATGGTAGAAAAGACAGAATGTCATGACGATACTAGTGGGTTATGTGTGTTTGAGTGCTATGTGCCAGGCATATTCTAAATGCTTTATATGCTTTATATGTGTGAACTCAATTAATCCTCACAAAAAATGTAAGGTTGAAACTACTACCTTCATTTTATAAGAGGGGAAACTGAGGCACCGGGTTTAAAAGTTGCCTAGGGTCACCCTCTGGTAGGTGGTGAGACTGGGAGTTGAATTCACAAGTCTAGCTCTGGAGTGTATGATGCGATTTTGAATACGGTACAACCTTATGTCTCTAACAACACGGTCCTTCCCAGAAAAGAAAGCTCTGCAAATTGAATGTGTGTGGATGTTTTTATTCTATTTTCCCCATTTTGTTGCATACCTGTGATAACATCGTCACAGAGCAGTCTGGACTGGCATTTGGGAAGCCCCAGATTGCTTCTCTGAAGACTATGCGCCAGCAAGGGACCCAGAATGGAAATGCACTGTGCTGTTTATGGAGGGAATTCTTAAGGTAGATGGGGAAATGGCTCATTTTTCTTTAATCAGTCATCTCTATTTTGTGGTAGGGCTTGAGCAACCTTAAAAAACGATAAGTACAAATCAATCATTCCAGCTGACATTTTGAAAATACTTCAGGGTGGCAGAAAGTTAATGTATCAAATGTCATTAAAGGTTTAGAACAACCAAACCAAAACTAATATACTTTAAACTTAACCTCAGAATCTGGGTTGTGATTTAGTGCTGAGCTTGGCTCTGGGTGTGTGTGTGTGTGTGTGTGTGTGTGTGTGTGTGTGTGTGTGATGATCTGAATTCTGTAGCCAAGCTGCAAATGGCCCACATAAGCCACTCAAATGGAAGAGCGTCAAGTACATAGATGGCCTTCTGTAACTGGAAATTACTACACCAATGGAAACTTTGCAAGTGCAGACTTTCACAGTGTAGCATGATTTAGTGAAAGGAGTACATGCTTTGGGAGCAGATAAACATGGCTTCAAATCCCAGCTTTATTGTTCCTTGCTGTGTGATCTTGGAAACATCACTTAACCCTCCTGAGTCTCTTTTATTTGTTAAATGGGAACAATAAAACCTATCTTATACTTTTACATGAGGATTAGGCTAATTCATGTCCAATGGTTAGCATTATTACTGACCAAAAGAGAATTTTATTTTTAAACAAATATTTATACAGTGTTCATATTGCCAGACCCTATCCTGAGTGATCTATAAACATTCATAATAACCCAACGAGGGGAGGTATTATTATGCTCTCCATTTTACAGCTGAGAAAAATGAGGCATAGAAAGGATGAGAAACTTGCCCAAGGTCATGGAGCTAGTGTCAGAGGAGGGGTTCAAACCCAGGCAGCCTGGTGTTAGAGACAATGTAATGTTATGTAATGTCCAGATAACTGACACTGAAATACTCTCAAATTTAAGTATTTTTCAGTCAACCATACTTGAAAGATGTGCTTTACCAGAACTTCAGAAACAAAGGAAATAGTTGGGTATGGACAGATGGTGTATGGATTTAACGAGCTGTGAATACATGCTGCTAAATACACAGACGTCGTATAGTACGGATTTCCTTAACTGCCACTTTCTTTGCACTAGGGGTTGGCACTAGTGTGTGGGCATCAGCTTCCCAGATGGCTCCTAGTCCTCCCTCATCTCTTCCCTTTCACCCCTTGGGGTCCTTTCTGGCCTGACTGCTGTCCACCAATCCTCAATGTTCTGTGCTGGCCCTCCCTGGATGCAGGGGTTCTCAAACCCTCACATGGCCTTCCTGCCTTTGTCAGTGTCTTCAGTGTGACCTGCCACTCTCCCAACCCCTTCTCTGATTCCAGGCCACTTCCTCTCCATACTCTTCCCCCGACCCTGCCCAGACTCCCACTTGTACCCAGTCGTCTCACTGTCAGCACAGGACTTTGCACTCTCATTCTCAGGAGAAACAGAGGCCAGTGCACGCAAGCTCCCAAGCTCACCTCGCCCACATGTGCACACCAGTATAAGCACAGAGGTGCTTCCTCTTCTCCAAAGCTTTCCTGCACTTGCGCATCTGATCTCATTCTTTACGCTACGGGGCCTTCCTTTGTTCATGATTCTCCCTCTTTCTCTCTTGCATCTTCCTTTTTGTCAGCTTTTCCCCATCTTGCAACAACTCCTGTCTCAACCCTGCAATGCCATCAGGCTCCTGCCCTTTCTCCTTTGCTCATTGACACACACCTTGAAAGAGAGCTTAGACGAGCTGTGTCTCCTTTCTCTCGTGGAACCGACTTTTCAACTCCTGCATCTGTTTGGCTTCTTTCCATAACGCTTGAGTGAACTGCTCTCGCGGCGGTCATCAATGGCCTGTTAATTGTTGAATCCAATGTGTCTTCTCAGTCATCACACTTGACCTCTCAGCGAGACCCCGCATGGTCTGGCCCAAGGCCAGCTCTCTCATCTCATTTCCCATCATATCCCCCTTACTCACCCCTCCACAGCTACCCTGGCCTACCCACTGTTCTGCAGACAAGCCAGCCCTGCTGTTTCACGGCCTTTGCATGTACTGGTGCCTTTGCCTCTAGAACGTTACTCTCCCAGATATTTGCATGGCTCTCTCCTTCTCTTTATTCGGATCTTTGCATAAATGTCGCTTTTTAAAAAGGCCCTCCCTGGGGAATCCCACTAACTTGCCAGTGGTTAGGACCCCTCAGCTTTCACTGCTGGGGGGGTGTGTGGCACAGCCAAAAAATAATAAAAATTTTAAAAAAAAAGAGGCCCCCCCTGAACCCTGGTATCTACAGTGGCACCCTCTTCCCTCATCACTTCCAATTCCCTTATCTTTAGATTTTTTTCATAGCACACTTCACTACCTTCCTGTTCCTGATCTGCCTCTCCCTGAATATAACTCTATGAGGACAGGGATTATTATTTTTTTTTTTTTTGCAGGTGTATTTTCAGCACCCACAGTAGTGCCTGGCACATAGTACATGTTCTATAAATGCTGGGTTGAATGAACAAATTTGAATGTCCTTCATCTGTTAGCTTTTGTGATGCTACACTCTCTGGTTCTCCTATTGCCTCCCTGACCAAACCTTCTTTCATTTGCACTTGGCCTTCTTCATCCACCTTGGACATTAGAGTTTTGTTCTTGGTCCTCTTTCTCTCCTGCTCTATATCTTGCTCTTAGGCAATCTCATCCATTTTAGTGACATTGGCGCTCACTTATGTGGTGATGTCTCCTAGATTTTTATCTCCTGGACCTTTCTACCAAGAGGTAGATCCATATTTCCAACAGCATACTGTACATGTCCACCCAGAGATACCTGCAACTTAACATGGTCAAAGGGAGGACTCATTGTCCTCCATCCAGATCATTTATTTCTGTCTCAACTAACGACACTGCTACCCACTCAGTTGTCTAAGCTAAAAACTTATCTTTCCCTTCCATGTCCAAGTTTTGGTATGTCTGCTTCAGAAGAAATTCATTTCTTCTGCCTGATTGGGGCCAGGCCCTCATGATCTCTTCCCTGGACTATTTTAACAGTGTCCTGTATGGTCTCCCTGCCTCAGCCTCTTCTACCTCCAGTCCAACATATCTACATAAACTGCTGCCAGAATTCTTTTTCTAAAGTGAAAATTCGATCACCAGTTTTTCTTTCAAGAGTTTCAGCAGATACCCACTGCCTCGGGATTAAAATCTTAACCCCCTGGTATGTCCCACATGATCGGGCCTAGGGAACACTGAATCATTTCCAAGGGGACAAAGAGCTGTAGCATAGGAGCTGTTGTCTTTCCGGCTGGGTAACAAGGAGCAGTAAATGTCTCATACCACAGCCAAACTCAGGTGAGGCAGGAACAGCCAAGGGCTTCTCAGTATAAGGTGGTGATGGGGTGGGATATTTAGTCCATGAGCAAATCCAACACTATACCAACTAGCAAAATATCCTTTCCTCCAAAGATATGGAACTTCTCATGAGGAGAATTAATGAATATCTTTTTGAAGCGTGCTAACTTCATAAGTAATAATGATAATATTTATCATTTACTATATACTGACACTATTCTAAACATATGTATTAATTCATTTAATCATTAGACAACATTAGGTAGATACTATGATTCTCGCCATTTTACAGATGAAGAAACTGAGGCATAGAGAGTTAAGTTAAATCTTCAAAGATCTTACAGATGGAGGTCAGGCTGGGATTCAAATTCAGGTAACTTGACTTCAGCATTAGTAAGGAAGTCAGGAAAAATGCAGGTCTCATTGAAAAGGAAATTAAATTGGAACTGGGGAGTCATATTCCCTCCTTCTTTCTCTGGGGCCCTCAGTGACTGGGCTGAAGAGAATGCCATGGATAACTGAGGCATACAGGAAGAAATTTGCTGGAAAGGAGTTTAGTTTTCTTGAACAATAGTTTGGTGTTTGAACGGAGAGATGAAGGAGAGGTATGGGGAAGAAAGGACAGGGGGAGGGAGAGAGAGAATATGAGAATCAGAGATGAATGAGAGTTGTCGGTGGCCTCCTTCCCTCTGAAGCACTGAGTATGAAAAAAATCCTTGTTTGGCCAAGGACACAACTCAGTTGATTAAAATGTGACCTTTCATTCCTTTGTTCTTGGTTCCTGCTATCCCTCCAGCAAGCCTCAAGCCACTGCATCTTTCAGAGCGTTCGATCAGCTGGAAGTGGATGGACAGAATGGCCCAGAAAAAGGGCTGATTTCACCCCCCTTGAGCATTTTGATGGAGAAAGGGCCGAAGGAGTATCGGCCTTTGAATGAATTTAACTTGGATACAGGAGAGACCAGTGATCAAGGAGGCACCTTAGATGAGCCCAGGTTCCAGAGGCAATAGTACTAAGCTCATTATTGTCCCAGATTCACGTCCAGTACAAAGCAAGGACCTGTCACAACCAGATGCATGCGCTTCAGCCACATCAAAAGACCCATCACTGATTCATCCTCTAGGATGTCTCCCATGATGTGTCTGTCAGTGTGCTGCTGTGACCGTCTTTTCCCCTCTCTTTCCTCCTACTCTTGTCACTCCCTTCAGTTCCTTCCCCTTTTGATGGAGGTCTTACAGGTCTCAAGAGACATGGGGTGTATTTCTATTATCATATAAAGCACATTAAATTATGCTTTTCTCCCTAAGCTGTGAACTCCTTCAAGAGCGCACTTTGAATTCTATTCTTGGTATTCCCAGCAAGAAGCACAGGGCACATGGTAGCTGCTTAATAAATGTTTGATGAATACATAAATGAATGAGTACCTGGAAAATATTTAATGGTGCTGCAGCTGTTGCTGCTGTCACTCCTCATGCATCTCGGTGGGTTTCTTTCTTTTTTTTGTTTTTTTTTTTTGTTTGCATTGGCACACTGTTCCCACTGAGAAGTAAACAACCCCCTTTCCCTTTGGGAGATTCCAGGGGTGTCATTTGTTACACGGTACTCCTTATAGCATGCAAATAATCCTTTATCCATTGTTATTTCTGTTTCTTTATTTAAACATCAACAAAAAAATCTGCTTTGTGTTAGAATCCTCCTCTAATGGTGAATCCACACTGAAAAGATTTTAATTCTTAGTAATGATTACAGAAAATTTCATTGAAGGATTTATTTTATGCTGGCTACTGCACTGGACACTTTCATCACATTTTCTCTTTTAATCCTTAGAGCAATGTCCATTTGAAAAAGCATTACTTTTCATTTTAAAATGAAGATACTGAGGCTTAGAGAGGTTGAGTGACTTGTCCAATCTACCTTAGTGGAGAAGTCAGAATTCAAAACCAGATTCCTCTGAATCCAAGAATCCATACAAGGTGGAGCCATGATGAGATCTGAGTTTCAGAAGGCCCTCTGACTGCTGCATGGAGGATGGCTGAGGGCTACATGTCCAGAGCTGAAGAGGCAAGCATAAGCACACAGCCATGGTCCTGTGAGAGCTGATGGGGCCTTCAGCTGGGGTGATGGTGATGAGGACTGAGAGAAGCAGACAGATTGAAGCATATTTAGGACATAAAATTTGAGGAATATTCTGATTGAATAGATGTAGGAGGATAGTCTGGGGAAGATTTTTTTGTGAGGTTCTAGCTCCTGATTGGTTGCCTGGGCACATGAGGGCTTCATTTGCTGTTCAGGAAATATTAGAAAGGGAACGAGGATTGGCAAGATGCTAACATAATTCAGTTGTTGGTGGTGGAGGGGTGTTGAGGGTTATGTACTTGGGGACATTTGTGTATATGAAATTCAGAGGGAATTCCTTGATCTTCTAAATAGTCGTTCATGCTATGTAATCATTTGAGTTACATTTATTTTTCGTTACCAAAGTATGGTCAGAGGAATTCAAAGGAGTATCTACTAGTGAATCTGAGCCTCTTGGGGAAATCTTTTCCATATTATCCTGTTAAATGCTTGAGTGAGGTTTTCCCCTTTATTGCATTTTTCCATTGCTTGAAATCATTCTGCAGCCTTAAATGTATTGAATATTGCTCATTGTCAGGAAACAAAGAGCTGATGGTGTTATCTCTGCTTCTACAGTCTCCGCCTTTCCTTGGTTGTCAGATAAACTATCTACCTCTATGAGTTATGTCCAACTGTCTCTTTGAAAACACTTGTTATAATAATGTCTATTTTTCTTCCACACCATCATCTAATTTAAAAGAATTATTATTTTTCCCTTTAATTAAGCATTTGGCCCTTCAATATAGCCTTGTTTATAATCCTGGGCACAAATGAAAATACCGTGATTAAATAAATCCTAGGAGTCCCAGCTCAGACTGTCTCACCAAGGAGACTGCAAAGTGCTCTCAGATAAAAGGGCCTATAGAATGGTAGCAGGTGAAAAAAAGCGTCCACTCATTGTACAAAGGAAGAAGGACATGCAAGCCACAGTGGGCTGCCTCCCAATCTCCTCCCCTTAACCTGGGTGTCCAGTAGAGCTTGCTTGATGTAAGAGATGGTGCAGTGAATGTTGGCCGCCCAGCATCTGAATACCCTTCATATGTTTGTGAGCCACCTCCCCACACATCAAATTATAAAGAGCTGGACCCTACTAGAGAAACTGAAAATATCATGATTATTCCTCAGATCCTTGAAATTACAGTGTAGGCACATGACCCAGATGCTGGCAATGAGAGATAGCCACTCCAGGCTTGCTGCTGGATGCTGGTGGCACGGAGAAGCTGCGTGGACTCTGCTCTGGTGAGAGTGGCAGCAGCGACATCCAGTTTCCAGAGACTACAGAGTGCCGTTCTGGGACCAGAAAGCTGTGTCCACTGTCAGTGGTACATGTCGTGGAACCTGCACCCAGCTCTTGTGGCAGTGGTGTCTTCGTCAGACCAGCTTTGTGGTATGTGACTTTGGGCATTGGCCAAGCCTCCATGCCTAGCTCTCCTAGAAATTTTGTAAGCTACTCAGTGCATTTTTATTCAATTCATTTTCTGCTCATATTAGTGAGGGGTGTTGTCCGTTGCTTGCAACTGATTGATGGCCTCGAAATTCCAGGCTTTATACTAAATCTTAAGGATTCCCAACACTCTGCCTTCCTACAGCTTGTTTCTTGGAATGCCTTTAGAATGAATTTCACTTTGCCTTGTATTATAGTTACATTTTTTAATGAGATTTTTGAGATCAGAGACTATATCTTATTCATCTTTATATCTTTTTGCTAATGCTGCATCCCCAATGCTTTGCAAAGAGTGAAGACTATTTATAAAATTGACTTCAGCAGGCTGCAAATAAGCCATACATTCATAGCTGCAAGAAAATCACATGGGCTAAGCCCACTTCTAAGAGTGGACTGTGGAACCCTGAGAAACACTGGGGAGAAGAGTTAAAGGATGTATTCTTGGAGTCAAGACTCAGTGAGATGCTCCCTATGAGGCTTGGCCTGTTAACAGGTCCAACCCACTGGTCAGTAATAGCCAGAGTGATGATAGAAATCCCTCTTCTGAGAATCTCCCATCAGAGTCGATTCACTGAGCAATAATTGTCTGCATCTCAAACCCACTGGGTCTTCTGGTGAGTTATGAACATAATGCTATTCCCCTTTTCAGCAGAGTGGAGAGAAGTTTCTTTCCCTGTTAAAGAAAAAAAAAAAGTAGTCCCTAGAATTAGCAGCGTGTGCTGTAGATTGTAGTCTTTATTTCTCAGTATCTCACTTTCCTTTTATGGGTATGTAGGAAAACCCTATATGAAGTTTGCATCCATTTCCTATACACACACGACTACCAGCCTAATATTTTTATTATGCTTACTGGACATATGTATAACATGGTACCTGAGGTCACATTTCCCTGCTGTTTGGCCTGAGTCTAGTGAGCAAACCTTTACTATGTTGTGCCCATCAAGCCTGAAATTGACCTAGCTCATCTTGGCATGAACATGAATAGAACTCCTTTCCCTTTTACCCCATATCTGTAAAGCTAATTATTGGTGTGGTCATGTATTTGCTTTGCAGGTTCAGTTATGGTCTTGATCCCTCCCCTGCACTGTGGTCTTAAAAAGCGGCATGTGAATTCCATTCCTACCCTTCCTCTCACCTGTATATTATGACTTAGCAAAGGGCATATATAATATACTTTCCCTATACTCTAAAATGGATGCCACTTCTTTTAGTGGAGAGAGGTCTTTCAAAGGATTCTCAGAGTAGAGTAACTTCTAGGCCACATATTCATATTTTTCTTAAAAAACTCTAAAAAACCATTCTAGCTCCCTGCCCCCCCACCATAGCCCTATTGTTAAGTGCGAATTTGCCTTTATCTATCTAGGGTCATCAATACAGGGCATAAGAGTATAGTATAGTGTAGTAATTAAAAGCATAGCCTCTGATATCTGACTACTTGGGATCAAATCCCAGCTCTTCTTTTTTTTTTTTTTTTTTTGCGGTACGCCGGGCTGTCACTGTTGTGGCCTCTCCCGTTGCGGAGCACAGGCTCCGGACGCGCAGGCTCAGCGGCCGTGGCTCACAGGCCCAGCCTCACGGGACCAGCCGCTCCGCGGCATGTGGGATCTTCCCAGACCGGGGCAAGAACCCACGTCCCCTGCATCGGCAGAGGGACTCTCAACCACTGCGCCACCAGGGAAGCCCCCAGCTCTTCTATTTAATGGTTTTGGACTATTAAAATAAGCATACCTTGATTTTTCATCTGTAAAGAGTTTCAAAACCTATCTCAGAGTTAAGAGGGACAAGTTAATATTTACGTGTAGAGACTTAGAGCAGCGTTCTTGATATGACCTCAATAAGTGTTAGCTATTATTATCTATTTTTTTTTATTTATCTCATTTGAAACTATAGAGACAAAGCCATTCCTTAAATGGTCTTCTAAAACTACAAACACTGGAATTCAAAAAGAATTAAAACAGGGCTTCCCTGGTGGTGCAGTGGTTAAGAATCCACCTGCCAATGCAGGGGACACAGGTTCTATCCCTGGGCCAGGAAGATCCCACATGCCACGGAGCAACTAAGCCCATGCGCCACAACTACTGAGCCTGTGCTCTAGAGCCCGTGAGCCACAACTACTGAGCCCATGTGCCACAACTACTGAGCCCATGTGCCACAACTACTGAAGCCCACATGCCTAGAGCCCATGCTCCACGACAAGAGAAGCCATCGCAATGAGAAGGCCGCGCACCACAATGAAGAGTGGCCCCCACTCGCTGCAACTAGAGAAAGCCCGCACGCAGAAACAAAGACCCAATGCAGCAAAAAATAATAATAATAAATTTTAAAAAATAGTAAATTACTAGATTGCAAGATTCAAGACAGAACATCAAGTACCCTGATATTAGTTTATATTGCATTTATAAAATTTTAAATACTCTATATATTTTAAATAAACTAAGCAACTACTTAAAAAAAAAGAATCAAAACACTAACATTGAAGCATTAAGGGTCTTAGCATACATAATGGATCTAGAAGTTAAGCAATAAATTAATTTTTGAAACATGGCAAATTCATCAATATTATTAATTACCTCCTGTGCCATTAAAACATTATTTCATAGATTAATAGATTTTTGTCAACCTAGGTACTAGTTTTTGATAGATCATAAATATATAACTCAAAAGAGAATCATGGCATTTTATACATTTTAGACTTGGAAGGGGTCTTAGATATTAGATCTTCTCATTTTCTACCTGGTAAGGGAACCCCATTGCCCAAGATCTCACAATACTCAGGGCTTTCAAGCCCAGTAAGGCCCATATTTTGAGTAAAGTAGCAGGACTAACTGGAAGAGAGTTTGTGCTTCCTCCAACTGTAAGATTCTATTCATTTAAAAGATTCAGGGCTTCCCTGGTGGCGCAGTGGTTGAGAGTCCGCCTGCC
>NC_041217.1:117489416-117494730 GCF_002837175.3 Physeter macrocephalus
TGTGGGAGGATCCCACGTGCCGCGGAGCGGCTGGGCCCGTGAGCCATGGCCGCTGAGCCTGCGCGTCCGGAGCCTGTGCTCCGCAACGGGGGAGGCCACAACAGTGAGAGGCCCACGTACCGCAAAAAAAAAAAAAAAAAAAAAAAAGATTAATACAAGTACAAAAATGTAGTCTACAAGGAAGCAGTACGTAGAAATAGACAACGTTAGACTGTTATTCAAAATAATTCTTACCAAGTAAAATTCATATATAAGAGAATAACTTAGTTCATGTTACCGAATTTATAGGTAACTAACATTTTAATCTTGTCATTCAGGTTTCAGGTCAAGTGTCACCCCTCAGAGAGGGTTCCTAACCTTCCTAGCTAAGGGGCCCCCTCCCCGACCCCCTCTCCCGTATCCTTCTTTATTTTCTTCATAGTTTATATCAGAAATTATATTACTCACTTAATTTTTTATTATCTCACTGGCTCACACTAGAATGTAAATTTCGTGAGGGTGTATGATATCTTGTTTAATATCGTATCTGTCTGTACTAGAACCATGCCTAGCACACAGGTTAGTAAAAACACATTTGTTTGATTGAATGAATAAATGAAGGCCTTGATAAGGAAGTGTGATTTTATTCTGAGTGCATAAGAAGGGCAGTTAAAGAATTTGGTGCAGCAGGGTAACATGACCAGAGTTACATGTTAGCAAGACACTCTGGCAGCATTGTGTGCTTATCATTAGCAACCAGGAAATTACATTTACTTTTGGACTTAAATTGAGAGTACTAGCAAATGTCATTTGGAGCAAAGAAAGGCATGCAAATTGAAGAAATTAGAGATTAGAAGAATAAGAAGAAAAATGAAGAGGAGGAGGAAAAGCAGAAGAAGAAAGAAAAGAAAACATAAAAAGAAAAGGCTTGTGAAAACAAAGCCTGGGAAAATTAACTCCAGACAACCAAGCAGTCCGATTCAGTGAAAGGGAGAGCTTAGCAAGGCAGCGAAGCGTAAATGGACAAAGAATTCTCCCTGGCAAGAGCTTTGGGTTATGAAATTTCTACCGCTAGAGATTAATTTGAGCCTTTACAATGTTATTTTCAGAGCTGCTCTACCATCTTTTCACCTAAACTGTTCGTGAAATTTTGTGCTGATACATGGACCCAATGATCCAGGAAGTTACTGGTATCTTGGGAACTCTATTTAGCCCTTGTGGGTCATATATAAGCACCAAGCAAGTTGCTGGTGGGATTAGGGGTTGGGGGGCGCTGATGCTCGAGATGATTTTCTGTGTATTTTAATATAATAGTGGTGGCTGCTAAGAAAAATGGGGCCCTTTAGAATGCTGGATTGAATTTGGAAATCTCAGGCAGTGAAAAGAAGAGGCCACATAATTAACTCTGAGTTAATGGAAGGAGAACAGTGTCATGAATCACACCAAACAGTAGATCATCTTAAAACTGCATATAAAACTGGGCTTTGGAATGCACTGTATGACTTGTTTAGTGGAGGATTTAAGTCTTATTTGCTCAAGCTAGTAGTAAAATTAGTTTGTATTCCATCTGCATTTGAAGGATGTTTGGTAGCAAGTGGATTGGCTGAAAGGAGAGAAGGAGAAGAGGAAAGGAAAGTATTGGAGGAGAGAAGTGGCCTGGAAGCATGCTGGCTGGCTGGGAAATTCAGGCTACGCTAAAAATTTGCCACATGGACCTGCATGGTGCAAAACCCTTAGGTGCACAGTGAAGAATGGACTATACAACCAACTGATATGTTAAAAATACAGGGCCTGATAAAATCAGCATGCCATACATATTTGTTAAATGAATGAAACATTTTCTCTGAGTTTGGGGTAATGACTTCTTATTTCATAGGAAATCTGCAAAAGCTTACTCAATGCTGTTTAATTTTTTTGTGTTTGTTTGTTTGTTTGCGGTACGCGGGCCTCTCACTGCTGTGGCCTCTCCCGTTGCGGAGCACAGGCTCCGGACGCGCAGGCTCAGAGGCCATGGCTCACGGGCCTAGCCGCTCCGCGGCATGTGGGATCTTCCCGGACCGGGGCACGAACCCATGTCCCCTGCATCGACAGGCGGACTTCCAACCACTGCGCCACCAGGGAAGCCCTGTTTAATTTTTATTAGGTGCTGTCTTGAAGGCACAGATTCTCTTCCCTTTTTTTTCTCATCAGACTGACTCCGGAATAGTTTAAAAAAAAGTTTTTAGGCCTTGGATGTAAAACCAGCTGTTGCAACCAGAGTTTAACACGCTAGCTTGAAATTTGGTGCCACTGCTGTTTTTGAAAAGCATTGTGTGATTGGCTTTTAAGTGTATGTTTTTAAAAGACTGGAGAATTAGTTACTTTAGTCTGAAGTCTCCAACTCTTGAATGTCTGGCCACTTTTTTTTTTTTTTTTTTTTTTGTGGTATGCGGGCCTCTCACTGTTGTGGCCTCTCCCGTTGCGGAGCACAGGCTCCGGACGCACAGGCTCAGCGGCCATGGCTCACGGGCCCAGCCGCTCCGCGGCATGTGGGATCTTCCCGGACCGGGGCACAAACCCGTGTCCCCTGCATCGGCAGGCGGATTCTCAACCACTGCGCCACCAGGGAAGCCCTGGCCACTTTTGATGCCTGTCAACATGTGCATACCTGGTTACCACAGATGAAACTAGGATCCTGATCTCTGCGAGCTCCGCTGCTTCCTCGGGTCAGGACTACTCCCAGCTGGCCTAGCAGAGGTGGGTGCTACAGCCCACTCTCAGGACAGCCTGTGGCAGCAGGACACTCATCCAGCCCACGCTGCTGCTCTTGTACCAGTTGGGACCCATGGACTAAGAGATCCAGAGCTCAGAGGATCTGTGGCCATCAGAAAAATGCCCACCAGCAGGTTGCTCCGTGAGAAACTGGAAGCCTTAATCTGTTCAATGACAGGGATCCTCCGTTCTCTTTTCCACTGGATCTCAGCACGACCAGGACATTAAAACTTACTTGGGATTGTATCCAGATGGTGTGGATCTATAAGTCCATGTAAATAGACTGATCTCAGAAAGAATCTGTTTTGCATTCCCCTCATCAGAATACATAGACATCTGTTCTAAGATACTGTGTCTCTACTATCTCACATACACCTGTACTTAGGTGTAAAAGTATATAAACTCTGTGCGTCATGGCAGTAGAGCATCACACAAACAAAGTCAGAGCACACAGGGAGCAATTCTGACCACACACTGCCCAACCACCCTGGGGATGTCTACATTATTTCGAAAGTTGTGATCTAGCAGCCATATTGATAGACATTTTAAAGAATTCAATTTAGAACGCTTATTGTTAGAGATTATTCTCCTTCATTACTTCCAAATTGCTAACGTAGTACAGAAAGCAAGCCAAGGTCCAGGCTGCTCTGTGACATTTGTCAATGTTCTTTTATGTCAAGAAATAGAGTGAGGGCAGGCATCACTGCACCCACTCTTGAAAGATTAAGAAACTAAGTCTAGAATGACTTGTAATTGATCTAAACTCAAATTATAAGTGGTAAAGCTTAGTGTTTAGGCTTGAAAAAATAACATGCCATAAGCTTTCCTTATTTATAACCTACATTTTTCCAAAAAGGATTTAAGGAGGTGGGGAAATGTTATTTCTTTAAACTGGTTACCCTGAGGAACACATTCAATAGCTTACAGATAGCTTTATAGATAAGGTATCATTCAGCTGGAAGAAAAAATGGAAAGCCCTCATGAAGGGTTTTTAAGAATATAATGAACCCAAGGATATAGACAAAAGGAGTTGAAGCACAATAAAATTAGGCTAAGTATTGTTAAACATCAAGGGCTTGAAAACTCTAAAATGGGTTAACAAGGTTACTTTCTCTAGGATTTAAAAAAATAAGATAGCGTCTCATCTCTGGGAGGTGGTTGAAGTACAGCATACTAAGAACAGACCTCCTTAAGTCTGTTAAGTCTGGTCAGCCTCCTTAAGTGTGCCTTTGAGCCTTATAATCTCTAAACACTTAGACTCCATTATCACTTCTGCTTATTTACTTCAAAATAACAACTGACACTTTGCAATTTACAAAGTGCTTTCACACATAGCCTCTCATTTAATTCTCACAACAACCTCCTAATATATTATGCACATTTTTCAGAAGTAAATAACACAACTGAAGTTTGAACCAAGTTCTTCTTAATCTAAATGTGATGCTCTTTTCCAGACATTCCATCTACCTCCCACCTGCACGTGGTCAAGCTGTAGCTGGAGAACTGGTGAATTCACTGTCTTCTGCTTCAAACCTGCTTCTTCTCCTACAGCCCTGGTCTTGGTTCATGGAACCATTTTCTACCCAGTTGCCTGAGTCAGAGACCTAGGAGTCAAACTAGACTATTTATTCTTTCTCTCTCTCACTTCTCAATCTGCTTAAGTCTTGTTCATGTTTAGCTCCTGAATATGTCTCAGAATGTTACCTTCCCTCCACCCCACCACTACATTTTTAGTTTTAAGGCTTCACCACCCTTTACCTGAATTACAAAAATAATTTTCCTCCCAGATTTTCTCCTTTCACCATTGCCTCCTGAAGTCCAACCTGGGACCAGAGTGAAGAGCTTATAAGTAGGAGCGTAAAATGGAGAGATTCTCATGGAAATCCCTAGTCTAGAGCCCTTCAACATTCCCTCTCTCCCAGCGCAGTGCTTCCTAGATTTCAACATTTTTATAGTCCTTTCATTTTGTTGCCATAGTCCTACACCATTGAAAGTGATATTCGGTGTACTGTTGAAAAGAATACATTGATACTCATAATATTCAATACTGGAGAATCCATGTGACCAACCCTTATCATGTGCTCTTTGCAACCTTCCAAAGAGCTGTGAAAGACGTTTCAGTTGTTAAAGGTCTGAAATGCTCCTGTCAGAACACTGGGCCTGAAATTTATGGGTCCAGGTAGAAACAATCACCAGAGCAATAACCATTTTTAGTCTATCCAAGGCATAAATATTCATGAAATCATTAGTTTGATGTGCTAGCTATGCTTTCCTGCAATATACATTAAAAAACACATTTAACTATTAAATTTTTTTAAATGTTTGTATATTACCTAAAATTATCTCCTTATATCAGTAATAAACGTAGTATACTTTTGGAGACTTCTCAGTGTGAAATAAAAGACTCTTTATGATTTGGCCTCTATTTCACTCTGCAACCTCATCTGTAGGGCAATTGTAGGGTGGCCATATAATTTATCAAAAAAACAGCATACTTTTTTTTTAACATCTTTATTAGAGTATAACTGTTTTACAATAGTGTGTTAGTTTCTCCTTTACAACAAAGTGAATCAGTTATACATAT
>NC_041217.1:117495985-117496674 GCF_002837175.3 Physeter macrocephalus
CTTTTACATGTAGCTGTCCAGTTTTCCCAGCACCACTTATTGAAGAGGCTGTCTTTTCTCCATTGGATATTCCTGCCTCCTTTATCAAAGATAAAGTGACCATATATTCGTGGGTTAACCTCTGGGCTTTCTATCCTGTTCCATTGATCTATATTTCTGTTTTTGTGCAAGTACCATACTGTCTTGATTACCATAGCTTTCTAGTATAGTCTGAAGTCCAGGAACCTGATTCCTCCAGCTCTGTTTTTCTTTCTCAAGATTGCTTTGGCTATTCAGGGTCTTTTGTGTTTCCATAGAAATTGTGAAATTTCTTGTTCTAGTTCTGTGAAAAATGCCATTGGTAGTTTGATAGGGATTGCATTGAATCTGTAGATTGCTTTGGGTAGTATAGTCATTTTCACAATGTTGATTCTTCCAATCCAAGAACATGGGATATCTCTCCATCTGTTTGTATCATCTTTAATTTCCTTCATCAGGGTCTTATGGTTTTCTGCATATAGGTCTTTTTGTCTCCCTAGGTAGGTTTATTCCTAGGTATTTTATTCTTTTTGTCGCAATGGTAAATAGGAGTGTTTCCTTAATTTCTCTTTCAGATGTCTCATCATTCGTGTATAGGAATGCAAGAGATTTCTGTGCATTAATTTTGTATCCTGCTACTTTATCAAATTCATTGATTAGCTCTAGTAGTT
>NC_041217.1:117496818-117501509 GCF_002837175.3 Physeter macrocephalus
TGGTTTTTCTCTTTCAGTTTGTTGATATGGTGTATCACGTTGATTGATTTGCGTATATTGAAGAATCCTTGCATTCCTGGAATAAACCCCACTTGATCATGGTGTATGATCCTTTTAATGTGCTAAAACAGCATACTTTTGAGTATAAAGAGATATCCACACTCAATTTAGTTGGAACATCAGGTATAAAACAGTACCAGCCCAGGAAAATCTGGGCTTATAGCCTCCCTATTCATCTGCTCACTCCCTAATTCCTATTTTATGCACTTGAGTGAAACTCAAGTATTTTCAGGTTCTTCTACCCACTCTATGATTTCAATCCTCTGAGTTTTTGTAAATTCTGTTCCTTTAGCCTGGAAACCCTTTCTTACTTTTCTTCTGATTCCTAACTAACTCCTAGGCATCAGCTTCTCCAGGAAGTCTTTCCAGACTCCAGACTGGACCAAATGACTGAATCTGGTACTTCCTGAGAACACACCTTTATCTCATTTGTACATTAAGGCAATCTCTAGAGCAGGTACCATGGCTTACTGATTTTGTTCCCTGCAGCGCATACATACATATTCAAGGCACATATATGACTCACTATTGACAATCCAGTGCAGTCCAGTTCCCTGCTGTCCTCCTGTAGATAACACTGAAGTTAACACTACCTGATGATGCTGCCACTACCTCAAAGTATTGCTCTGGAAACAGGTGCTACTCTCCACTCTCTTTTCTATATTTACCTTCACCTTTGGTGCAGAAGCAGAATATCATGATGCTTAAGACATGGCTTAGGGGTTGGACAGAACTGGTTTAGAATTCTTGCTTTGTACTTACTAGTTTTGTGACCATAGGCAAGTAATTCAACTTTCCTAGACATCAGTTTTCTTGCCTGTAAAATCTGGATGGAAATAAAACCCACCTCATGGGAATGTTATAGTGATTAAGTGCTATGATACATCTAAAAGGATGACTACAGCACCTGGCATGCAGTATGTGCTTAATAAATGTTTCAGAAAAGATCCATGGGTGGATGTGATGAGACTGTAAAGAAATTAATATCTTTCTTCTGCTCCTCATTAAGGAACCTTGGATTTTCAAGGCTGATTTGTTTGAATCAAAGTTCAGGCATAAAGTACCATCCATAGGCTCTGAAGAAGTATAGAATGAATACAGAGAATTAAGCCCTTACTTTGGGGAGCATGTGTTTCCTCTCATATAAAAATAAATCTTTTAAAAAATTAATGATTTTCTCTCACAATATAGCACTGAGATCATCAGCTGCTCCAGGTCTATTTGGAGCTCCTGGTGCCACACCTTCTGTGTACCCAAAAAAGTAGGTTGATAAGTCCCTAATGCCTTCTCCTCCAGCCATGAACAACCAGGTTAATTAATCAATCATGCAATAATTAATTAATTGGTTAACCAGAGAGTTATGGCATGCTTATGACGTGGCAGGTGCTTTTCTAGGCTACTATTATGTGTTAGTCATTGTAATATGTACTAGGGATAAAATGATGATAATATAAGTCTGTGGTCTTAGGAGCTCAAGTGAGTCAGACAAAGCTTTAATTACATAAGCTTCCCACATGTAGCAGTCAGGTCCCTGACAAAGCCGTGCCCAGGTGCTGAGGGCGCATGGAGGAATGGTACCTAATCTCCACAGGAGTGGGGATGGTGTGTCAAGAACGGCTTCTGTTCTGTTTCACGAAGTTTTTCTTCAGTGGGGATTACTTGATATAGATGATCTAATCATCCAAATAATGAATTGCACAGGGCAAAAGCAAAGGCCTTTTTCAGTGAGTCCTCTGACCCTCCCCGTTGTAATGAGGCTGTGAGGGAGTTTGGCAATTCCCGTGCACGCCTTTAGGGATTCAGCAACGCTCCCTGCCCCCAATCCCCAGTCCTCAATGCTGGAAACGGAGAGAATTGGGTACAGCAGGCAGGGAGGTAGTTTAGGCGATTTCTGCGATGCTAGATAAAAACACAGGTAGGAACCAGTGGAGTGGAAGAAATCCGAGCTTAAGCGGCAACAGGAGAGAGAGAGAGAGAGACAAGTTCTGATGACACCACAGTTTCAGCCTGGGTGACCTGATGATGGTGAATAGTATTACGAGTTAGGGAATCATAGGATGAAAAGGAGAAAGCTATAATGGGAGCTACATCCTATTTTTTAAAGGGTATAATTTTTAACAAGAACTAATCTTTCCGACTATAAATGGCAATTGCCTTCTGCCCAGTGTTTTCGCATTTTCTTCAGGCTCCAAACAAAATGAACACTGTCACACGTGTCCTGGTACTACCTAAACACACTTGGAACAGAGTACATTTGAACGATTAGAGAGACAGTACAATTCCAGTCTGTGCACAGCTCTGGTCAAGCTCTGTCAATTGTTAGCCAATGATTTCCAATAATTAATCAGCCATTTTTTATGTCTCTATAGATATGTGTTTAAAAAAAAAGACAGAGATGAAAACTGGTGGCTGCTCACCAATACTTGGCTACCATCCTGGACCAGCTTGGTGGGCTGTACATCCTTGAAATGTTCCTTTAGCAATCCCAGTGTTGGCTACTTAAAATCAGCCTTGTCACATTGGCATACAGTGCAAAGATCATGTCTGATTAAACTGTTCTAGTTTGGAGTAATTAGTAAAATGTCTGAACTGTGGGCTCTTCTAAGACAATTACGAATATCACAATGCTCGCTCTGTGTTGTGTCAGAAATTATGCCAATCGACGTGTTGCTGGACAGCTGTCCTGCCCTAACACAGAAATAAAAAAAAATATTTTATAGCTATTAAATCAAAGTTGCAGCATAAGCATTTAGATGATCACAAAGTTAGTATGAAAATGGGTGCTTCTAAGGTGGTTAAAGGTTTTGTTCTATGACATAGCCAAACATCCTCTTTGAAAGCTCCCTTATACATTTCACTGTTCTGAAATGTTCTGTTCATCTCTATTAGTGCAAAATTAAATTGTAGGCCATTTCTCAATTTAATTTAGTTCTAATCTAGGTCTAAGAGATATAGCCTAGTTCCGGACCTCATGGAACTTTCATTTATTTTGGTGAGTGGGACGATGAGATAGGATATTTATTCTAACAACACATTTTTATGTTGCTAAGCGCTATAAACACACTAAATAGGGAGTTAGAATAAAGAATTCCTAAGGGAATGGGGGCTACCTTAGTTAGAGTATTAGGGAAAAGCTCTCTGAGGTTATTTGGTCTAAAATCTGAATGATGACAGAAAGACAGTCAAACTAATTTGTGGGAGGAAGAGGACACCAAGGCAGAGGAGAGAACATATGCAAAAGACCTTGAGACATGATAGAAAATGATGTGTTTGAGGAACAGAAAGCAGGCCTGCTGTGGCTAGAATATAGTAGGTGGGAGAGAAGGAGGAGGAGAGGAGGTCAGCAGGAGATTAAGCGTTCCCTGATACCTTTACAATGGAAAGACAGTGGTGGGTGGTGTGATTTAATGTAAGTGTGGAGATCACTCTGGTGGCAGTGTGGAGCATGGTATTCGGGAGACAAAAAGGAAACAGGAAAACAGGAGGTAATGCATTAGTCTAAGCAAGAGCTAACTGAAGCTTTGGAAGTTGGAGGTGGAGACAAGTGGTAAGGCATAAATGTTGACAGTCAGGTCTACAATACTTGCTGAAGGACTGAATGAAGGTTATATTAAAAAAAGAAAAAATATAGATGGTAATTTTAGAGTTTTAGTTTGAACAACTTCCTGGGTGGTGGTGCCATTTACTGAGATAGGGACCATTGGGGAAAGAGCAAGTTTGGGGGATAAAAACAAGAGCTTAGTTTAAGACATTAAATTTGAGGTAGCTTTTTAGACATCCAAATAGACATATCTCATAGGTAGTCATAAATGTTTGTCTGTAGTTCATGCCAAGGTCAGGATTGGAGATATAGATTTGGAAATCATGAGGATAATGAAATGGTGGAGGATTAATAGACTGAACATTCC
This sequence comes from Physeter macrocephalus, assembly GCF_002837175.3. Taxonomy (NCBI): domain Eukaryota; kingdom Metazoa; phylum Chordata; class Mammalia; order Artiodactyla; family Physeteridae; genus Physeter; species Physeter macrocephalus. The sequence continues at coordinate 117,500,787 of NC_041217.1, forward strand.
TCTAGGGTCAAAGGGGAGGTGGATTGGGCGGACTGGAATAAGAGAGCTGGAATGGTAGAAGGAGGAGTGTTCAGAAGGTAAGATGAATTGCGAGTTTGTGTGTGTTACTGGCGAAAATGATGTCTTAAGTTAGGAGCACAGGAAGGAAGGACTGAAGTGGAGGGTGGAGGATAATATGTCAGGGAATGGTGGTTGGTCCTCCCCTGGGATGGGAAGTCACTTAGAATGACTGCAAGAACAGAGATGGAGATGAAGACAGAGGCTCAGATGCTATAGCTGCCATGACTGAGGGGAAGGGACCTCAGTGTTGGTGGATGGAAGCGATCAGGAAGGATGGCGAGGACCAAATTTTGATGACTTGCCCTTTAAAGGTTCTGGGAGGAAGGAGAATAACAGCTTTGGGAGCACAAATTGGAGCAAGCAGGACGTACTCTACCCCTATGTCTGAGATACAGGCCTAGGAGAGATGGGGGTGGGGAAACCATCTTCAGGAAAGTGCCAGGAAAGCAGTATCTTCAAGGGAAATCTTAGTGCCAGTTAGAGCATCAGAATCCTCTTGGAGTCTTGTTAAAACACAGATTTCTGGGCCCTATCTCCAGAGTTTCCAGTTCAGTAAGTCTCGGTTAGGGCCTGAGAATTTGCTTTTTTTTTTTTTTTTTTTTTTTTTTTTTTTTTTTTTTTGCGGTACGCGGGCCTCTCACTGCTGTGGCCTCTCCCGTTGCG
>NC_041217.1:117501733-117511887 GCF_002837175.3 Physeter macrocephalus
TCCCCTACATCGGCAGGCGGACTCTCAACCACTGCGCCACCAGGGAAGCCCGAGAATTTGCATTTTTAATAAGTTCCCAGGTGATGCTGATGCTGCTGGTCCACAGACCACACCCTGAGATCCACTGACTTAGAGCCAGAAAGTGAAGCCAAGTCTCAGAGAAGAGGTTAAGGAGATTGTTGATGACAGACTGAACACCAGAGGGTAACTGGGAAGTTTTGGAAGAACAGAAGGAGTGTGATAATAAATGAAAACGATCAGCTTGGCTATCTGCGGGTGCCTGGAGAAACCAGAGATGTGAGCTGTCCTGGGATCAACCCTCGTTGTCTATGGAAGGAAGGTAATCAGGGAAAGCTTCATGGTCCGGGTCACTTCTATCGTTTAGAATCGTGTGTAGACCTGGAGGGTGGCCAGGGGCCTCCTCAGGGGCAGCTCAACATCCAGGACAGCTCTGTGAGTGTGGAGCCAGTGAAGGGGCATCTTACTAGGAATGGGAGAAAATGTGACCTCCAAGCCACTGCTCTCTCCCCTGCAGAGAGGGGATGACTCAGCAGGAGGACAAGGCTGGTTGAAGAGCACCAGGTGGCTGAGGTCATGCGGCTCCAGCTATTGGGTCAGCTGGAACTAGCGGTGATTTAAAGACAAGTTAGCTTAAAAGATATTGAGCACCTGTTTTGCACAGTGAACACTGGTGGGCACCATTGTGGCAGGACAGGTTTTGCCCATTAGGATTTCAAAATCCTGGAGGTGCAGGAAGGAGAGGAACTTGTTTATCCAGGACTCTTTCTCTTGCCAGTCCCTTGGTATGGCTGTTTCCAAGCACAGCTGGATCCAGGGGCTCAAGCCCTGTCATCTTGGAAACCACCCCCTGCCACTCTCTCCTTCCCTCTCCAATATTTCAGCTATGTTGGCTTCATTTACCAAATTGCTCTCTATCTGGTGGCCATCAGCAACCCAAGCTTACACCTTCCCAGTCAGAAAACTCAGCGGAAAGAAACATTCTCTTTCCTAATAGTCCCTCGTAAATTGAGGTGACTTACCAATCCTTGTACTGATCACTGTGGCCAGTGGGACAGAAGCTCTGATCTGACCTTATTTCATGTGCTCACCGCTGGAAAAGGAGGGGATGAATGGGGAGTTCTCTGTCACCTCCTTCTCAGCCACGTGTGCTGAAAGGGAAGAAATGGATTTCCTAAAAGAAAATTAAGATATGTTAGGATATACACTACCATATATAAAATAGATAAACAGCAAGGATTTACTGTATAGTACAGAGAACTATATTCAATACCTTGTAATAAACTATAGTGGAAAATAATTGAAAAAATAATATAGATATATACATATATATGTGCATAACCGAATCACATTGCTGTACACCTGAAACTAACACAATGTTGTAAATCAACTATACTTCAATCAACCAAAAGATATGTTCATATAAAAATGATAGTAATCATGTTTATTGAATGCCTACTCTTTGTAAGGTATGATGCTGAGAATGCATTGTTTCATTTGATTTTCACCAAGCCTGGTGATTTGTGATTTGTGAAATAAATAACAAAAAAATTTTTTTTTCAAAAACAATTTGTTTTTGAAAAAAGAACAAATTCATGTTACTTTTCCATGTTACTGAAGCGCTGAGAGGTGAAGTTGGTCTATAAGGTTTCTGTGGCTTGTGTGTGGTGGGGCCGGACCTGGAATGAGTACTGGGTGGGGAGCAAGGACCAAGGGCAGTGTGTGTGTGTGTGTGTGTGTGTGTGTGTGTGTGTGTGTGTGTGTGTGTGTGTGTGTGGACGGGGTTCTGACTGAGGAGCCCGGAGAGAGCCACCCAGCGGTGGATGGAAGGAATGGGGCCCGCACGTGAGGCAGGACAGTGACAGGTGGCCATGGGGTGGGGGGCGCATTCTCAGTGCAGGGGCGGGCATCACAAACAGTGACGCAGCCGTGCCAGAGAGCAAGGCATGCCAGGATGGGAAGAAGCTGAACACAGAAAACGTCAAATAAGTGACTATGGACTTAATGAGGCTTTCCTGCACTCAGCTGTTGCTGTCACGATCACTTACTCCCCCTGCAAACACGTTAAAGCTGAGGTGGCACGAACGTTGAAGGAGAGAGAATTGGAGTCACGTGGATTATTGGTACCTCATTGACATGTTTGTGCAAATATTCATACATTTCCCATCTGCTTTTCCATTTCGCGTCATGAATCTGGAGCGTTTAGTTGCAGATCCACCCCCTTTTGCCCATAGGCAGAGTGGCGCTTAATTAGAATGAACCTGGGTAGAAAACATGTGAGTATGACTCCAACTTCAGCCCTAAGAGAATGTTCATTTTGTTACCTCATACAACACGTTAAGTAAGATTGTGGGAATGAGAAATTTACAAGGTATTTTCAGCGATTGTGAAGCTCACAAAACGATGCGCTGTTTCTTTTGCGGGTGTCCTGATGGAAAGCTCTGGTGAGAGAATCACCAGGATCACAGTGTGCCAGGTGCTATTAGGTCAACGTGATGGATTTCTAGCTGCCCTTGAGAGGCACCCCTTCCCTCTTCCGTGTAGATTTCCCTCTCTTTATTTGCCTTCAATTGATCATAACAGCTGCAATAAAACCCACTTCAGCTTAATAAAAATGAATGAGAGAGGCTCATTCTATATATTCCAGCCCCACTCACCCAGTACTGATTATTGATCTGAAACATGCTATGCCTTAGCCTGGTAATGTTTAGCTTTATTTTCCCATTCAAGTTTCAGTAACAGCCGCCATTGCTGCAATGGAATTGCCCTAACAGAAAGATATTACAGCGGACAGGTCAGAAAATCTATCTTGGGTCAACAGTTCGCCATAATGAAAATTGCAGATGGCCAAGATTGTTCACTGAGCAGTTAGCGGTTAGCAGATAGAGCAACGCTTTCACCCCGATACATCATATGCATAGGACTTGCTGACTCTCGTCAATAAACTCAATTTATTGTTTATTGAATTGTTCTCAATTTCTTCAGAACAGCTGATAATTATGGCATTAAAAAATTGATTTTGCATAACCAATAACCACATAACCAAAGCCGATTTGGCTGTCATTGTTGCAAAAGGGAAAATGGCAGTGGTTTGCCACTGAATGTCCCCTGAAGAACTGTTAAGGCAGGTGAAACCCAAAAGCATCTAAGTCTTTCCAGATGAGCCGTTTTGCCAGCTCCTCATTGTAAACTGAGAAGTAGATATCTTGGAAATGACAGCAAAATGATACCAAGGCCATGGCTACCTTTACTTTTATTTTGTGATTTCCATCCTCTTCAAACCACAAAGCATACAGGTTGATGAGGTCATTTTGCCAAGGGCGAGAACCACAGAGCAGTTCCAAGATGGGAACATCAAGCTGTGTGTTCTGCCTCTTACTTTATTGTGAACAATAAACCCTGTAATATTCCATTCTATTCAGTAGAGGTTTATTGAGGGTCCACATGTCTCAAGCTCTCTGCTAGAGGCACAGGTTCGTGTGATTTGTGTGCACCTTGTTTCTGTTCATGTTTGAAAGTGCCATGGGGATGTTTCCTGGGGTAGGCACTTCACTGTCAGCCAGAATTTCTGCTCAACTCCATGGCTGTCATGGCGTGCTATTGTGTCATCTACGTTCTCACACAAAGCACACACTGAGGGGAGCAACTTAACGGTTGAAATTCCAGGTGCCATAACCTGCAAGCGGGGGAGGTGTGACGGGGCTCCGTGGAGGTGGCTGGACAGACTCAGTACAAATATTGGGAAGTAAGATCTGACCTGGTAATCCCATGCAAATGCATGATAATTGAAGAACCCAGAAATTACAGACATTTTACAAAAAGAAAAGAATTGTTTATAGTCACCTAGAAATAACCACTGTTATTATTTTTGCTACTTTAATAGTTACTCTGTACGCACACACAGAGGCAATACACACATACTCATACTTACAGAAATGCAGATATACCTACTTTACTGCCTGTTTTTTTCCGATTAAAAAGATACTATGGGGGCTTCCCTGGTGGCGCAGTGGTTGAGAGTCCGCCTGCCGATGCAGGGCACGCGGGTTCGTACCCCGGTCCGGGAGGATCCCACGTGCTGCGGAGCGGCTGGGCCCGTGAGTCATGGCCGCTGAGCCTGCGCGCCGCTGAGCCTGCGCGTCCGGAGCCTGTGCTCCGCAACGGGAGAGGCCACAGCGGTGAGAGGCCCCCGTACCGCAAAAAAAAAAAAAAATTTCCGCTCATTGGACCTGCAGCAAAAATCATCTACCTCCTCCAACATGTGTCATTAGTAAAATTAGCTAATTGTTAGGAATTTGCAAAGAATGACGGAATCCAGTGGCTTATTCACAGCTATAAATGTTCTGTTGTCTGAACTGTGGTGGAATATTATTAAAATATGAAAATAAACAGCACAGGGTCTCAGGCAGAAGCAGATATATAGAGTAACAAGATGACATCTCAGAATCTCAAAATCATTCTCCTGATAATTATACATAAAGAGCTTGATCTAGACTCTCTTTCATGCACTTAACTCCCAACTGAAGCCAATTATAAGTAGAGAACCTGACTTTCATACTTTATTATCACATCCTTTCTTCTCATCAGTCCCTTTATCTCTTCTCATGTGTTGTTGGCTAGTATCCTTCTCCAGGGTGGATGCAGAGGAAGGAGAGAGAGAGAGAGAGAGAGAGAGAGAGAGAGAGAGAGAGGGATTTTGAATTTAAATGACTTCATCTTGGCTTAGAAGAATGTCTTCTATGTGGGCAGTGTGTGTGGAAATTTTGTTTTGCCTGAAATATCTGGGCAGTAATAGGAAAAGTTCTAGACTCACAGAATAATTGCTTAATGCAAAGAACAGCAGGAGTTGTAGAAAAAGCAGGCATTTGAGTGCTGGGGTGATAATGATTGGAATTCTGGGCTTGATATCTGTCCTGGGACCTTGTCGGTTTATGTAACCTCTATTGGAGTCTTGGTTTTGTCATCTGCAAAATGGAGGTGGGATTACCTGTCATGCAGAGCCATTGCAAAGAATAGATATGATCACTGTGAAAAGTGCCCCACACCCAACAAACAGTCCTTGTCTCCTCTTCATTGCTTTCTACTGCTTGGGCACACACACAGTCTAGAACTCCTTCCTTGAAGCCTCCTTCTATGTGGACACATCTACACATGTACAGACAAAATACTTCCTTGCCTCTCTCTCAGCTGTCACCTGTCCTCTTGTCCACTAAATCCTGCTACCATTCTTTGGTGAATGAAGCTTTGGGATTTCAAGCTGTCAGCTCATTGGACCACAGTTTGGACCTGTCAGCTTGGTTATGGACCATATAGTATGTAAATAATGACACCTCTTAAAATATTTTTAATCCTTCATCTTGATGGATGCTTTTGTGTTTCACATTTGTCCTTTGAGTAAGAAGGAAACTAATAGTTCCTCTAGGTGACAGGGTAATTACACATCAAGAACTATGTTATAGCCTCAAGACTATGCTGAGATGTCTTGCTAAAGGACAGAGTTTTTCAAAATCCCACCCCTCCTCTTGATGGTGTTAAGAGAAGAGAGATGCACTTTTAATTACATTTAAAAACTGGATCATCAGGAAAGTAAATAGCTATTGATGATTCAGCCCATTTCAGAATTGCCCAGAAGTTGAGACCTGAGAAAATGTCTTGGCCTCGGCATCAGGCTAAGCAAAGCCAGTTTGATGGCGTCTGGAACTGAATTAATGCCCCACATGCCCAGAAGTTCTCACAGCTAAAGGAAAAGATCTGGTCCATGGTCTTCGTTCTGTTTCCTTGTTTCTTCTCGGCATAATCTGATTTTAGTGAAATGATTCTGAGCCTCCCACATACCTACAGAGAAGGAAGGTGGCTGTAAAATACCCCACGAAAAGGACCCATCCAGGTTAATCTGATGAAGTCGTGTAGTGTAATAATGTATAATAGTAAAAGCTAACATTTATTGAGCCTTTACTATGTGCCAAGCACTTTCCATGCGTGAATCCTCTCAAAAACCTGTTAGTTTCCCCATTTTACAGATGATTAAGCCAATGCACCAAATAATTAAATGACTTCTCCGAGGTTATATAGGGGCTGACTCGAAATTGAACCTAGGCAGCCTAACTCTAAAATCTGTGCCATTAGCCACAATGTTGTATTGCCGGGTATAGACCCACATACACAGTAGAAGCCCGATAGACTCAGAGTCAGGAGATCTGGGCTTAAGTGCTGCCACATGCTTGCTGTGTGCTTACAGACAAATCCCGTGCGTTCTCTGATGTTTCGTTATAAGGATGATAATACTGCTTTCCCAATCTCAGAGGAAAAATAACTCTATGATTTATTAAGAATATACTATGTTCTGATATTTTATATACGGTTTAAATATTCCTTTAAAGCACTTGAAAGGGAGCAACAATTACCACCTGTTTGTGGCTTAAATTTTTTTTTTTTTTTTTTTTTTTTTCCGGTACACGGGCCTCTCACTGTTGTGGCCTCTCCCGTTGCGGAGCACAGGCTCTGGACGCGCAAGCTCAGCGGCCATGGCTCACGGGCCCAGCCGCTCCGCGGCATGTGGGATCTTCCCGGACCGGGCCACAAACTCGTGTCCCCTGCATCGGCAGGCGGACTCTCAACCACTGCGCCACCAGGGAAGCTCTGTGGCTTAAATTTTTAAATAACATACCCAAGACCTGTTAGATGAAAAGCTATCTGGATGCAAAGCCTACCTCTTTCTCTGGTGTGTAAATTTAGAGGGTAAACCTGAATACAAGACTCTGAAACTGAGAGGGTCACACACTCATAATGTTCCTCTTGACCAGCCCGCCAGCTGTTCTCTCTCCCCCACTCGCCGTTGCTGTTCCTTCATCCTGCCTCTTATTTGTACCATTTAGTGATTGCTCACTACGTGCCAGGAACTATGCAATGCGCTTTTCATCCTTTAATACTCAAAATAATGCTATAAAATAGGATTTGAGGGCTCTTTTCTAGGTTGTTCACTTTTGAACACAAAAAAAGAAGAAAGGAAGGAATGACAAGAGCAAGAAGTAACATTTTATTGACCACTTACTACGTGTACGGCAGTGTTCTTAGAATTTTATGTAGGCACTACGATTCTTGCCTTTGTATAGATGAGAAAACCGAGGTACAGGGTGATGAACAGAAAGCCCACATCAGGCAGTCTCACTCCAGATCCAGTAGTCTCAGCCATGTCTCGTTCTCAAGGTGCCTCCTCGGGGTGGTGGGTACTTTCATTCTAATTTGCCCATGCAAAGACTGAAGCTCAGAGGAGTTGACTTATGACACGCACCTAGTATGAGTCAGAGCTGTGATTCAGACTGAGCTTCCCCGACTTCGAAAGGCCGTCATTTTCGTATTGTGCCATGTTGCTTCACTAACCTGTCCTTCAGTCACTGAGGCCTGCACTGATTCCAGAACTTCAGTGTGAAAGGCACTCTGTGACACTTGAAGCCACATTTAAATAAATCCTCTGAATGTGACCCTAAGCCCTAGATGATGTCCCTTTGTGGCACCACATCAGCTCTATAACTTTAGAGGCAAAGAAAGCTGTGGGATAAAGCAACCCAGTGGGTATCAGACTGAGATTCAACGGTATGATGTGGGACCCCTGTTCCTTTGGTACAAATGGTCCCCCAGACCTGTAGTTACACCTTAAACGAGGTATGATCACCTGTGAATGTGTGAGAGATACTTGAACACACCCCAAAACAGAAGAGCTTTTCTTGCTTCTTAGGGAGAGTGGCCTCATCCTATGACATCTCAAACAAAATACCTTTCTGAATCAGATATCCACCCAAAATTTAGGGGCATAAAACAACAATTTTATTTAGTTCACAGTTCTGTTGGTAATTCGGACAGGGCTCAGCTGGGCGTTCTTCTGGTCTGGGTAGGGCTTGGCTATTTTCAGTTGGCCCCTTCACGTATCTGGGGCCTCATCTGGGAGGGCTGAAACCACGGGAGCCCTCCTTCAAAGGGTCTCTCATCCTCCAAATGGCTAGCCTGAGCCTGTTCACATGGAGATGGAACGGCTCCTGGTCCAAGAACAAACGCTGAAAGGTCTAGGCTGGAAATTTGCACAATGTCATTTCTGATACATTCTGCTCATGAAAACAAGTTATAAAGTCAACTAGTATTCATGGGGTGAGGAAGTAGATTCCACTTCTTGGTAGGTGCTTCAATGGCTGTATGGCTGTATTTGTAACCTATCACACTTTCCTTACTTGATTCCTTCCATATGGAAATTTCCCAATTCTTTTCTGCTCACCAGTCACCACAAAACTCATTCATTTCAGAGAGTCAATCTTACTTGAAGCCTTCCCAGTTACCCAGACCATTTCTATTCCCTTCTGGCTATGGTAAATTATTTAAATCATAATTATATATTATCTTCTATAATTCTTTATGTTGAATTATTTTGTTTGAAGTGAATATTGCCACTCCCGCTTTCTTCTTGCTGGCATTTGCCAAATAGAGCTTTGTTCTTCCCTTTATTTTCAACATTTCTATGTCATTTTATTTGAGGTATGTCTCTTGTAAATAGCACCTACCAGAATTTTGGTATCTCACCTAATCTCAGAATATTTTAATCCGGCTATTTGATGCATTTGGGTTCATTATAATTCTTTTTTACCTTTACCTAGATTGCTTTTCTTGGTTCCTTTTTCCTCCAGAGTTTTGAAGTCATACATCTTATCTCTTTCCTCATAGGGGTTAACTTTATATTTTCTTACACGTATTTAATCTCTATACACTTCCTTAGTCTAACCAAGACGTTTAGCATGCTTTACAACTCCCTTAGCTTCTCCCATGCCTTACTGAAATAACTTGAGGTTCAGTTCTATATAGTTATTTGTCCCCATTAATCCTGTATTCTCCTTGGAAAACAATTCTTTCTTAATTTTCACCATACATTTATATACAACACTAGGGAAAATTGATAAATTAAGACAAAAATTTTGTAGACCTAGATACACTACTCAAAGTTCAAATTCCTATGGTTGGGAAATTTGCAATTTTAATATATTTTTTCTTTTAATGTTTATAATTAATTTTACAAAGGTACATTTCACAGATAACAAAATTCACCAATTTTAAATACAGTGCAATAAGTTTTTTTTTAAATTGAAGTACAGTTGATTTACAATACTGTGTTATTTTCAGGTGTACAGCATAGTGATGCACTATTTTTTTAAACATCTTTATTGGAGTATGACTGTTTTACAATGGTGTGTTAGTTTCTGCTGTATAACAAAGTGAATCAGCTATACATATACATATATCCCCATAGCTCCTCCCTCTTGCATCTCCCTCCCACACTCCCTATCCCACCCCTCTAGGTGGACACAGAACCCAGCTGATCTCCCTGTGCTATGTGGCTGCTTCTCACTAGCTATCTATTTTACATTTGGTAGTGTATATATGTCCATGCCACTCCCTCACTTCGTCCCAGCTTACCCTTCCCACTCCCTGTGTCCTCAAGTCCATTCTCTACCTCTGGGTCTTTATTCCTGTCCTGCTCCTAGGTTCTTCAGAACCATTTTGGTTTTTCTTTTTGATTTTTAGATTCCATATATATGTGTTAGCATATGGTATTTGTTTTTCCCTTTCTGACTTACTTCACTCTGTAAGACAGTCTCTAGGTCCATCCACCTCACTACAAATAACTCAATTTCATTTCTTTTTATGACTGAGTAATATTCCATTGTATATATGTGCCACATCTTCTTTATCCATTCATCTGAACAGTGCAAGAGGGTTTCCTTTTCTCCACACCCTCTCCAGAATTTATTGTTTGTAGATTTTTTGATGATGGCCATTCTGACTGGTATGAGGTGATACCTCATTGTAGTTATGATTTGCATTTATCTAATGATTAGTGATGTTGGTCATCCTTTCATGTGTTTGTTGGCAATTTGTATATCTTCTTTGGAGAAATGTCTGTTCAGACCTTCTGCCCATTTTTGGATTGGGTTGTTTATTTTTTTGATATTGAGCTGCATGAGCTGCTTGTATATTTTGGAGATTAATCCTTTGTCAGTTGCTTTGTTTGCAAATATTTTCTCCCATTCTGAGGGTTGTCTTTTCGTCTTGTTTATGGTTTCCTTTGCTGTGCAAAAGCTTTTAAGTTTCATTAG
>NC_041217.1:117512538-117514434 GCF_002837175.3 Physeter macrocephalus
ATTCCTCCAGCTCCGTTTTTCTTTCTCAATATTGCTTTGACTATTCGGGTTTTTTTGTGTTTCCATACAAATTGTGAAATTTTTTGTTCTAGTTCTGTGAAAAATGCCATTGGTAGTTTGATAGGGATTGCATTGAATCTGTAGATTGCTTTGGGTAGTATAGTCATTTTCACAATGTTGATTCTTCCAATCCAAGAACATGGGATATCTCTCCATCTGTTTGTATCATCTTTAATTTCCTTCATCAGGGTCTTATGGTTTTCTGCATATAGGTCTTTTTGTCTCCCTAGGTAGGTTTATTCCTAGGTATTTTATTCTTTTTGTCGCAATGGTAAATAGGAGTGTTTCCTTAATTTCTCTTTCAGATGTCTCATCATTCGTGTATAGGAATGCAAGAGATTTCTGTGCATTAATTTTGTATCCTGCTACTTTATCAAATTCATTGATTAGCTCTAGTAGTTTTCTGGTAGCATCTTTAGGATTCTCTATGCATAGTATCATGTCATCTGCAAACAGTGACAGTTTTACTTCTTCTTTTCTGATTTGGATTCCTTTTATTCCTTTTTCATCTCTGATTGCTGTGGCTAAAACTTCCAAAAGTATGTTGAATAATAGTGGTGAGAGCGGGCAACCTTGTCTTGTTCCTGATCTTAGTGGAAATGGTTTCAGTTTTTCACCATTGAGAACGAGATTGGCTGTGGATTTGTCATATATGGTCTTTATTATGTTGTGGTAAGTTCCCTCTATGGCTACTTTCTGGAGGGTTTTTATCATAAATTGGTGTTGAATTTTGTCAAAAGCTTTTTCTGCATCTATTGAGATGATCTTATGGTTTTTCTCCTTCAATTTGTTAATATGGTGTATCACATTGATTGATTTGCATATATTGAAGATACATTGCATTCCTGGGATAAACCCCACTTGCTCATGGTGTATGATCCTTTTAATGTGGTGTTGGATTCTGTTTGCCAGTATTTTGTTGATGATTTTTGCATCTATGTTCATCAGTGATGAAGTTGTTACGTTTCCTTTTTCATTTCTAATTCTATTGATTTGAGTCTTCTCCCTTTTTTTCTTAATGCGTCTGCCTAATGGTTTATCAATTTTGTTTATCTTCTCAAAGAACCAGCTTTTAGTTTTATAGATGTTTGCTATCGTTTCCATCATTTCTTTTTCATTTATTTCTGATCTGATATTTATGATTTCTTTCCTTCTGCTAACTTTGGGGTTCTTTTTGTTCTTCTTTCTCTAATTGCTTTACGTGTAAGGTTAGGTTGTTTGAGATGTTTCTTGTTTCTTCAGGTAAGATTGTATTGGTATAAACTTCTCTCTTAGAACTGATTTTGCTGCATCCCAAAGGTGTTGGGTCATCATGTTTTCATTGTCATTTGTTTCTAGGTATTTTCTGATTTCCTCTTTGATTTCTTCAGTGATCTCTTGGTTTTTTAGTAGTGTACTGTTTAGCCTCAATGTGTTTGTATTTTTTACAGTTTTTTTCTTGTAATTGATATCTAGTCTCATAGCATTGTGGTCTGAAAAGATACTTGATATGATTTCAATTTTCTTAAATTTACCAAGGCTTGATTTGTGACCCAAGATATGATCTATCGTGTAGAATGTACCATGAGTGCTTGAGAAGAAAGTGTATTCTGTTGTTTTTGGATGGAATGTCCTATAAATATCAATTAAGTTCATCTTGTTTAATGTATCATTTAAAGCTTGTGTTTCCTTGTTTATTTCCATTTTGGATGATCTATGCATTGATGAAAGTGGGGTGTTAAAGTCACAACTATTATTGTGTTTCTGCTGATTCCCCTTTTATGGCTGTTAGCATTTGCCTTATGTATTGAGGTGCTCCTATGTTGGGTGCATAAATATTTACAATTGTTATATCTT
>NC_041217.1:117514986-117520190 GCF_002837175.3 Physeter macrocephalus
GAGTAATCTTGGTTGTAGGTTTTTCCCTTTCATCACTTTAAATATATCTTGCCACTCCCTTCTGACCTGTAGAGTTTCTGCTGAAATATCAGCTGTTAATCTTATGGGGATTCCCTTGTATGTTTTTTGTTGCTTTTCCCTCATTGCTTTCAATATTTTTTCTTTGTGTTTAATTTTCGTTAGATCGATTCATATGTGGCTCGGCATGTTTCTCCTTGGGTTTATCCTGTATGGGACTCTCTGTGCTTTCTGGACTTGTGTGGCTATTTCCTTTCCCATGTTGGGGAATTTTTCAACTATAATCTCTTCAAATATTTTCAGTCCCATTCTTTTTTTCTTCTTCTTCTGGGACGCCTATAATTTGAATGTTGGTGTGCTTAATATGTTGTCCCAGAGGTCTCTGAGACTGTCCTCAATTCTTTTCATTCTTTTTTCTTTATTCTGTTGTGTGGTAGTTATTTCCACTATTTTATCTTCCAGGTCACTTATCCGTTCTTCTGCCTCAGTTATTCTGCTACTGATTCCTTCTAAAGAATTTTTAATTTCACTTATTGTGTTGTTCATCATTGTTTGTTTGCTCTTTAGTTCTTCTAGGTCCTTGTTAAATGTTTCTTGTTTTTTCTCCATTCGATTTCCAAGATTTTGGATCATCTTTACTATCATTACTCTGAATTCTTTTTCAGGTAGACTGCCTATTTCCTCTTCATTTGCTTGGTCTGGTGGGTTTTTACCTTGCTCCTTCATCTGCTGTGTATTTCTTTGTCTTCTCATTTTGCTTAATTTACTCTGTTTTGGGTCTCGTTTTCACAGGCTGCAGGTTCATAGTTCCCTTTGTTTTTGGTGTTTGCCCCCAGTGGGTAAGGTTCATTCAGTGGGTTTTGTAGGCTTCCTGGTAGAGGGGACTGGTGCCTGTGTTCTGGACGATGAGGCTGGATCTTGTCTTTCTGGTGGGCAGGACTGTGTCCGGTGGTGTGTTTTGTGTGTCTGTGAACTTAGTGTGATTTTAAGCAGCCTCTCTGCTAATGGGTGGGGTTGTGTTCCTGTCTTGCTAGTTGTTTGGCATAGGGTGTCCAGCACTGTAGCTTGCTAGTTGTTGAGTGGAGCTGGGTCTTAACTTTGAGATGGAGATCTCTGGGAGAGCTTTTGCCATTTGATATTATGTGGGACCAGAAGGTCCCTTGTGGACCAATGTCCTGAACTCGACTCTCTCACCTTAGAGACTCAGGCCTGACACCTGGCCAGAGCACCAAGACCCTGTCAGCCACATGGCTCAGAAAAAAATGGAGAGAAAGAAAGAAAGAAAGAAAGAAAGAATAAAATAAAGTTATTAAAATAAAAAAATAAAAAGTAAGTAAAAAAAAAAGAAAGAAAGCGAGCATCCCAACCAAAAAACAAATCCACCTAGGATATAGCAAGCACTAAGAAGCATACTAAAAAAAAAAAAAAAAAAAGGTTGGACAGAACCCTAGGACAAATGGTAAAATCAAAGCTATACAGACAAAATCACAAAGAAGCATACACATACACACTCACAAAAAGGGAAAAAGGAAAAAAAAACATATGTATATATAAAAAAAGGAAGAGAGCAACCAAATCAATAAACAAATCTACCAATGATAATAAGCTCTAAATACTAAACTTAGATAAACATAAAACCAGAAACAAATTAGATGCAGAAAGCTAGCCCCAAGTCTACAGTTGCTCCCAAAGTCCAACGCCTAAATTTTGGGATGATTTGTTGTTTATTCAGGTATTCCAGAGATGCAGGGTACATCAAGTTGATTGTGGAGATTTATTCCACTGCTCCTGAGGCTGCTGGGAGAAATTTCCCTTTCTCTTCTTTGTTCGCACAGCTCCTGGCATTCAGCTTTGGATTTAGCCCCGCCTCTGCATGTTGCCTGAGGGTGTCTGTTCCCTGCCCGATTAAGATGGGGTTAAAGTAGCAGCTGTTTAGGGGGCTCTGGCTTACTCAGGCTAGGGTAAGGGAGGGGTATGGAATGTGGGGCGAGCCTGCGGTGGCAGAGGCCAGCATGACGGTGCAACAGCCTGAGGTGTGCCATGTGTTCACATGTGTTCTCCCAGGGAAGTTGTCCCTGGATCACCATGATTCAGTATTTTTGCAGATTATACTCCATTATAAGTTATTATGAGACAGTGGCTATAATTCCCAATATATCCATGTTGCTTATCTATTTTGTATCTGTTAATCCTATACCTCTAATTTGTAATGCAATATGTTTTGACAAATATAAATAGTTGTGTATCCACAACCAAAATCAAGATGTGGGCATACCTACCTCAGAGATATTATAGGTTTGGTTCCAGACCACCACAATAAAGCAAATATTGCAATAAAGAGAATCACACAATGTTTTTGGTTTCCCATTGCATATAAAAGTTATGTTTGCATTATACTGTAGTTCTATTACGTGCACAATAGCATTATGTCTAAAACACCAGTGTACAGAAAAACAAAAGGTAAGAAACAAAACAAAACCAATGTGCATATCTTAGTTTAAAATCACTTTATTGCTAAAAAATGCTAACCATTATTTAAGACTTCAGTAAGCTGTAATCTTTTTGCTGATGGAGGGTCCTGCTTCCATAATGATGGCTGCTGACTGATCAGGGTGGTAATTGCTGAAGGCTGGGGTGGCCGTGACAGTTTCTTAAAGTAATACAACGATGAAGTTTGCTTTATCGATTGACACGTCCTTTCATGAATGATTTCTTTGTAAAATGAAGTAGTGTTTGATAGTATTTTACCCACAGTAGAACTTCTTTCAAAATTGAAGTCTAGCCTCTCAAATCCTGCTGTTGCTTTATCAATGAAGTTTTGTATTATTCTAAATCCTGTGTTGTCATTTCAACAATCTTCAGAGCATCTTCACCAGGAGTAGATTTCATCTCAAGAAACCACTTTCTTTGCTCATCCATAAGAAGCAGCTCCTCATCTCTTAGTTTTATCCTGACATTGTAGCGATTCAGTCATGTCTTCAGGTTCCACTTCTAATTCCAGTTCTCTTGCTATTTCCACCTTATCTTCAGTTACTTCCTCCACTGAAGTCTTGAACCCTTCAAAGTCATCCATGAGGTTTGGAATCAACTTCTTCCAAATTCCTGTGAATGTTAATATTGTGATCTCTTCCCATGAATCACAAGTGTAATGATGAATCCTTTGCAGAAGGCTTTCAATTTACTTTGCCCAGATCCATCAGAGGAGTCTCTTTCCATGGCAGCTATAGCCTTACCAAATGTGTTTCTTAAATAACAAGACTTGAAAGTAGAAATTACTCCTTGATCCATGGGATGCAGAATGGATGTTGTGTTAGCAGGCATGTAAGCAACATTAGTGTCATTGTACATCTCTATTGGAGCTCTTGGGTGAACAGGTGTATTCTCAGTGAGCAGTAATATTTTGAAAGAAATCATTTTTTCTGAGCAGTAGGTCTCAACAGTGGGCTTCAAATATTCAATAAACCATATTGTAAACTGATGTGCTGTCATCCAGGCATTATTTTATTTATTTATTTATTTGGCTGCGTTGGGTCTTCGTTGCTGTGCATGGGCTTTCTCTAGTTGTTGCGAGTGGGAGCTACTCTTCATTGCAGTGCGTGGGCTTCTCATTGCGGTGGCTTCTCTTGTTGCAGAGCAGGGGCTCTAGGCACACAGGTTTCAGTAGTTGTGGCTTGCAGGCTCAGTAGTTGTGGGTTGCAGGCTCTAGAGCACAGGCTCAGTAGTCATGGCGCATGGGCTTAGCTGCTCCATGGCATGTGGGATCTCCCTGGACCAAGGGTCAAACTCGTGTCGCCTGAATTGGCAGGCGGATTCTTAACCACTGTGCCACCAGGGAAGTCCCGTCCAGGTGTTATTGTTCCATTCATAGAGCACAGGCAGAGTAGAGTTAGCGTAATTCTTAAGGGGCCTAGGATTTAGAGGGATGGTAAATGAACACTGGCTTCAACTTAAAGTCACCAGCTGTGTTAGCCCCTAACAAGAGAGTCAGCCTGTCTTTTGACACTTTGAAACCAGGCGTTGACTTCTCCTTTCTAGCTATGAAAGTCCTAGATTGTATCTTCTTCCAATATAAAGCTGTTTTGTCTACATTAAAAGTTTGTTGTTGGGCTTCCCTGGTGGCGCAGTGGTTGCGCGTCCGCCTGCCGATGCACGGGAGCCGGTTAATTATCTTTGCTAGATCTTCTGGATAACTTGTTTTAGCTTCTACATCAGGACTTTCTGCTTCACCTTGCACTTCTATGTAATGAAGATGGCTTCTTAAACCTCATAAACCAAGCTCTGCTAGCTTCAAATCTTTCTTCTGTAGCTTCATCACTTCTCTCAGCCTTAGTAGAATTGAAGAGGTTTAGGGCCTTCCTCTGGATGAGGTTTCGGCTTAAGGGAATGGTATATCTGGTTTGTTCTTCATTCGGACCACTAAAACTTCCTTCATATCAGCAATAAGGCTGTTTCACTTTCTTATCATTTGTGTGTTCACTGGAGTAACACTTAATTTTCTTCAAGAACCTTCCCCTTGCATTCACATCTTAGCTAGCTGTTTGGTGCAAGAGGCCTAGCTTTCAGCCTATTTCAGATTTCAATATGCCTTCCTCACTAAGCCTAATCATTTATAGTTAGGTTTCAATGATTTAAAACAAGAGACATGCGATTCTTCCTTTCACTGCAACACTTAGAGGCTATTGTAAGGTTATTAACTGGCCTAATTTCAATATTGTTGTCTCTCAGGGAATAGGGAGGCCCAAAGAGAGGGAGACAGATGGGGAAAGGGCCAGTCAGTAGAACACACAAATTTATTTATTTATTTATTTTTTGCGGTACGCGGGCCTCTCACTGTTGTGGCCTCTCCCATTGCGGAGCACAGGCTCCAGATCCGCAGGCTCAGCGGCCATGGCTCACGGGCCCAGCGGCTCCGCGGCATGTGGGATCTTCCCGGACTGGGGCACGAACCCGCGTCCCCTGCATCGGCAGGCGGACTCTCAACCACTGCGCCACCAGGGAAGCCCCCACACACGTTTATTGATTAAGTTCACTGTCTTATACAGGAACAGTCCATGGAGCCCCAAAACAATTACAATAGTAACATCAAAGATCACTGATCACAGGTCACCATAACAAATATAATAATAATGAAAATAGGGCTTCCCTGGTGGCGCAGTGGTTGCGCGTCCGCCTGCCGATGCAGGGGA
>NC_041217.1:117520254-117523974 GCF_002837175.3 Physeter macrocephalus
TGCTCCGCAACGGGAGAGGCCACAGCAGAGGGAGGCCCGCGTACCCCAAAAAAAAAAAAAGAAAATGTTTGAAATATTGTGAGAATTACTAAAATGTGCCACAGAGACACAGAGTGAGAAAATGCTGTTAGGAAAATGATACCAATAGACGTGCTTAACCAGGGTTGCCACAAACCTTCAAATTGTTAAAAACATAGTATCTGCAAAGTGCAATAAAGTGAAGTGCTATAAGGAAAGTAAGCCTGTGTAGAACATTTCCATCACCCTGAAAGTTTTCTATGGAATGCATTGCAGTCAGTTCTCTCCATCCATCCTCCATCTCCCTATGGTAGCTTTATCAGAAATCAAGTGACTGGGAATTCCCTGGCAGTCCAGTGGTTAGGACTCCATGCTTCCACTGCAGGGGGCCCGGGTTCGACCCTTGGTCGGGGAACTAGGATCCTGCAAGCCACACAGCGCGGCCAAAAAAAAAAAAAAAAATCACAAACCTTGCCATTTGTGACAACATACATAGACCTTGAGGGTATTCTGCTAAGTGAAATAAGTCGACTTAAAAAGAAAACAAAAAAAAAAAAAAAAATCACAAAGGAACCAAGTGACCACATATGCATATTGGACTTTCTATTCTGTCCCAATATCACACTACATTGACTACTGTAGGTTTATAGTAAGTCTTGCAATCAGATTATATAAATCCTCCAACTTTGTGTCTGGCTCCTGAAATCTCTGTTCCATTAGCTCAGTAGTCAACTAGTGACTGGACAGAGATTTCCTTGAACTCTTGGAACCAATAAAGATTGCAGACTGTGCTGAGGGACTCTGCGTGCCTGTCGGGGCACTCCTTCAACACTCAGCTAGGAAGCTTACGGCTCCAACGTAGTCTTTATTTCCTGCTTTTGCAGAGCCTCAAGGTCAGAAGGAGATGAGACCTGGGACCTTCTGCTTTCCTGAGCACACACATCGCCCTGAGCATACACACGGCCTTTGAGATTCCCATGAATATGTTGGAGCTTTTCAAAGCCCTAACAGACATCTAATTTTCTAGCTTTTCCTTCCAAGCTTTTTGGTTAGTATATTGCCTATTCCAACTGTACCTTAGGCAGCAGCAACTAAAGCATCAGCCTGCAAAGGTTTTCAACAAATGCCCCATGAGAAGCAGCTTTAGCTTTGGACCAGGTGATAAAGACAAAACCTTTGAGCCTGTCTTCCAGGGAGCCACCAGAATGAGAACAAATAATTACAAGTCTCTTAAATGAGGCCCCCTTGCTCCTTCTGGTAAGGGGAATGAGAGCTGTTATCTTCATGGCTACTGCTAAGCTGAAAAGCAGGGGATGGGACTGGGGTAAGTTAAAATGCCACAAAGTTCTCTGTTCTGACTGAGAATCAGCTGTTTTTGCTGAGTAAGTGCTATCCAGACTGCTGCAAGGCTTTGGTTAATTTTCAGAGTTCTGAAAAAGTTGATTCTGAAAGTTTTTATCAGTGTTTTTTCATTACTTTTATGGAAGGATGGAATTTAGATCTCCTGACTCCGCCATTTTTGCTGCTTTCATTCCTCTAGTGGATTTTTTTCTTGCTGAAGAGTTGTATTTTCTTGATTCTTTATATGTCTCATAATTTTTTATTAGAGCTTAGGCATTTTGAAGTTTATAATGTTGGATGCTGGATTTTGCTGTATTTCTTTAAATATTGTTGGCCTTTGTGAAGGTGGGTCCAGAGCTGTCTTTATTCAGGGGCTGATTTTGCTCCATTGCTAATTAATACTCTTCTGAGGACTCTACCCAATGCTTTATATATTTGGTGGGTTTTCTACCCTTCCTGGTTTGAACACAGACTCTTCCCAGCCCTGTGGGAGCCCCAGGGTTTATTACATCTACTCCCTTCCAGTGCTTCTTCTCCAGATTTGGACATTTTTTTCTCCTGCATGTGCAGATTAGACCGAGATGTAAGGGGACCTCTCTGAGTTGTGTCTTTGTGCTGGTCCCTCATCCCTGGTATTCTGCCCTTTGATATCACTTTTCTCATTTGACATCTCTGTAATATGAAAGAGCTCAGCTCAGCAACTGCTGAGATATTTGGCTTCTCTCTCTCTGCACTGAGGCCTGGAAACTCACCCCAAGCAGTAAACTAAGAAAGTGGCAGGACTGAACTTGTTGGGGGTTTTTGTTTTGTTTTTGACTTTCAGGCAGCACTATCCTGTACTGCCTGTTGTCCAATAAATGAAAACCACTGCGTCATCTCTTCTGACTGGTTCTCCAGTGGTTTAAAGTAGTACTGCTCATTCAGTCCCTGATACTCTGTCATGACCAGAAGCAGAAGCATTTTTTAACACCTAATTAACACAGATGTAAATGGTTCTTTGTCTTATTGGTCTTTTCATCACCGTTTTTTTCCCTTACACCCGAAACTTTCCTCCTGCTTAGATTTATTTTTGTTTTGCAGAAGTATATTCTGGTAGAAGAGATTCTTGGGTGGTATGCCTTCTGAACCTTTGTGTGTCTAAAGCTGGTAAATTCCTTCATTGGTTGGCTTGTCAAATAAATCTATGTTCAAAATCAATATAGCTTTAAGACATTGCTCTATTGTTTTCCAGAATCTAGTGGTTATAAGGTTTCGAATACCAATTTGTTGATTGTGTTTTTCTCTTTAGAAGCATTTCAAATTTTTTGTTTTTCTTGGAATTCAGAAATACCTGTGTTCCATGAGACATAAACTCAATTGCTTCGATGGTAGGAGGATATTTTAAAAATCTAGCACTATGGAAAAAAAGTGTGAAAAATGAAGCTTTCCCCTACATATTTTTATGAGTTCCTAGTCACCTGTGCACTCTCTCTGATGCTTCAGGCTTGCTTTTCATCCCTGTCTGTGTCCTCCTTATTTCTTTGAACTTCCTCATCCAGTCTGCCAATGGCTCTTGCCTGCTTTTGTAGGATATTTTGGGTCTTGTGAACCAGGCCTGTGCTACTTGTTTCGATAACAGTCATCCGCTTTGTGTAGAAACATAGTCTGAAAGTTTTATTACCCATATAAAAAAGCTCAGAGAATTATCTGCTAAAACTTAGAGATTTTTACAGTTCAGAATACAAATGTTCTGAAGTTAGGTATATCAACTGTGCAGCTAGATCTAAAAGAAAAATGTTTCAGGTAGAAATTCAAGTTCCAATATGAGGGTAACATATACTTGCTGGTAAATCTTATAGCCTGGGAAATTAATTTGAGGCTTAAATGGGCACAAAAGAATGATATTAGAGGTGGTAATGTGTTACAGGGAGCATTGAAATGCCCATTTTCATTTTGTGAATTGTTCTTAAATTATGTCACGTCTTTAACGTTGAAGCCAGCCCATGGAAGGCCACGGCTGTTGATTAAAAGCAGGAGAAAGAGTTTTTCTTTCATGTGTGTGTGTTTTTAACCTAGTGTTTCTGCTACACAGGATAAAAAATGACTATCCCCTTCCCAAACATTCAGCAGAGAAGAGGAAAAAAAGGATGTAATCTGGGGTAGATGCTTTTTGTAAGAATATGGTTTCTGAAATGCAAGTTTCAATATCATTGTACTGTAGCATAGTCTGACAGAGGTTTGATAGACACTCGAAAGGTGAAAAAAGCTAAGTTACAGGGCTTCCCTGGTGGCGCAGTGGTTGAGAGTCCGCCTGCCAATGCAGGGGACACGGGTTCGTGCCCCGGTCCGGGAAGATCCCACATGCCGCGGTGCGGCTGGGCC
>NC_041217.1:117524006-117547706 GCF_002837175.3 Physeter macrocephalus
CCGGAGCCTGTGCTCCGCGAAGGGAGAGGCCACAACAGAGAGAGGCCCGCGTACCGCAAAAAAAAAAAAAAAAAAAAATCTAAGTTATATTCTTTTGGGATTTTAACATTGTGTACAATGAAATACGAGTTTAAATACTTCGATCAACAATATTTGTCAGTGTTCTTCTCTATGGCTGCAGCACAAACTGTTTTCGGTGCCCAGTATGTATCTTTATGGCTGACCTAGGTTTATGAAGGGTTTTGTTTCCTAAGGGGCTCTGGACAAGTTGCAGAGTCCAACTATACACTCTGGAAGAGGAGAATATGCAAAAAGAGGTTGTAAGAATAAAATAAAAGAATATGAGAGAATACACACTTAGGAGTTAACCTTAGAAAACAGGGTAAAATTGCCTCCAAATTTCTGGTGTTAATTTTTGTGTCTTCTCTACGCTCTCCCCAGCAGGTATGTGGACTTGCTGATGGGGTGTTTTGAGTGAGTCCCGGAGTAGCTTGTCGAGGTCACCAGAATGCTATGGATGGGGCGCCTACTGGAACAAAGGAGCCTAGGGCTGGGCTTACTTAATGCACCACTGTTCTAGCCTCTAACCTTCTTGTGCTTTGAGATGCAGATGGCAGAAAGTGACAATGACAGAATGTTAATTTCAAATAGGCCCTGCCCATATTGAAAGACTGGTGGAAAAGAAGAGCTCTTTTGAAAAGAAATGCTTAAAAAAATTTTTTTAAAGGACAAAGCAGAAACAGGATGTTCTGAAGGCAGTGCAGAGAAAATGTCAAGGTCCAAGATTTAGGCAGACATACAAGCTTGCTATCCAATGTAGAAAGATTTACATTGGATTTGGGAATGAAGATCTTAAAAATATCTTCAAGATACTACTGAGATATAGTTGGGTGAGATAGGAATCTTGGGCAATATGGATTCCTTATAACAAATGCCTGGTCTCAGCAAGGATGAGCTCCTGTTACAGAAGAAACAGAATGTGGTAGAGAGGGAGAGCCTGCATGGCTCTCCATTAAGTTGTGCACAACTTTGGTGTGCAGTCAAGCTAGTTGGTGAAGAAACTTTGGACAGGCCTGATTCAGGGAAGTTTTGCTTTTTCAAAAAGAAAGAAAAGCAAAGAGTCAAACGTTTCTATCTTGGGGAAAGAACTTATGAGAGCAGAAATGATTAATCCCACAAATGCCAGCTGCTTACATTCAAATTGGCACTTTCGTACATTACTGGTGACAATTGTAAACTAGTATGATTCTCTTGAAAGCAATATGGCAACATAAAGCGAGAACTGTAGAGAAAGTCATAGTTCTTAGCCCAGGAATCTCACCCTGGGGAATGGGTCCTAAGGAAATAATTCCACCCAAGCAAGACATCTACGTGCCAGAAAATATTCATTGTAGCAGCTTTATAATAACGACTAGAAAAATGCCTCTGAGAAACAATATATGTATAAAATAGTTGTGAAATTCTTTAGTAAATTATGCAACATTAAGTCTATGGAATATTATTCAGCCATTAAAATTATAATTATGAAGACCATGAATACCAAGGAAAAATGTTCAAAGAGCAAAAAAGCTGACTTCAGACAAAATGTACATTATGATGGCATCTGTTTAAAAATACGTATGTGAGTGGAAAGAAAGTGTGCACAACAATATAGTTATGTTAGTTTGATGGACTTATGGATGATTTATTTTCTTTTTTCAAAATTGGGTTTAATAAATGATACATTTTAATAAAGTACAGTGGAAATAGAACTGATAAAAATATTAAGTAATGGAGTAAAATTGGCAAAGAGGATATATAAGGCAATGCTATATGACGCTTGTGGAAATTTTGTTGCTTTAGTTCAGCAGAGGAAAATCACTATAAATATGCAGAGTATAATTTACCTTTCATAATCAAAATGGCCATGCAGGTGAAGTGAGTCCAGTGGAGCTGTTCTCAGCCTTGGCATTATGTGTATGGTTTTCTTTCCACTATCACCAGTTATGGAGATGGAGTGTAAGCAAAACTGACCAAAGCACTAGCTTATCAGAAACAGATTTGCCGACTCCTGATTCCCCATCCCCAGTGACTACTGCCGCTGTCCATTCCCACCAAAACTTACCTCCATGTGTTTAATATATCCAAGTGAATATGTAATATGAATGTATCCTTGTGTTTGCATGTATGTGTTTACTTTTAACGTTTAGAAATCATGTACTATTTTATACATACAGAAAAATATATGAAACCTATAAGTGCAGTCTACTAAATAATCATGAACTGAATCCTTGTATAACCACCATCTAGGTTGGAAACTGGAATGTTGCCAGTACCTTAGAGACCTCCAATCATGGCCCCTTCTCTCACTAACTAGTGGTAGCCAAGGTCAGGAAGCACTACCCTGATTTGGGGGAGATAATTGTTCCCTGCTTTTTCTCATGGGTTCCAGATGCACAGAATTGTGTTAGTCATAGTTGTTGGTTCATGACACACTGTTATGATCGGTGTATGCAGAGGTAGCTATTTTCATTCCATTTCATAATAATATGATGCACATGAATTCATTACCTAACCCAAGCACTAGAACATTACCACTAACTTATAGCTTCCTAAGTTCTCCTCAACTAGCCCGTTCCACTACCTCCTTCCCAGAGATACACAGGATCCAGAACTGTGTATTATTCTTTCCTTGCTTTTTTAAGAAATAGTTTAATACCTGTACATGTGTCTTCCCCCTCCTCTTCCTCATAACATTTAATTATGTCTGGTTTTGAATTTACATGGATGAAGTTATACTGCACATATTATTCAGGGATTTGATTCTTTCCCTAAAATTATGTTTGTAAGATTTATCCCTATTAATGTGCTATCTCTAGTTTGTTTATTTTCACCTCTAAGTAGTATCTGATTCTATAGATGTACTGCAATTTATTTATTCAATTTAATGTTGATAGGCATCTGTGTTTCCAATTTTAAAATTATGAACAGTGCTGCTGTAAACAGTTTTGAACACGTTTCTGGATGCACATATTCTGGTGTCTCTCTAAGTTATATTCTGGAAGTACACCAAATGTACATTTCAGCAGGGTTCGGAAATCAATATTCAACTAAAGTTGAGGCCAAATGTTAATGCCATACTAATAGAATCAATTCTGTTGCATAAGAATAAAATCTGAAATTTTATTAAAATGTAATTATAATCTAAATGTTGAAATTTTTAGTAACCAAGTTTTTAACATTTGAAATGACACACTATATCTCAGTGCCGTTGATCATTATCAGTTCTGTTGGTGAAACTATGATCACCATAATGCATTTTTACACTAGATACTTACTTTGAATTAGAGTCAGGGGAGAAACAAGGTATCATCACCCACTCTGCCAAGATAGGGTTCTATGAGGAAGATGTTGGCACCAGTGCTTATTATGCATTCCTTTCTTTCTAGTGGTAACAGGCTAGCTTCACTAAACTAGTTAGGTAAAAGGCACAACTCCACTTCAACTCAGGAACTTGAAAATTTGGTCTATTGTGACGATGCAGTTTTACTGAAGCGAACCAAAGCTTTGGATATTTCTTGAAGAAGATCATATCTATTTTCTGAAGTATATTTAAGCTATTAATAATATCCTCACACATTTTTATTTCTAATATTTTTGCCTTCAATTTTTTTTCCTACACTCATAAAATTGAGAAAAAAATGTTTTTAAACCTCGAATTTAGAAATGAAGCAATGCAACAATGTGGTTATGTTTCAAGATTTTGTTTTAAAAGTCGTGAAAATTTCCATCTGCATCTCAGCTTTCTCTGCATGCACAATAATTTCAAATTCTTCTTTTGAGTAGAATGATGGGAGAAATTTTTTTTCAGCAGGTGTCAGGTAAGAAGTACTTGCATTTTCAAGGCACGTGAGTTTGGTTGCTTCTTCAGCAGCTTCTAGCAAATACATTATTTCATGTGTTCTAGCACATCCTGCTTTATTGATATTGTTCACTGCAATGTGTAGTATTAATGTTTTTGCTGTTTTTCTTTTAACACACTGAGGCTACTTCTCTGATTTTTAAAAAAACATCCTGTGTAAATACAATAAAGAGTATTCCAAAATCTCTTGTATGTCATGTAGGTTGACTTTGGTGAGAGAAAAATAACGGAAATGGCCCAACATCATTCTTTTTTTTATTAAGGTATAGTTGATTTACAGTGTTGTGTTAATTTCTGCTCTACAGCAAAGTGACTCAGTTATACATATATACACATTCATTTTTATATTCTTTTCCATTTTGCAGGACATTGAATATAGTTTCCTGTGCTATACGATAGGACCTTGTTGTCCATCCATTCTAAATGTAATAGTTAACATCTACTAACCTCAAACTCCCAGTCCATCCCTCCCCCTCCCTCTCTCCCTCCCCCTTGGCAATCACAGGTCTGTTTTCTGTTTGTGAGTCTAATTCTATTTGGTTAATAAGTTCATTGGTGTCATTTTAGATTCCACATATAAGTGATATCATATGGTATTTGTCTTTCTCTTTCTGACTTACTTCAGTTAGTATGATAATCTCTCAGTCCATCCATGTAACTGCTAATGGCATTGTTTTGTTCCTTTTCATGGCTGAATAATATTCTGCTTATATTATATGGTATATTATATATACCTCATCTTCTTTGTCCATTCATCTGTTGATTCTTTATCCATTCATTCATTTAGGTAGTTTCCATGTCTTGGCTACTGTGAATAGTGCTGCTATAAACATAAGGGTGCATGTATCTTTTTGAATTATAGTTTTGTCTGGATATATGCCCAGGAGTGGGATTGCTGGATCATATCGTAATTCTACTTTTAGTTTTCTGAGGAACCTCCATACTGTTTTCCAGAGTGTTTTACCAACTTACATTCCCACCAACTGTGTAGGCGGGTTCCTTCTTCTCCACACCCTCTCCAGCATTTGTTAATTGTAGACTTTTTAATTATGGCCATTCTGACTGGTGTGAGGCGGTACCTCATTGTAGTTTTGATTTGCATTTCTCTAATAATTAGCAATGGTGAGCATCTTTTCATGTGCCTATTAACCAGCCATCTGTATGTCTTCTTTGGAGAAATGGGTTTTAGTCTTCTGCCCATTTTTCAATTGGGTTTTTTTTGTTGTTGTTGAATATATTAGCTGTATATATATTTTGGAAAATAAGCCCTTGCTGTTCGCATCATTTGCAAATATTTTCTCCTAATCCGTAGGTTGTCTTTTCATTTTGTTTATGGTCTCCTTTGCTGTGCAAAAGCTTGTAAGTTTGATTAGGTCCCATTTGTTTATTTTTGTTTTTATTGCTGTTGCCAAGGGAGACTGACCTAAGGAAACACTGGTATGATTTATGTCAGAAATGTTTTGCCTACGTTCTCTTCTAGGAGTTTTATGGTGTCTTGTCTTATACTTAAGCCTTTAAGCCATTTTGAGTTTATTTTTGTGCATGGTGTGAGGGTGTGTTCTAACTTCATTGATTAACATGCAGCTGTCCAACTTTCCCAGCACCACTTGCTGAAGAGATTGTCTTTTTCCCATTTTATATTCTTATCTCCTTTGTCAAAGATTAATTGATTGGGGCTTCCCTGGTGGCGCAGTGGTTGAGAGTCCGCCTGCCAATGCAGGGGACACGGGTTTGTGCCCCGGTCTGGGAAGATCCCACATGCCGTGGAGCGGCTAGGCCCATAAGCCATGACCACTGAGCCTCATGCCGTGGAGCGGCTAGGCCCATAAGCCATGGCCACTGAGCCTGTGCATCCAGAGCCTGTGCTCCGCAATGGGAGAGGCCACAACAGTGAGAGGCCCGCGTACCGCAAAAAAAAAAAAAAAAAAAAAAAAAGATTAATTGACTGTAGGTGTGTGAGATTTTTTTCTGGGCTCTCTATTCTGTTCCATTGATCTGTGTATCTGATTTTGTGCCAATACCACACTGTTTGGATTACTGTAGTTTTGTAGTATTGCCTGAAGTCTGGGAGGATTTGTCCTTTGTTCTTTTTCCTCAGGAGTGCTTTGGCAATTCTGGGTCTTTTATGGTTCCATATAAATTTTAGGATGATTTGTTCTAATTCTATGAAAAATGTCATGCATAACTTGATAGGGATCACATTAAATCTGTATATTGCTTTGGATAGTATTGCCATTTTAACAATATTAATTCTTCCAATCCAAGAGCATGGGATATCTTTCCATTTTTTTGAGTCATCTTTAGTTTCCTTTATTAACGTTTTATAGTTCTCAGCATATAAGTCTTTCACCTCCCCAGTCACATTTATTCCTAAGTATTTTATTTTTTTGGTGAAATTTTAAAAGGTATTGTTTTTTTTACATTCCCTTTCTGATATTTCATTGTTAGTGTAAAGAAATGCAACTGATTTCTGTATGTTAATCTTGTATCCTGTTACCTTGCTGAATTCATTTATCAGTTCTAGTAGGTTTTGTGTGTCATCTTTAGGGTTTTCTATATATAGTATCATGTCATTTGCATATAATGACAATTTTACCTCTTCCCTTCCAATTTGGATACATTTTATTTCTTTTTCTTGTCTGATTGCTGTGGTTAGGACTTCCAATACTACATTGAAGAAAAGTGGTGAGAGTGGGCATCTTTGTCTTGTTCCAGATTTTAGCAGGAAAGCTTTCAGCTTTTCACCATTGGGTATTATATTGGCTGTGGGTTTGTCATAAATAGCTTTTATTATGTTGAGATATGTTCCCTCTATACCCAGTTTGGTAAGAGTTTTTATCATGAATCGATGTTGAATTTTGTCAAATGTTTTGCTGCATCTATTGAGATGACCGTTTGGTTTTTGTCTTTTCTTTTGTTGATGTGGTATATCACATTGATTGATTTGTGTATATTGAACCATCCTTGTGAACTTGGGATGAATCCCACGTGGTCATGGTGTATGATCTTTTACATATGTTGTTGGATTTGGTTTGCTAATATTTTGTTGAGAATTTTTGCATCTGTATTCATCAAAGATATTGGCCTGTAATTTTCTTTTTTGGTGGTATCTTTTCTGGTTTTGGTATCAGGGCGATGGTGGCTTCATAGAATGTCTTTGGGAGTGTTCCCTCCTTTTCAATCTTTTGGAAGAATTTGAGAGGGATCAGTAAAAGTTCTTCTTTGTATGTTTGGTAGAATTCACCTGTGAAGTCATCTGGTCCTGGACTTTTGTTTGTGGGGTTTTAAAAAAATTATATAGTCTATTTCATTTCTAGTGATAGGTCTGTTCAAGTTATGTATTTCTTCTCCTTTTTTTAAATTTTATTTTTGGCTGCACTGGGTCTTTGCTGCTGTTTGCGGTCTTTTTCTAGTTGAGGCAAGCAGGGGCTACTCTCCGTTGTGGTGCATGGGTGTCTCATTGTGGTGGCTGCTCTTGTTGCAGAACATGGGCTCTAGGCACACAGGCTTCAGTAGTTGTGGTGCGCAGGTTCAGTACTTGTGGCTCGCGGGCTGTAGAGCGCAGGCTCAGTAGCTGTGGTGCACAGGCTTAGTTGGTCCGCGGCATGTGGGATCTTCCTGGACCAGGGCTCGAACCCATGTCCCTTGCATTGGCAGGTGGATTCCCAACCACTGTGCCACTAGGGAAGCCCTCTATTTCTTCCTGATTCAATTTCGGTGGGCTGCGTTTTCTAGAAATTTTTCCATTTCTTGTAGGCTGTCGAATTTGTTGGCAAATAATTGTTCTTAGTATTCTCTTATGTTTTTTTGTATTTCTGCAGTATTGGTTGTTACTTCTCCTTTTTCATATCTTATTTTGTTTATTTGGGTTCTCTCTTTTTTTCTTGGTAAGCCTAGCCAGAAGTTTGTCATTTTTGTTTACCCTTTCAAAGAACTAACTCTTGGTTTTATTGATTTTTTTCTATTGTTTTTTAATCTCTATTTTATTTATTTCCTCTCTAATCTTTATTGTTTCTTTCCTTCTGCTGACTTTAGGTTTTGTTTGTTCTTCTTTTTCTAGTTCTTTTAGGTGGTATGTTTGGTTGTTTATTTGAGATTTTTCTTGCTTTTTGAGGAAGGCCTATATCACCATGAACTTCCCTCTAATAACTGCTTTTTCTGCATCCCAGAGATTTTGTATGATTGTGTGTTTTCATTGTCATTTGTTTCAAGGTATTTTAAAATTTCTTTTTTATTTCTTTGTTGATCTTTTGGGTTTTTTAGTAGCATGTGTTTCATTTCCACATAATTGTTTTTTTCATTTCTTTTTCTGTGGTTGATTTCTAGCTTCATGCCACTGGTCAGAGAAGATGCTTGAAATAATTTCTATACTCTTAAATTTGTTGAGGTTTGTTTTGTGCCTTAGTGTGTGGTCAATTCTAGAGAATGTTCCATGTGCACTTGAAAACAATGTGTATTCTGCTTTTTTTTGGACATAGTGTCCTGAAAATATAAATTAAGTCTAACTGTTCCATTGTATCATTTACGATCTCTGTTGCCTTATTGGTTTTCTGTCTAGACGATCTGTCATTGTTGTGAATGGGTGTTAAAGTCTCATACTATTATTGTATTCCCATCAATTTCTCCCTTTATGTCTGTTAGTATTTGTTTTATGTATTTGGGTACTCCAATATTAGGTGCATACATGTTGACAACTGTAAAATACTCCTCTTGTATTGAACCTTTTATCATTAGATAGTGTCCTTCTTTATCCTTCTTAATGGCCTTTGTTTTAAAGTCTATTTTGTCTGATATGCGTATTGCAACCCCCACTTTCTTGTCATTTCCTTTTGCATGAAATATCTTTTTCCATTCCCTCACTTTCAATGTATGTGTAGCCTTTGCCCTAAAGTGTGTCTCTTGTAAGCAGCATGTTGTAGGCTCTTGTTTTTTTATCCAGTCTGCCGCTCTATGCCTTTTGATTGGAAGATTTGGTCTGTTGACATTTAAGGTAATTATTGATAAATATGTATTTATTACCATTTTAAACCTTGTTTTCCAGTTGATTCTATGTTTCTTCTTTATTCCTTTTTCTTTTTGTTTTTCTTTTTGTGGTTTGATGATTTCCTTTTATTTTTTGCTTACGTTCTCTTCTTTTCGGTTTTTGTGAATCTGTTGTATGTTTTTGATTTGTGGTTACCCTGTTTTTCAAGTGTGTTAACCCCTTTCTATACCTGCTTGTTTTAGACTGATAGTCATAAAATCTCAAACACATTCTAAAAAAAAAAGAACCTACATTTTCTTACTCTCCTCCCCAACATTTTATGATTTTGATGTCATCTTTTACGTTTTCATCCAACATCATTCTTTTTATGGCCAGTAATTCTGCAACATTAGTGTTGAAGATTTGAACACACCACCTGAGGGTATGAACAATGTCATATGTGAATGATTTATAAACTACTTGTAGTCCTTGCCATATAGTTTCATTATTAAATGACAATTGCATTACACTTATAATGTTTTGTTTTTGGTGGGAGTTAAGTAATATGATTAACAAAATTCATGCAATGGACACATACAGAACATTTCATCCAACAACTACATAAAATGTATTTCATTCTATTCAAACACATGCAGAATTTGAACATTTTCTGGCTCATAAAACATATCTCCACTAAAATCTAAAGATTGGAATCAAATAGACACATATTCTGACCACAATACAATTAACCTAAGAATCAATCATTTTAAAATTATATTTGGAAATTTTTAAATATACATTTGTAAAGTCAACCAATGGATCAGAAAAGAAGTCACATTGGAAATTAGAAAACACTTTGGAACTG
Organism: Physeter macrocephalus; assembly: GCF_002837175.3. Taxonomy (NCBI): domain Eukaryota; kingdom Metazoa; phylum Chordata; class Mammalia; order Artiodactyla; family Physeteridae; genus Physeter; species Physeter macrocephalus. The sequence continues at coordinate 117,533,736 of NC_041217.1, forward strand.
ACAAGAATTAAAATGCTACACATATCAAATATTTTGGGATTCAACAAAAACTAGAGGGAATTTTATAGCCATATAGTGTAAAAATGCTGACATTGAAAGGTAAGAAAAATTTTTAAAAAATTAATAAGCTAATCATCCAAACTAGATTTAGAAAATAACTGTGGAATAAACTAAAAAAACTACAACAGTAAAGAAATAAAAATAAATATAATTAGCAATTAATGAATAGAATTAAAATGTAAAATATAGAGGATTTAAAAAAACAAACTGTTCTTTGAAAAGGCTAATATAATTGACAAACTGATGACTGAGAGTGAAGAAACAAAAAAAAATGACACAAACTATATTAAGAATGTAAAAGTGTAGAAGCTGCAGACATTAAAAATAATAAAGTATTATTTATTTATGGGCAGTTTCATGGAAATAAATTAGAATATACAGATGAGATAGGTTATAATCTAGTACAATATAAAAATATAAATATAATAGATTATGTTCTTTAATAGGTTATATGCACTATTCTGCTCTAGAAGAAATAGGAAAACTGATGGAGTTATAAACATTAAAGAAATTGTATTAGTAGTCAAAATTCTTCTCATAATGCAAGCTCCAGGACCAGATGGCTTCACTGGCAAGTTTCACCAAGCATTCAAGGAAACGTTACTTCTAATCCTCAGCAAATGATTCAAGAGGGATGAAAAAGAAGGAATGCTTTCAAACTCACATTATGAGACTAGTTTAATCCTGATACTAAGAACTGAAAAGGATTATTCAAGAAAGGAAGAATACAGGTCACTTATAAATGTAGATGCAAAAACTGTAAACAAAACATATTAAATCAAATCCAGCAATATATGAGAGATAATAATACATTATGGTCACTTTGGGTTTAACCCAAGAATTCAAGATTGATTTAATACTAGAAAAATTAATAAATGGAAGTTATCAGATCAACAGGTGAAAGGAAAAAACCCACATGATTATCTCCATAGATGCAGAAAAATTGTTTGACAAAACTTAACATCTATTCATGATTGAAACTCTAGGCAAACTAGGGAAGTTTCTTTTTTAAATTAATTTTTATTTGAGTATAGTTGATTTAAATGTTGTATTAGTTTCTGCTGTCCAGCAAAGTGAATCAGTTAGTTATATATATACATCTCCCCTCTTTTTTAGATTCTTTCCCCATATAGATCATTACAGAGTATTGAATAGAGTTCCCTTTGCTATACAGTAGGTTCTTATTAGTTATCTATTTTATATATAGCATTGTGTATATGTCAATCCCAATTGGGAAATTTCTTAACCTATAAAGGTATTTACAACAATTTTTTTAAACCTCATGTTTGAAATAAAATTTTTAAGGCTTTGCCTTTAAAATCAGTAAAAGACAAAAGGCTTCCACCTTCTCTTCTTTTAGTATTTGTTGGAGATCCCAGCCAGCACAATAAGTCAGGAAAAATAAATAAAAGAATTACAAAGAGGTCTTCCCTGGTGGTGCAGTGGTTGGGGGTCTGCCTGCTGATGCAGGGGACACGGGTTCGTGCCCCGGTCTGGGAAGATCCCACATGCCGCGGAGCAGCTGGGCCCGTGGGCCATGGCCACTGAGCCTGCACGTCCAGAGCCTGTGCTCCACAGCAGGAGAGGCCACAGCAGTGAGAGGCCCACGTACCGCAAAAAAAAAAAAAAAAGAATTACAAAGAAACTCAGCTGTCATTTTTCTACTATGATAATGAGTATTATTAGAATTCATATTATTTTACATTGAGCCTTTAATTTTTTCTCAGTTGTTAAGACTCATCATTATTTTCTACTAAGAAAGAAAAAAAATGATACCAATTAAATTCTGACGTTGCCTTAACAATAGTCCTGCATACTGCATGAATTAGTCTTTATTTCTACAGAAGGATTTGTCAGTCCTTTCAGAGTTTAGGGAAGTTCTGCTCTCAGTTTATTGCTTGATGTATGGCAGATAATTATTTTGCACTAATTACAGCAAAAACCTGTCACACAACTTCATCTGCTTATGGACATTTTCCTTTTTTGTCTTCTGTATAACACTTTATTGTTTTGCAAATAAATATAATATTTTCCTCCCATATGATATGATTATACTTCTCATAATGAATATTTACTACATTAATGTCTAGTTTATGCTCTGTTGCTCTGTTTCTGTGCCTTTTTGTGTACTCAATAACTTTTCTTTCAAAAACTTACTAATAGGGAGTTCCCTGGTGGTCTAGTGGTTAGGATTCAGCACTTTCATTGCCCTGGCCCAGGTTCAGTCCCTGGTCAGGAAATTGAAATCCTGCAAGCTGAATGGCATGGTCAAAAAAAAACAACTACTTAATAACAGTGTAATTGTTTTAAAGACATTTTAATTGCTAGTTACACACAGCATACATATTAATAACTATATACACAATTCAACTGAAAAGATGACAATAGCTATGACCAAGTTCACTATTCACAGGCTATGATGACTACTATCTACAAAATAGTAATTATAAATTTGATTATAAGATACATTTTAATTTCAGAAGTGTTTGAATGTGTAAAAGGATACACTTTGGAATTACTTAAATATAAGACAGTTTAGCAGGTTTGCAGGATACAAGATCAATATAGAAGAAAGATTCCATTTCTGTACCAGTAGTAGACAAAACACCCAGTTAGTTGGGTTGGAGTTGCTGACTTTTTGCTCTACATAGGGCAGTATAAGGTGGAACAAAGTACACTATAAGAAAACTTTCCCCTACCTCCTTGCTCCTCTTCTACTCTAGGTGCTTTCCTGTCCCCTTCCAGCCCCAGCATACACCTCTGTTTCTCCAGGGGTTACTCGCACTACTCTTGTAATGTTTTGGCACCATGAATCTTTCTATGGCTTCTGGATCGAATTGGATTTGGAAAGTGGAATCACATCTGGGTTAGTTTTCCATCTAATAGAGAGATTCAGTTTAGACTTTTCTAAACCTCTTCAAATATCTCATATTTATGTGTGTATTTTTTTTTCTGTTAACAAACAAGGATATGAGAGGATTTTAAGTCATTCAATGTTTCTATAGAACAGGGAAAAAAATCACCATTTGATCTCTTTCTCTGTTTCACCATTTATAATCTTCATACATGTATATCTGAAAAATGTAATTTTAAAAAAATTTTGATCATTTTAAAATAAATTTATTTATTTATTTGCTTGTTTGTTTATTTATTTATTTTTGGCTGCATTAGGTCTTCGTTGCTGCACGTGGGCTTTCTCTAGCCGTGGCAAGTGGGGGCTACTCTTCGTTGCGGTGCGTGGGCTTCTCATTGTGGTGGCTTCTCTTGTTATGGAGCACGGACTCTAGGTGCGTGGGCTTTGGTAGCCGTGGCGCACGGGCTCAGTAGTTGTGGCTCGCGGGCTCTAGAGCACAGGCTCAGTAGTTGTAGCACACGAGCTTAGCTGCTCCGCAGCATGTGGGAACTTCCCGGACCAGGGCTCAAACCCATGTCCCCTGCATTGGCAGGCAGATTCTTAATCACTATGCCAACAGGGAAGCCCCTGAAAAATGTAATTTTTACCAAAGCCTGTGTGTTTGTTATTGGAGCTAACTCTCAAAGATCTGACAAAAGCTTTAAAATATAATAGAGAGATGGATCTTGTGTGTATTTTCTTTATGTCAAATCTTTGTGAATCTCAAATCTAAAGAGAATTTGAGCAGAAAACTCACACTTTTTAAAAAACCACTTTATCCTCAATCCTTTCAGAAAGTTTCTAAGAGTTGATCAGCCAATTTTATCTTGCACTAAATAAACTCTAATGATAGACATTTTATGATTGGAAAATCTTTTATGATTTCTGTGTCTTGTAGCTGACCATTTTCTAAAATACAGCACTGTGAAAAGATCACCTGCCTGATGACACAGGTAAGAAATCTGTTTTCAGACATGGGGTTGCTTACCTTTCTACTCTCTCTCCAATTATTCTTGCAGCCATTATAGCCATTCTCCTTGGGTGATGCCTTTGACTTCATCAAGTAATGTGCCTCTTTTTGTTAATTACACAATATGGCTTTCTTATCGACCCAAATCTATGCTGTGCTCTTTCTTTTTCCATCTTGGCCATTGTGTTGTGAACAAACGAGCAAAATAAGGTATGTTTACTGTATTGCTTTGGAAGAAAGTGATTGTCAAAATAATAGACACAGCTGATTGCTCTATTGACAACAACAAATGTTCTCTTTTGCAATGTTGCAAAGCCAATGTAGCCAGGGAAGAGAAAAAGAAGCGTCATCCGGTTTCTGTCATCAGCAATCAAATTATATCTAAAGTCTTACTACAAAATTTATATTAACAATCTGTGAAAGACAGGAATGCCTGCACACTTTTGATAGAGTTTTAGGATGGACACATCTATGTTAAATATGTTATACCTGTATCTATTTTTTTTCTTTGTAGGAAAGTTAGTGTGACTGTAAGCTATAAATTGCTCTCAGGTCAATTTTACAGTTACTTTTGTTAGTCTATTTTGTGAGCAGGCTTATTGTGGAGAACAGAGGGTGGAAGAATTCTGTCTTGGGTGTCTCTTTTGCCCTGTAACTTTTAACAAGTTCCCAAACCGTGTGCCTAGGGAGGTGGCAGAATTCTCAAGAATTATTTGCCATTTGCTGCTTCATCAATACGTTTAAGTTCTTTTCACTGTTTATAGCAATACACCCTTAATAATTACGTTGAGTAGAAGTAAAGAGTGTGGGCTCTGCACTCAGTTATTAGCTATAACTTTGTGCAAGTCGTTTAACCTCTCTAGTCTCAGTTTCTTCATCTGTAAAATGAGAATAATAAATGTATTTGCCTCATAGGGATTAAATGAGAAAATGTGTATGATCATATAATACAGAGACAGGATGAGAGTAAATGCTCAACAAATGTAGTTATTATTTTTTTGCTAATATCAAGGCAAATGAGCAAAGGAAGTGGATGTATGGATAAGAGTGTTTATGGTGTAAGGGGTATAACCACATCTGATATCATGAACCATGTTATCAAAAAGGCTTCTGTTGTTTTTACCAAAACCCAAAATGTACTCTAAATCATAGAAGATTCCTGAAAGAACATAGGGCTGAAATGAGTTGGAGAAAATTACAATGCTAACCCATTGGCTGTAAAAATTATTTTCAGCTTCTGAAGGAAATAAAAGCTAATGCAATGAATGGAAGTGAAATAAAATTACCTTCAAAAGGATGATTAACTGATGAATAGATGATTAGAAAAGTCTTTAAAAATGAAATGTGACTTAGATCAAAGCTTTCGGCTAATATTTGAGTATTTAAGAAATACAAGATGTCTTATAAAAGAACTTTCAGCCCTATACTGAAAACCCAAAGCAAATAAACAAAACATAAAAACAAAGCGAAAAAAAAAAACAAACAAAAACAAAGCCAAACAAATCAGGAGACTCTGAACTGTATTCAGTGATTAAGTTAAAATGTCTTACCATTTCCCTATCCATTTTCATCAGCATAACTTCCCAAAGTAATGCAGTCTATTGCATCAGATGGAATAGGTGAGCCTAGACCCACAGATGTGACACATCGGAAATGTCAAGCAATAAAGGGAAGACATTTGCTTTATTACCATGAATGTTGTGGACCAGGGGTTAACAATCCCATAACCTCTGACCAACGTGTCTTTCATTTGATGAAAAAGCCTCACAAATTTAACATGATGAAAGATAAATCAGAGCTCTTGAAAAAACCGTAAGTGTTCATTTCCGTAGTGAAATCTTTGCTTCTTTACCTTGTTATACATGAATCACGTTATTAAAGTGAAAAAGTGGTTCTTATAGACATTGAGGGCTCAGCTTTATGTCTCCTGGTCCTCAAACTTCTAGTAAAATATACCAATTTCTAAGAGCCTATTTAGAAGGTCTAAAAAAGGGAAGAGGTCATGTGGCAGGGTGCGGGGGATACCTGAACAAATGAAAAATGAAGACATATTTCACAGAGATCTCATTGACTTTTAGAAATACTTTGAACAACAGCCATGGCCACTGGGGTGCTGTAATGACATACCCCATTTTAAAATGTAACACTAAGTAAATGTAGGAGTGGAAATTTAACAATTGAACATTTAATGGCTGCAATTATGGCAAAAGAATAATGAACCTATTAGACAGAAGAACTGGCAATTACTCTATAGCTTATTGGAATACAGCTGTGAAAAAGTAATACAGCAGCATACTTAAGAATGGTTATTAAAAGTAGATAATGCATTCTGTTTACACTGACAGAAGCAATTTTTCTTTTGAAATGAAATGGGGTATTTTGGCTATCAGACATATGAACTCAGATATGATGAATCCTACTATTTAAAGGTAATGCATTTTCCAGATATGCTTCTCTAGCTGTAAGTGATGCCTCCACTCAGATGGTAAGGGTGAGATTATTTTGGTGGAAGAAATGGAAGAAGATGTCAAAATGGACTTAGAAACACAACATACATCACCTGGTGAAAAGTGGGCTACATTTTAAATGATCCAAATAGCTGTAATAAATGAAACAGCTACAAGTTCAAAGATGAGGGTTGTCAAGAGAGGGTGTTCAGAACAATTACATGATCTATAAAATCCTCATTTTGGTGTCCAGGAGCGATGGATGTGTCCCATGAAGTTTTTAAATGTATATACTTCTAAGTACAATTTATATGGCCTTCTCCATTTTCAGATATAACCTTCCAAATGTGGTTATCAGAACCCTGGGAGTCAGCCAAACATCAGGCTGGCTGAAAACAATAACCTAGACAAAGGGTCAGGCACTGAAATTCAGTTGAAGTGTAAGAAAAGTGTCCTACTTATGTGCATTTGACAGAATGGAGCGAGGGCTCAGCCCTTCAACACCCAGACACCTGCCTGGAGACAGATTTTGGAGGGGAAGATGCATTCTTGTAGCAAGATGTCCTTTCTGGCCATTTTCAAGGTAGATTGGAGGAATGTAAAATAAAGTCTCAACTTCACAGAATGCTGGAAATTCAGAGATCCTTAGGGGATGTCTTCTGATCCTTTCCTCTGCCTACTAGCAGGACCATAGTTAAGCCATTTAAAACGGAGAGACTCTTCCACTTTGTCTTTCCTGGAGGAAGCCTCAAAGTCTTGGTATTTATAATGAGAAAAAATGTGTAACTCCCTCTCTGTGGGGAAAGTCTGCATAAAACTCAAACTCAGATCCCTTTTCCTATTCTTCTCCTATAATTTTATAGGACAGGATTAAAGCATGGTGACCAGGACTTGAAACTCAACTTTCCTGGAAAACTGATGTGTATGCATGCCCTACCCACTCCAGTCCAAATTTTGCAACAATCCGGTCAGGTCACAGCCTGGAGCTTCAAGCCAGCTGGGCTCATTATGCCTTAGATAACAAGCTTACGTGGCAAGAGACTGTTTTTAATGGTATATTCTGTCTGCAATAGGACCATTTTGATGTCTGACACATGTAAAAAGAACAAAGTAAATTATCTTTTGACCCGGAAGCAAGTTGCTTAGGGCAGGGAATGAATGTGAAGCTATAAAACAACAAGATATTTTTATAGTTTTAGGGTCACAGACCTGATTTGAGGATCTAAGGGAATCTGTAGACAATCACCCCAGGAAAATGCACATACATACTAGTTTTGCATGAAATCTCAGGGCTAGAAACCTAGTAGGAAGCTGGCAGTCCTAGATTGAGACTTATACATACGAAGTGGCCATTATCAATTTATGCAACACTTTATTCAGGTAAAACTTATGCAACTACCAGTTCTCAAACATGTGATTTAATAAGGTCAATGATAGTGGTGAAATGAAAATTAAATTAAAATTTAATTTTAAAAAATTTAATTTAAAAAATTTAATTAGGGCTTCCCTGGTGGCGCAGTGGTTCAGAGTCCGCCTGCCGATGCAAGGGACACGGGTTCGTGCCCCGGTCTGGGAAGATCCCACATGCCGCGGAGCGGCTGGGCCCGTGAGCCATGGCCGCTGAGCCTGCGCGTCCGGAGCCTGTGCTCCGCAACGGGACCGCACGGGGGGGAGCCCCGCATACAAAAAAAAAAAAAAAAAAAAAAAAAAAAAAAAAAAATTAATTAAAAAAAGAAATCAAAAATTTAAAAATTAATTTTTTAAAAAAGAAAATGATTATAGCTAAATGGTTTTCCTAGCCTTCCTGCCAAGCCAGATTCTAACTGATTTGGATTTTGCCCTCTCTTCCCATGTTTAAGCTGGTAGAGGGGCAATGGTGAGCAAATGTCTAGTGGGTGGACAAAGAAAGGGAATTTTAGATGACCAGCTCCTGAGTAACGAAAGTTGACTATTAGTTTTGAAATAGGGAAGAAGTGAAAGATTAGAGGATGGCTTTGTTCATATTTTTCTACCAACTCTGGTCTCACCAGTGAACCAAACTTCTCCCCATTCAGGTTCAAGATGATGGGAAGATTGCCATGATGACATTTTAAGTCTGATGCCAAGAGGGGCCAATGAAAATGGACTGAAAAGGCCAGTCCCTTTGTGGAGTTTGCACAGCAAACTCCAGTGTCTCACCTGCCCTGCTCTAATTTCAGTCTCTGCCCTCCTTGGCCCACACCTTGGCCCATCATTCAAATTTCAAGTTGGGATTTGGATCTGGTCTCAAAATAAAATCATGCTTATCCCATTTACTTTTTGACTTGATTTGCTCTTGATTTTATTCCCTCAAAATAGCTGTTGGTGTTTCCTTCAGTGAACTCCTTTTTTTGGTATGCAGCTGCCCAACTAATCCCCACCTTCCCAACTCTGCAACCCAGAGAGAGGGCCTGAGAGTGGTCCTGAACTTTTGCTTCCTGACAACGCTCTGCCGTGTGTGGGTACAGGCAACAGGAGAAAGGGAAACTGTTAAGTGATTATTAATTATATGGTGATTATTAAGGTGGGATAGAAGCGGGGGCGAGAGAGGAGGGTATTTGGTTGACATGTACACAAAAGTCCTCAAATTTAAACTTCTGGCTTCTCTCATCAGACAACTTAGAAAGAGGTTAGAAACACAGGTTAAAAAGAGGGTAGCCTTCCTACGATTTTAAGCTCGTGCATCATTTCAGATCACAGCATCTATTGTGCAGTGAAGTATTTCTTTAAAAATATAATTATCTTATGAATAGTGCAATTATATTGTTTTGTGTGTATGTCAAAATTGTCAATTTGTTAAGTGAAAACATTTAATATATGTTCTAGATTTGTCATTTTTAAAATTTTATGTACTTAGAGTCTCAAAAAAAGAAAGAAAATATCCTAAACCTGAGAAGTCCTGGAGAAAGAAAGGAGAGGGGAAGGAGGAGAAGGGGAAATTGGGAATAGAGAAAAGGAAAACAGTACTGGACTTAGTTTAGGTGCAGAAGAAACTTAGTCTACCTTTTGCCATGATCCATTTGCTGTCCCCTCCATTTCTTCCCAGGAAAATTGAAATGTCCCTTTTCCTCTCCCTCTCTATTGCCTGATGTGTACTGATGAATATATGCAAATTAAAATATGCAGAGGACATGGTGTGGCTTCCATGAGAATAACCTGAAGGATTTTATTAGATGCTAAAAAAGGAAGTGCAAAAGTTCCCTGATTCTGTGACTTCACATAGTGGGGTCTCCATAAACATTTGTCATATTGAATTCAAGTGAGTAAGTTTTGCAATCAGTACATTTTCAAGTTCCTCTGCAATATCTGTAGCAAATCAATGAATAGCTTTGCCTGCAGGTATCACCATGGATCACTTGGGTAGTGAATTGGCCTCCATTCACTCATGACTTGTCTGGTCAACGCTCTGCATTGTATGCACAAAAGAAATGTTTGACTATTTGAAAGACCTAAATCTGTCTTTGACTAGCTGTGTGATGTTGAGTAAGTCACTTTATCCTTCTGAGCTCTGTTTCCTTTTCTGAACATAGAGGCATTAAATGATGACAGTGTAAGAGATGTTTTCCAGATCTAAATGTTTGTGATTCTGTGATTTTATGCTGTTTGTGATGCTGTTTATGCTATATGACACAAAAACTCAATCCTACATATTTTGTCGTCTGAGAACACTGTATCAATATTTCTCAAGCAAACTAATATTTCTACCCATGTATACAACTATGGAGCCTTTGTTTTTCTGAATACATCAACAGCTTATTTTCATTCAATATGTCAGTACAGAGGTAATAGAAACTTTGTCTGAGGGACGATTGGAGAAATAAGGCTTGTGATTATTAAGGAACTTATGCAAATTTCTCCACAGAACCCAGTCCCTTCCTCGATTGCCATGATGAGATTTTTAGTCTGATGCCAGCCTTAGCCTACCTCTGGAGATTATGATTACATGTTTAAACACGTCTTATCGTATCACAGTGGGAGCTGGTTGAAAGCACCAACCAACTGTGCTTTCTTGCCACGCATTAATGGCAACAAGCTATTTTCTTTAGGAAGTGCATTTTACTGATTAGAAAATACAAAAATAAAGCCAAAGTCTGGCAAACAAGGAGCTCAGAAAGGTGATTAATAAGAAAGAGGAAATTATGCTGCAAGAACATATCTTTATGAATGTGTACTCTCTGTAGCTAATATCTGAGGCAAATATTTTGGATTTTGAATTGGCTTATAAATGCAACTATCAACAGAGTGATAGTGGTGTAATTCTTAGAGAATACGTATATTGCTTAAAGAATAAACATAGCTCTTTCTTAATAAGTAGTGAAGTTTTGTTGATTATTGGCAGAAAAAAATTGAAAAGCAGTAAGGGAAAATTTTCAGAAGAAACACTTGCAGCTTATGCCACTATAGGTAAATTGTATTTTACAGAAAAGAGAAGCACAGAAACTTGTTTTATTAGTATGTAGTATCATCTCTTCAATATTTTCTTTGCTAGCATTCAGTGTTCATGGTAAAGAAAGCAGCTGTTTACATCCAATGTACTCTTTTCTTGGCTTCCTTCTCTTTAGCCGACTTTGAAAAAGGAACATACTTCTTTTACAAATGCAATACAAAAATTCCTGCACTAGGGAATAGCTCTACCCTCTCAAATCTACAAATTGATGCAAAGCTTTTATTGTTTTCTCATTTATTCTCCCTGTAGCATATCAGTGCACGTATCACTATTGGTGTAGTAATAATATTTAATGATAATCACGTTAGCAACATTAATAAAGTATTTTAATTCTCTTTCCCAGTTAAATCAATTCCCTTGTGCTAGAATGAAATCATTAGTAATTCCACATCGATTCACAAAATTTTCCAATTTTTTTAATGTTGTATTTTCAGATTTCCACAGAAATGTGATAAATAAATAAGGCCTTTGTGTGTAACAATTCAAGTCTTCCATTTCAGCTTCTACATGTGGCATTTTTGTGATCAGTCATAGGAAAAGGAAGAGCAAGCTCCTGAGGTGTTAGAAGGGGCTGGGAATTGGCACCTTCATTTGCCAGTTTCAACAAGAGGCTTCTTCAGTAATATACAGGTGAGATTGAGATTGTACTTTTTTCCTTGGTTTCCTTTCTAATCTTTCAATAAATTGCATTCATCTTTTACTGTTTTCCTTTGTCTTAATCTATAGCACAGTCTTTTCTATTTGTAAGGAATCAGCTCACTAAATAAAGCCCTAAGTCTTGTTAGGTTAATGCGATCAATGTTTATTTCTTACTCATGGCACAGTGCAATGCAGGCCATGTGGCAATCCTGCATGGCTCTCATCCTAGCTATGACTTGGGGACCAGGCTATTTCCATCTTGCAAGTTGGGAATCCCAGAATCCTTTGCTTTTAACCTCTTTGTTGGAAGAAAAAGTGTGTGGAAAAGGAACATCCACTCTTCTCTGCCTCAGATTAGAAAAGATGAAGACTTCCTTTAACTTTTCACCAGCAGGAACTAGTCACATGCACCCACCTAGATACATGAGGACAGAGAAATACGGTGAAGTACATTTTGTGAGTGAGGATATTTTTGGAGTACCAACACTCTCAGCCATATCTTAAAAAAATTAGAATTATTTCTATTGAGAAGAGGGAAAAGGAAAATTCAAGGTGTAGCTAAACAAAACAAAGAAATTGTCCTTCCTCTCAAGAGTGTGGAGGGTTTTGAGGATTAATGAATTCTACACATTCAATAATATCAATAATTCCAACATTAGTTATGCTGGGCATTTCCACTTTGTAAGGCACTTTTACAATACTGTATCCTCAGAACTTTTACAGTTTCCAACACATAATAGTTGCTCAATAAATATTTGTTGAATCCACGAATGTGTGTCAATTCAATTCAAACTTTTCATAATCTTGCATCTTATCACTGGTTGGTTGATTAACTACTGGTAATAATACAACTTTGGTTACAGATGACTTTGCCAGTTCATAAAGATCATTGGGCAGCAAATGAGCAAAGTTGCCTCTTCCTTCATTAGACTTTGCCCAGCCAGCAGCCAGCTGGTGTATATGGAAGTGCTCTGGATCTGTTCTCTAGAGAGAAGAAAAGGGTATCCAATTGCAGCCTCATTCTGCTTTTCTTTTTCCGTTAACTAGCTTTCCTGACATTGATTAGGGTAAATTCTTTTTTTTTTTTTTTTTTTCTTTTTTTTTGCGGTACGCGGGCCTCTCACTGTGTGGCCTCTCCCGTTGCGGAGCACAGGCTCCAGACGCGCAGGCTCAGCGGCCATGGCTCATGGGCCCAGCTGCTCTGCGGCATGTGGGATCTTCCCAGACCGGGGCACAAACCCGTGTCCCCTGCATCGGCAGGCGGACTCTCAACCACTGCGCCACCAGGGAAGCCCTGATTAGGGTAAATTCTAATGGCTGTTACAGATAAACCCCAACATCTTTGAAGTATATATCGCTGAAGTTTATTCCTTACTCATGGCAGCCAGTGCAGATACTCCTGGTCAAGTAAGCCTGTTTGCAAGTTATGTCACAGTGACTAAGGCTCCTTCCATCTTCAAGCTCCACTGCCTTCCACTTGTGTCTCCAGGTTACACTGTGGGGTCATCTCCGTTCAAGCCAGCTGGAAGGGGACTATATCACAGAAGGTCTTACGTGGGAGGTTTTTATGGTAGAATTTTCATAGGCCTAGAGGTTATGTACATCACTTCCACCTATATTCTACCAGCCACCATTCAGTCTTATGACCGTATCGAGCTGCAAGGGAGACTGGGAAATGTTTTTGAACAATTATTCTAGGAGGAGAAAAACAGACAGTCTCTGTCACAATAATCAACACAGATTAAGTAGACGTGGTATTTATAAGCTATTAATTCCCAGAAAACATAAGATACTTATGTTAAGAGGACTAAAAGTTTTCCTCACACTCTACACAGATATATATTTTATCTCTTAGCTATTCACTCTTTTTCACAAGCTGCCACCCACTGGTAAAAGAAAAAGAAAAGCAACTAGATTTTAGTTTAATTGACTGATATAATACCATAGAAGCCTTCTTATCTGGTGTTCTCATTATCCATATTTGGTTGGCTATTTGAAAAAGCTTAGCAAGCCAGGAAATCACAAAAATAGATTCATAAATACATTAAAGATTTCAACTTGAAACATAAATAGGCATTGTTTTGCCTAGCTTTTAATATAAGTTCAAAGACTTTCATTTGTGTATGAATTATTGATCAAGTGAATCTTATCTTTTTTGCATAAACTACATCCACTGTGTTTTCTGTAGTTTTAAGTTTCAATTTTCTTAAAAAGGAGCAAATTTCCAGCTTCCTCTTTTACAGTTGTCTCTCCCACGTCTAATTTGCTAGTCATTTTAAATGTGACCTATCTTTAACAAGATTTTCCAAGACATTATATTCATTTTTTTAATATAAATTTACTTATTTTATTTATTTATTTTTGGCTGCGTTGGGTGTTCGTTGCTGTGCGCGGGCTTTCTCTAGTTGCGCCGAGTGGGGGCTACTCTTTGTTGCGGCGCACGGGCTTCTCATTGCAGTGGCTTCTCTTGTTGCGGAGCACGGGCTCTAGGCACACG
>NC_041217.1:117548517-117552593 GCF_002837175.3 Physeter macrocephalus
TTTTTTGCGGTACGCGGGCCTCTCACTGTGTGGCCTCTCCCGTTGCGGAGCACAGGCTCCAGACGCGCAGGCTCAGCGGCCATGGCTCATGGGCCCAGCTGCTCTGCGGCATGTGGGATCTTCCCAGACCGGGGCACAAACCCGTGTCCCCTGCATCGGCAGGCGGACTCTCAACCACTGCGCCACCAGGGAAGCCCTGATTAGGGTAAATTCTAATGGCTGTTACAGATAAACCCCAACATCTTTGAAGTATATATCGCTGAAGTTTATTCCTTACTCATGGCAGCCAGTGCAGATACTCCTGGTCAAGTAAGCCTGTTTGCAAGTTATGTCACAGTGACTAAGGCTCCTTCCATCTTCAAGCTCCACTGCCTTCCACTTGTGTCTCCAGGTTACACTGTGGGGTCATCTCCGTTCAAGCCAGCTGGAAGGGGACTATATCACAGAAGGTCTTACGTGGGAGGTTTTTATGGTAGAATTTTCATAGGCCTAGAGGTTATGTACATCACTTCCACCTATATTCTACCAGCCACCATTCAGTCTTATGACCGTATCGAGCTGCAAGGGAGACTGGGAAATGTTTTTGAACAATTATTCTAGGAGGAGAAAAACAGACAGTCTCTGTCACAATAATCAACACAGATTAAGTAGACGTGGTATTTATAAGCTATTAATTCCCAGAAAACATAAGATACTTATGTTAAGAGGACTAAAAGTTTTCCTCACACTCTACACAGATATATATTTTATCTCTTAGCTATTCACTCTTTTTCACAAGCTGCCACCCACTGGTAAAAGAAAAAGAAAAGCAACTAGATTTTAGTTTAATTGACTGATATAATACCATAGAAGCCTTATTATCTGGTGTTCTCATTATCCATATTTGGTTGGCTATTTGAAAAAGCTTAGCAAGGCAGGAAATCACAAAAATAGATTCATAAATACATTAAAGATTTCAACTTGAAACATAAATAGGCATTGTTTTGCCTAGCTTTTAATATAAGTTCAAAGACTTTCATTTGTGTATGAATTATTGATCAAGTGAATCTTATCTTTTTTGCATAAACTACATCCACTGTGTTTTCTGTAGTTTTAAGTTTCAATTTTCTTAAAAAGGAGCAAATTTCCAGCTTCCTCTTTTACAGTTGTCTCTCCCACGTCTAATTTGCTAGTCATTTTAAATGTGACCTATCTTTAACAAGATTTTCCAAGACATTATATTCATTTTTTTAATATAAATTTACTTATTTTATTTATTTATTTTTGGCTGCGTTGGGTGTTCGTTGCTGTGCGCGGGCTTTCTCTAGTTGCGCCGAGTGGGGGCTACTCTTTGTTGCGGCGCACGGGCTTCTCATTGCAGTGGCTTCTCTTGTTGCGGAGCACGGGCTCTAGGCACACGGGCTTCAGTAGTTGTGGCTCGCGGGCTCTAGAGCGCAGGCTCAGTAGTTATGGTGCACCGGCCTAGTTGCTCTGCGGCATGTGGGATCTTCCCGGACCAGGGCTCGAACCTATGCCCCCTGCATTGTCAGGCGGATTCTTAACTGCTGAGCCACCAGAGAAGGCCTATATTCATTTTTTTATGGTGAAATGCATCAAACAAATCAAAATATATCTGTCTACAATTTTAGAATGTACCTACCACTCAGCTTTAGGAATATAACATTACTTGTATCCTAGAAGCCCTACTGGGTTCCCCTCCCCAACAGGCTACTCACTCTTCTCCTGCTTCTTAGGTAAACTTTACCTTGAATTTTGTGTTAATCAGTTCCTTTGCTTCTGGCATAGTTTTACTAGATGTGTAAATATTCCTGAAAATATGTCTTTTTTAAATGTTGCTATTGTTTGCACTTTATATATGTGTAATCATAAAGCCTATCAATGACTTACTTTTTTTTCATTCAAAATTATCTTTTTTTTTTTTTTTTTTTTTTTTTTTTTTTTTTGCGGTACGCGGGCTTCTCACTGTTGCGGCCTCTCCCGTTGCGGAGCACAGGCTCCGGACGCGCAGGCCCGGCGGCCATGGCCCACGGGCCCGGCCGCACCGCGGCATGTGGGATCTTCCCAGACCGGGGCACGAACCCGTGTACCCTGAATCGGCAGGCGGACTCTCAACCACTGCGCCACCAGGGAAGCCCCGAAAATTATCTTTTAAAAAGCATCCATGTTCATGTGTATTTCTACTGTTCACTCATTTTAACTGCTGTATATTATTTCTTATTTCAAATACGTCACAATTTATCCATTCTACTGTTGATGGAGAGTGGATTGTTTCTATGTTTTACTATTATAAACATTCTTGTACATGTCTCCTCATACACATATACAATATTTCTTTGGCTATGTGTAGGAAATACTGGGTCGTAGATAGTGGGCATGTTCACATTTCACAGTGTCATGTCAAACAGTTTTCCAAAGAGGCCGGGCCAATTTACAATCCTACCAGCCATAGGATCATGATCATCAACACTTGATATTTTCCTACTGTTTATTTGGGATGCTAATCCATTGTTGGATAAATGTAATAAGCATCTTTTTGCCATCTTTTGGATTCTCATATCTCTCTTCCTTGTATCTTTTAGTGAACAAGCATTTTTAAAAATTTCATGTGATAAGATGTATTGTTTTTAGTTTATAAATTGAATTTTATGTCTTGTTTAAGAAATCTTTATTATCCTAAGGTCATAGATGAATTCTCTTATACTCTGTTTTAAATATTTCATAATTTTCCTTTCACATGTAAGTAGCTAAACTATTTGGAGTTGATTTTTGTGTCTGGCATTAGGTAAGAATCCAATATCATTTTTTGTTCAGTGAAGAGCCAATTGTCTCAGTGCATTTTATTAAATAATCTGTCATTGCCCCACTAATCTGCAATGCTGGTTTTCTCCTATATTCTGTTTCTATGTTAAATGGGTTCATTTCTAGGCTCTTGCTGTTCTATTGGGTTATTTATCAACCCCTGAGTCAATGCAAAGCTGAAAATTGCTATAGCTTTATAAATTTTTTTTTATATTGTAGGAAACTTTCCCTAATTTCCCTTTGTGGAAAAATAGGCAACTGTATGATATTGAATTCTCATATTCATGATCATGATAAAGTTCTCCATTTATTTAACATTTTAATATCTTTTAATAAGAGTTTATAATTTTATCCTTGAAAGTTTTTTATATTTTTTAAAAATTTATTACTGGGGAACCCTCTTGCACTGTTGGTGGGAATGTAAATTGTTACAGCCACTATGGAGAACAGTATGGAGGTTCCTTAAAAAACTAGAAATAGAACTACCATATGACCCAGCAATCCCACTACTGGGCATATACCCTGAGAAAACCATAATTCAAAAAGAGTCATGGGGCTTCCCTGGTGGCGCAGTGGTTGAGAGTCCGCCTGCCGATTCAGGGGACATGGGTTCGTGCCCTGGTCTGGGAAGATCCCACATGCCGCGGAGCGGCTGGGCCCGTGAGCCATGGCCGCTGAGCCTGGGCATCCGGAGCCTGTGCTCCTCAATGGGAGAGGCCACAACAGTGAGAGGCCCGCATACCACAAAAAAAAAAAAAAAAAAAAAAAAGAGTCATGTACCAAAATGTTCATTGCAGCTCTATTTACAATAGCCAGGACATGGAAGCAACCTAAGTGTCCATCAACAGATGAATGGATAAAGAAGATGTGGCACATATATACAATGGAATATTACTCAGCCATAAAAAGAAATGAAACTGAGTTATTTGTAATGAGGTGGATAGACCTGGAGTCTGTCATACAGAGTGAAGTAAGTCAGAAGGAGAAAAACAAATACCGTATGCTAACACATATATATGGAATCTAAGAAAAAAAAATGTCATGAAGAGATTAGTGGTAGGACAGGAATAAAACACAGACCTACTAGAGCATGGACTTGAGGACATGGGGAGGGGGAAGGGTAAGCTGTGACGAAGTGAGAGAGTGGCAGGGACATATATGCACTACCAAATGTAAATTAGATAGCTAGTGGGAAGCTGCCGCATAGCACAGGGAGATCACCTCTGTGCTTTGTGACCACGAGAGGGGTGGGATAGGGACGGTGGGAGGGAGGGAGA
>NC_041217.1:117555671-117568535 GCF_002837175.3 Physeter macrocephalus
TAAATACAATGGAATATTACTCAGCCATAAAAAGAAATGAAATTGAGGTATTTGTAGTGAGATGGATGGACCTAGAGTCTGTCATACAGAGTGAATTCAGAAAGAGAAAAACAAATACCGTATGCTGACACATATATATGGAATCTAAGAAAAAAAAAGGTCATGAAGAACCTAGGGGCAAGGTGGGAATAAAGACACAGACCTACTAGAGAGTGGACTTGAGGATATGGGAGGGGGAGGGTAAGCTGGGACAAAGTGAGAGAGTGGCATGGACATATATACACTACCAAACATACAATAGATAGCTAGTGGGAAGCAGCTGCACAGCACAGGGAGATCAGCTCAGTGCTTTGTGACCACCTAGAGGGGTGGGATAGGGAGGGTGGGAGGGAACGAGACGCAAGAGGGAAGAGATATGGGAACATATTTATATGTATAAATGATTCACTTTGTTCTAAAGCAGAAACTAACACACCATTGTAAAGCAATTAT
The DNA here is from genome assembly GCF_002837175.3 of Physeter macrocephalus. NCBI lineage: Eukaryota > Metazoa > Chordata > Mammalia > Artiodactyla > Physeteridae > Physeter > Physeter macrocephalus. Next base: position 117,556,164 of record NC_041217.1, read on the forward strand.
ACTCCAATAAAGATGTTAAAAAAATAATTTAAAAAATTGGATTTCTATTAAAAAAATTTATTACTGGATAGTTTATATATTTCTTGATATTATAAATGTATATTTAAAATTATATTTTCTAACTAACTTTTTCTTTAATAGCGTAGTAAGATCTTTTGGGATGTCTATATACATAATAATGTTATTGTCAAATAATAGTAATTATGTTTCTTGCTTTATTGAAACTCATCAAAGCAATTTTTCTGTAGTCATTGAGATGTTCATATCAATTTTTTCCTCTTTTATCTCTAAATGTAGTGAATTACATTTATTGATTTTCCAATGTTAAGCCAATTTTGAATTTCTGAGATAAATGCAACTTTGTCAACCATGTTTGGATTTGGTTGGCTAATAATTTAGCACTTCTACAATTATGTTCATAAGAAACATTGGACTGTAACTTTTCCCTTTTGTGCTATCATTATCAAATTTTGATATCCAAGTTGTGTCAACCTCAATAAATTAAAAAGGGAACGTACTCTTTCTTCTCTACTCTGGGGATACTTTTTGTGAGATTAGAATAATAATTGGTCTCTTAATATTTTATGGAAATATCGGTAAAACCAGCAAAAAAAACTCTGGTTTGTTTTCACTAATGGTCATGTGACTATTCAGTTTTCTTATTTATTTGTGAGTCAATTTTGGTAATTATAAGTATTTAGGAATTTGCCTAATTCATCTCAGTTTTCAGATTTTTTGGCATGAAGTTGATCTAAATATTTTATTTTTATTTCTTAATCTCCCCTCTATGTGTAGTTATACCATCTGATGCCTTCTTAAAATTATTCATTTGTCACTTTTTTCTGTTTATTCTTTCCATATTTTTGCCTATTTTTAAGAAACTTATCTTTCTTAAAGAACAGATATTTGACTTGTTCATACTGTTTATAGTAGCCTTTTTTCTCCTCCATTTCATTGATGTTTACTCTTATCCCTATTATTTCCTCCCTTCTGCTATTTTAAGGTTTACCTTGTGTTCTGTTTCTAACTTAATTCATTAATTTTCAGTTGTTCTTATTTTCTAATAAGACATTTAAGGCTATAAGTTCTCTTCTAAGTAACATATTAGCTGCACACCACAAGTTTTGATAAATATTGTTTCAAAATTGTTCAATTATAAATATTTCCTGATTTCCTCTGCAATTTTTTTTACTAGGAATTGTTTTGAAGTATAATATAAAATTTGCAAGCATTTAGGGTTTCTTTAATGGTTTTTTTTTGTCGTTATTGTTGTTAATTTCTAAGTATATGTATTATAATCAGGAAATAAGCTGTTTGGTACTAATCCTTTAAAACGTATTGAGGCTGTCTTTATGGCCTAGCACATCATTAGTTTTCATGAATATTCCAAGTGTACCAAAGAAGAATGTGCATTCTGGAGTTTTAGGGTACAATACTCTTACTAGTACAAAAACATTCATTGTGCTGTTTAAATTTCATCTATCCTTACTCAATTTTGACTGCATATTCTATCAGCTATTGAGAACATTGTGTTTAAGTGCCCTATTATGATAGTAAATTGTCAATATCCAATTTTGGTGTAAAGATAGACTTCCCAATAAACTCTTGAGTAAGCAGATGCATATACAAGTATGGAGTTCAGAGGAGAGGTCCAATGTGGAAATGCAAATCTAGAAATCCTTGCATGTAAATGATCTTTCAGGCCAAGGGGCTAGATGAGATCACACAAAGAGTGAAAACAAGAGAGAAGAATAAATGTCTGAGGATTGAGCCATGGGACACTCCAGTGTTTATGGGATAGGGAGATGGGGAAGAACAGGCAAAAATGACTGACAAAAGAAAGAAGCTAGTGAAATAGGGGAAAAAAAAAAAAACCCAGAGAGAGTGACATGCTGAAAGCTCAGTGAAGAAAGCTGTTCAAGGAGCAGGGGCTGATTAACTGTGTCACATGTTGCCAAGTTAGATGAGGACTAAGACTTGAACAACAAACCCAAAGGATCTAGTGATTGTGTATTTCAATTGATGGGAGCAGATGTCTACGGATGAGTGGAGCCAAGAGCTGCTATTGCTAGCTGCCAGAATTCAGGGCACTGGGGTCCTGTCCTTGCTGTCAAGGAGCCAAGGAGAAGGGGAGTCTGAGAAGAGCACTCAGGCTGCCCCTCTCTGCTAACCTTGCTGCCCAGCCGTAGTGGGGCAGTCCCCACTGTGGTTGGCACAAGCCTGTGGGGTAGCCTCCTCTAGGTTCCTGTAAAGAGAGAGGGACAGGAGTCTTTGTGCCTTCAGAGTTCTGGTCCATAATCCAAAGCCTTTCCTTTTCCTTTCAGGGTGGAGCTCATAGCACAACACTCGCACTGCCAACACTTCTCCTTCCTCTGGTAAACTCCCGCCCACGCTTCCTGGAAGCCAGAAGAAACAGGGCTTTTTCTTTGCCTACCTGATATTCTTTTACCCCCTCTGCCTTCTCAATGGTAAAAGGATGCAGGTATTCTTCTGTGCACTGGTGGAGAAGCACAGGGTGAACTATGATCTAAAGAACTTTGGAAAGGGTTTCATGTTTGATAATTAATAATCCATTATGTTGGGCCTGTAAGAAAGGTGAATTTTCCAACTCACTCTTCTGTCCCACACATACACATACAAACTGGCTGTTGACTCTGGCTTGGACGAAGATGGCTGCAATAGATAGGCCTTTAAAGGAGAAATTAAAATGTAACAGTTGAACGAAGGAGCCATCTTATTGGAAACTTTGGGAATATCAGCATAAATAACCCTCAGTTCTAACCATCAGCACTGTCCCTAGACAGGTAAAGGACTCAAGATAACTCAACCACAGCAAGATGGGGGCGCTGGGGGGGAATACTGCCTTTGGTTCTCGTTAAGAGAGCCCCACCCCTAACCCCTGTATCCTGCACTTTAGGGAACCTAACTTTGGCCCTTATCTAGCCCGGCTCTTCCCTACTGGGGTAGAAGTGCCCATTTCCCTACAGAAGCAAGGGAACAGGCCCACCAGGAACCTGCATCTCCCCAAATCTCGACTTCTAGGCTGCATTTTGGGTACTCATCATCCATGTCTCAAAGCCCACTACCAAGGCTTATGCAGAATTCTTCCCTGACATTATGTCCTCCCAAGAGTGGACCAAACCTCAAATGAACATCCCTCTAGGCCATGGGTATCACCAGTGAGTGGTTGGTTGTGGTCGGGGAGAGGGATGAGATGGAGCTCGTCCATGGACAGAGGTATCCAGATACGTCTGAACATCCCACAGTGTGGGATGGAGTCAAGGATGGGAAGAGTGAGCCGTGGGCAATCGAGGAGATTTTCCAAAACTACCAAATTCCAGCATGGAACTGGGAGGCTTCCAAGAACTCTTAAATTCAAAGCTGATCTTCCAGGTTGTTATGAAGATATATTTGTCAAGGGAGAAAGATAGAACAGTTTTCATTTGACATTTTGTTACATTGATTTATGAATTATAAATATTTATACATATTGTATATCTTGGTCTGTGTCCTATAGATGTTAGGGTTGGTGTACAAGGGGTAGAAAGACATTGTTAAGGCTGGTGTATATATAAAATAATGTCACAAAACAATGCAAGTATATGTAAAATAAAAGTCATGGAAAATAAATACTTTAGGTGTCTCTTTTAGTAAGGCACAGCATCTTGCTGCAAGGCTTCCCAACACAGGGCCCTAGCAACACTGTTAACTGCTGAAGCCACAAGGTGGTCCTGCAGATCAGGCTGGCTTCCTCACTCCTCTGCAGTGCAGTCCTCCCCCAAATAAAAAGCCACTTCCTTCCCCAGTCTGTGTACCTTACCACCCTCCTATATTTCTCTTTTCCTCCTGCTGAGCTGAATTGTGCCATCTTACCAGCTCCTTTTTGCTCCGTGTATAGTAAAACCCTACCCGTCTTTCCAAGCCTAACAAAAAACCCAACCATGGTGATTTCTGATCATCTGCTTATGTTTCTGTCTCTCAGTAGCATTCGAGCCCCTGAGGTCGGGGAGCATATCTGATTCATCTTTGTTTCTCCAGGCCTCCTCTAGAATCCTACACATGCAGACATTCACTGGATGTCTTTAGGATAAATGAATAAATTATGTAATCCTTATAGCATATGTATTTAGCATGATGGGTTCAGTCCTCGAAGATACACTGAATATATCAGCAGGAGGGCTGTTTCTTCTCTGTATAGTCTGCCTTACCAACTGATTTAAAATTCTGAAAAGTATACTGTAGTTATCTTTCAATGAATCTTTCAGAGTAACTAGCATAGATGTAAGATCATAGCTGGTTTCTGGTAATACCTTGTTAGGTTGATTAAAGAAGAAAGGATGTGAAGAGCATGATTTATGATAGAAATGGAGACCGGTACTTCTAAAATGATGGTAAGGAATTTCCTATGTCCACAGATGTATCTTGGTACGGGGAAAGGGAGAGAAAAATTGGAGAAGATTAGAAATTATCTCAAGATCTTGCAGTGAGAATTCTATTTTTTTTCTTCCCTTATCACTGTCCTTATTTTTAGGATTCAAAGTGATCTTTGATGTGATTTCCACTGTGACTACACCCTTCCCTCTCAGTACAGGCTGTCATACCACTTGACAGTTGCATATTTCTATCTGGATTATACAACTTACAAATACCTTCCTAAGCATCATGCTGTCTTGAAAAAATAATGCTGGCAGTTTTGACTTTGTATGATCTCTTAGACCAATAACAGAGCTTTAAAAACCCTCCTGCTTATTCACATTGGTCTTTGGAATAATTTTTTTCTGAATATTATTAGTTCAGCAGTGAATTAATTTCATTATGGCTTTAATTAAGTTTTTTTAAAAGCTATCATCACAGATAATACAGTTGAGATGGCTAAAAAGAGTCACTATTAAGCCAAAAGCTACACTATGATTAGGCAATATATCAGGACAACATCTTTCCTCACAATTCAAGTCAAATAAAAATGAGGAACAGAGAGTGAGGTAAGCTGCTGAAACAAGGCAATCCTCTGCAGTCATGCACCTTTCACATTAGTGGGAAGACCAGGGCTTGAGCAGGAGGCAAGTCAGAAACAGATGCAGTGAAAAGCAGATCTGGTAGCAAGAGCAAGCAACTGGATTTGCATGCTTTTTTTTTTTTTTTTTTTTTTTTTGCGGTACGCGGGCCTCTCACTCTGGTGGCCTCTCCCGCTGCGGAGCACAGGCTCCAGACGCGCAGGCTCAGCGGCCATGGCCCACGGGCCTAGCCGCTGCGCGGCATGTGGGATCCTCCCGGACCGGGGCACGAACCCGTGTTCCCTGCATCGGCAGGCGGACTCTCAACCACTGCGCCACCAGGGAAGCCCTGCATGCATTTTTAAGTTAGAGAGAACTGGGTGCAAATTCCATTTCCTAAAACCTTGGACAGCTTAATCTCTCTGAGCTTTGATTTCTTCGTGTTTTAGTAATCATTTCCATGAAACCAGCAGTAGATCTCGATAGGTTGCCGCATATAGGCTCAATCTTAAAAGAAATTTAATAAGGAAATATAAAGTTCTACTCCTATGATTTAAAAAAATTACATCACCAAACACACAAATGCAGTAGTAATTAAACACACACTCAGAGTGGGACCAACAGAACTTGCAAAAGAAAAAAATACACCAGCTTTTAACTGCCACACACAGAAACTTTACAGAGAACTGACATAGGCATTTTAAGTCATGGAGGGCAAATTTGAATTCCCAGGAAAAGATTTTTGGCAACAGATATATTAAACATTCTTATTACTCCAGAGGGCTCAATGGGTGGAAATATCAGAGAAGAAAATATGTATATGTAGAGCTGATTCACTTTGCTGTACAGTAGAAACTAGCACAACATAGTAAAGCAACTATACTCTAATAAAAATTAGAAAGAAAAGAAAAGAAAAGAAAACTTTAGGTCATTGGAAGAATGTCTAACCGCCAGAACGGACAAGAATGAAGTAGGCTGTTTCTGGGGCTAGTGAACTCCCCATGCCTGGAAGTAGTCAAGCAAAACCTGCACTGAAGGCAGGAGAGTGTAATGGGTAAGGGAACATTATGGAGACAGATTGCCTGGGTTCAAGTCCCCAGCTCTGTCGCTTACAAGCTGTGCCTTTTTGTGTAAAATGGAGATAAAAGCAATGCCTGCCTCATATGGTTGTTGTGAGGATTAAATAATTAACAAATGTAAAGCACATTAGTGCTACGTAAGCTTTAGACATTATTAGTCTAATATTTTAGACATAATTGGTCTATTAGTGGTAGCATTTCTTGGAGGGATTGTTGTAGAAGAAATTCATGCTTTGGATGAGTTTCACTGGATAATCAATAAGGGATCTGTCTCTTCTGAGGTCCCAGGATTCCGTGTTTCTATATTCCCTGCCTTTAAGGGTTTAAAATTGCCAATCAGTTGAGCACCGGCTGAGACATTTTTGGAAAACAAAACAACAACAAAATCTCATGATTCTCTAAAAAAAGTTTGACCACCTTTTTTTGAATAGTAATGAATAGTATGTTTGAACCATCAGTCATATAATTATTTTATGACTCCCAAAAGAAAATAGCTTCCCTCAAACCAGCACTCGGGCACCGAGGAGAATCAGGGATACAGATGGAAAGAGGAGAGGAATGGGAATCAAAATTAAATTCATTTCAAAAGAGACCAGTCTATACAATGACTCTTTACAGTGTGATGGATACAAAATGAAGGATGATTGCCTTGGGCCATGATGAATACATCCCTTTGCCGTGAATACCAAGCTTTGTGGGGGGTCAGGATGACAGCCCTAATGTGTGTCCCCACCTCAAAGTAATATGATAATTCCCTATTGCATTGCAGCTTCCTCACTATTCACACTATCTTAGACTTCCCTGTCTCCAATCCACTTGTGTACTATTGCCTGAGTGTTCCTTCTAAAGTGCCAATTCATCTCTACCTAACGCCTCCAATGGGCTTCCCTCACATCTACGCTATGACATGTAAATTCTTTGTCTAGTGACTCATCATCAACCACAGTGAAGTCTCCACACCTTATGCCTGTTTTCCAACTGAGGCTGCTGACCACCCATGATGTTTGTTAAAATATAGCTCCCTAGGCTCCACCCAGATGTACTAAATTAGGATCTCTGCAGAGGAACCCAGAGGTTAAGAAACTCAACCCAACCATCCATCCACATTTGATCTGGCTACCGTTACATGGGGGTTCTCTTTTAATTGCAATTTCAATGGAATGAGGTTGGGCCCCAGCCCTCACATATAACAGCAGCAGCAGCAAGGACTTAACAAAGCTCCTACTGAGGCAAATAGCCAAAGACAGTTTAGCGCTTTTCTCCAGCACTGTGTCTTCCAGCTGAACCAGAGATATAATTCACAGCAGCAAACCTGCAACTGCAACTCTTGACAGATTAATTCCATAACAAAAATCAATCATGGCACTTGTTGCCAGCATACATAATATTTTGAGCTTCCTGTCTAGCACCACCGAGAGGCAGACCTCCTTGACCTTGACTCCATTAAATGAACGCACTGATACATTAATGCAATCAGCTGATCATGCGTGTGCCGTCATCCAGGTCTGCATAACGGTGATCAGCCTTGAGCTCTTGTTTCCTGTGGCACCTCCTAACCCAACCAAATTGCCATCCTTACAAGCAGAAAGAATGTCTCTTCTGGCTGAAAATAGTAGTTATAGCAACATCCTGAGAAGGTCTTAGTTTTTGACTGGTCACCTCAGGCGATGTGACAGCTGATTTGCCTGCTAGTTTTTCCCTGAGCAAATATAAGCCAGCCAAGGGGGGAAAAAAGCTCACACTTGAAATCCCAGTTTGACTACAGATAAAATACACTCTTGTTCAGAAAACACCCTTGTTCACTCCTAGGGCCAAAGAGGCTAAACGGGAAAGGAAACATGGGCAGGCGGCTGGCTGAGCACATCATCTTCTAAGGAGGCAAATGCAAAGGCTGGAGGGGTGCCAAGGCGGGTGGAGTGGAGGGAGGGAAAATAAGTTCATTAAGATTACAGCAGTTCCCTTTTCTACACACCCTCTCCAGTATATATCGTTTGTAGATTTTTTGATGATGGCCATTCTGACAGGTGTGAGGTGATACCTCATTGTAGTTTTGATTTGCATTTCTCTAATGATTAGTGATGTTGAGCATCCTTTCATGTGTTTGTTGGCAATCTGTATATCTTCTTTGGAGAAATGTCTATTTAGGTCTTCTGCCCATTTTTGGATTGGGTTGTTTGTTTTTTCAATATTGAGCTGCATGAGTTGCTTGTATATTTTGGAGATTAATCCTTTGTCAGTTGCTTCATTTGCAAATATTTTCTCCCATTCTGAGGGCTTTTTGTCTTGTTTATGGTTTCCTTTGCTGTGCAAAAGCTTTTAAGTTACAGTAGCCAGGACATGGAAGCAACCTAAGTGTCCATCGACAGATGAATGGATAAAGAAGATGTGGCACATATATACAATGGAATATCACTCCACCATAAAAAGAAACGAAATTGAGTTATTCGTAGTGAGGTGGATGGACCTAGAGACTGTAAGACAGAGTGAAGTAAGTCAGAAAGAGAAAATAATACCGTATGCTAAACATTTATATGGAATCTAGAAAAAAAAAAGTTCTGAAGAACCTAGGGGTGGGCTTCCCTGGTGGCGCAGTGGTTGGGAATCTGCCTGCCCATGCAGGGGACACGGGTTCGAGCCCTAGTCTGGGAAGATCCCACATGCCGCGGAGCAACTAAGCCCATGAGCCACAACTACTGAGCCTGTGCGTCTGGAGCCTGTGTTCCACAACGGGAGAGGCCGCGACAGTGAGAGGCCTGTGCACCGCGGTGAAGAGTGGCCCCTGCTTGCCACAACTGGAGAAAGCCCTCGCACAGAAACGAAGACCCAACACAGCCAAAAATAAATAAATTTTAAAAAAACAAACAAAAAAAAAACCTCTTAAAAAAAAAAAAGAACCTAGGGGCAGGACAGGAATAAAGAGGCAGATGTAGACAATGGACTTGAGGACGCGGGGAGGGGGAAGGGTAAGCTGAGACGAAGTGAGAGAGTGGCATGGACGTATATACACTACCAAATGTAAAATAGCTAGCTATTGGGAAGCAGCAACATAGCACAGGGAGATCAGCTTGGTGCTTTGTGACCACCTAGTGGGGTGGGATAGGGAGGATGGGAGGGAGACGCAAGAGGGAGGAGATATGGGGATACATGTATATGTATAGCTGATTCACTTTGTTATACAGCAGAAACTAACACACCATTGTAAAGCAATTATACTCCAATAAATATGTTAAAATAAATAAATAAATAAAAATAAAAGTAAGACTCAAACTGGAAAGAAAAAAAAAAGATTAGAGCAGTTGAATGACTAGATTATACCTGACAATGTGAATTGCATTGAGGGGCAGTAGAACCCTCAGAAAAGCTATCGACTCTCCAACTGCATTGCTCATCATAGTGTGGTCAAGATGGGTGAAGACTTTTGCTGTCGATGTCATCGGAGAGACAAAGTTTCTAAGCAGCCTAGAGTGAACTTCACTGGAAGTATTTTCCCAGAAACCAGGATGACTCTCCCTGATTTGCCCCAGTTGGTCATTTACAGATAAAGCAAGTGATATTTGGGCTCCTCAGGAAGTAGAGCTGGTGTGGCCACCAACGCCAGCAACCCATGCCTGTAGAGAAACCTGTGTCCTGTGTGGCACCAGGAGCAGCACTGCATGATTATTTCAATTAGACAAAGATGGCTAAAGGACACACCTGGACTTTAATACCTTGTGCCACATAGAGGTATCTCATTTTCAAAGCTCTTAATTTATTTTTTTGTAAAATGATTCTGTGGCAAAAAGAAAGAGCTAGTTAAGCATTTCATTAACTGACAGATATAACAAAGCACGCAGTGATGGTGAAAAAAAAATCAGCATTGGGAAACATCTGTCCCACTCGAATGCTGAGAATTTCACAGCCTAGGACAGCATGTGCAGGTGGAGGTTTTAAAAAATTGAAGTAGAGGAATCTTCAAATAGCATGTTATAGAAATACCTACAGGGAATAAACTCCAGGTAAAGTTTGCTCTTCAAACCTGTACATAGAATTTACCATTCTTAGAAATGATAGTACACCCTCTGTACTAAGGAAATCATGTTCACTTTGGCAGTGATTTAATGAATACAAGGAAATTATACTGGAATTTACAGTGTTTTGTCTCTCTCATGCTCAAGACTTTCCAAAGTGTCTTACTAATAAGCAATTAAAATATGAGGGACCAGGGATGGGCAATGATAAAATGTCTGCTCTTCCCCCAGTAGCTTACAAATTGCCTAGAATATCTCTGGTTGCTGAAGGAATGTTGATTGCTAATGTCATAGCTGTCCCTGCAGTTGTTTGAACAGGTAATGAGATCTGGGATTCTCTCTAGTTAGTGGAATTTAAGAAAAAACTCCACTTGTAGCCTCTTCCATGGCTACTGTAGTAAACCAGTATGAACATAGGGCCATGCATTTATCCCGAAAATGTGCTTCCTAAAGACAGCCACTAAAGCACATCAACAAATAAAAGCTCTCAGCTCAATTATTTTTAATATAAAATTAATAGGTGACTAGTACAGAAACACAGAAAATACAGACAAGCAAAAAGAGGAAATAAAATCAATTTATAACCTCACCCCAGGGAGAATTAATAGGCACAATGCCTGGTACATAGTAGGCACTTCAGAAATACTGGCTAGATAAATATTTCCTCTCATTCTTCTCTAATGAAAATATATACATTGCTTAAATAACAGTTGGATAATATTGTAACTATTTTTCTGAAAGCCCTGATTGTAAAAATTTTACCACTAGATCATAAATAGCTTTCCAAGTCATTAAATATTATAACTGTTTACATGACTGCTTGGTATTACCTTTGGGGACACATTTAGAGTAAAAATTAGGCAACATTTACTATCATCTTCTCATTCTTTCACCCATTCAATAAATATATATATGTTTAAATTTTTTAATTTAATTTTTTTTTTTATACAGCAGGTCCTTATTAGTCATCAATTTTATACAAATCAATGTATACATGTCAATCCCAATCGCACAATTCATCACACCACCACCACCACCACCCCACTGCTTTCCCCGCTTGGTGTCCATAAGTTTGTTCTCTACACCTGTGTCTCAATTTCTGCCCTGCAAACCGGTTCATCTGTACCATTTTTCTAGGTTCCACATATATGCATTAATATAAGATATTTGTTTTCATCTTTCTGACTTACTTCACTCAGTATATCAGTCTCTAGATCCATCCACGTCTCTACAAATGACTGAATTTCATTCCTTCTTATGGCTGAACAATATTCCATTGTATATATGTACCACATCTTCTTTATCCATTCATCTGTCGATGGGCATTTAGGTTGCTTCCATGACCTGGCTATTGAAAATAGTGCAGCAATGAACATTGGGGTGCATATGTCTTTTTGAATTATGGTTTTCTCTGGGTATATGTCCAGTAGTGAGATTGCTAGATTATATGGTAATTTTATTTTTAGTTTTTTAAGGAACCTCCATACTGTTCTCCATAGTGGTTGTATCAATTTACATTCCCACCAACAGTGCAAGAGGGTTCCCTTTTCTCCACACCCTCTCCAGCATTTATTGTTTGTAGATTTTCTGTCAACTTGTTTATGGTTTCCTTTGCTGTGCAAAAGCTTTTAAGTTTCATTAGGTCCCATTTGTTTATTTTTGCTTTTATTTCCATTACTCTAAGAGGTGGATCAAAAAAAGATCGTGCTGTGATTTATATCAAAGAGTGTTCTTCCTATGTTTTCCTCTAAGAGTTTTATAGTGTCCAGTCTTACATTTGGGTCTCTAATCCATTTTGAGTTTATTTCTGTGTATGGTGTTAGAGAGTGTTCTAATTTCATTCTTTTACATGTAGCTGTCCAGTTTTCCCAGCACCACTTATTGAAGACAATGTCTTTTCTCCATTGTATACCCTTGCCTCCTTTGTCATAGATTAGTTGACCATAAGTGCATGGGTTTATCTCTGGGCTTTCTATCTTGTTCCATTGATCTATGTTTCTGTTTTTGTGTCAGTACCATATTGTCTTGATTACTGTAGCTTTGTAGTATAGTCTGAAGACAGGGAGTCTGATTCCTCCAGCTCCGTTTTTCCCTCAAGTCTGCTTTGGCTATTCGGGATCTTTTGTATCTCCATACAAATTTTGAGACCTTTTGTTCTAGTTCTGTAAAAAATGCCATTGATAATTTGATAGGGATTGCATTGAATCTGTAGATTGCTTTGGGTAGTAGAGTCATTTTCACATTATTGATTCTTCCAATCCAAGAACATGGTATATCTCTCCATCTGTTGGT
>NC_041217.1:117569220-117570243 GCF_002837175.3 Physeter macrocephalus
ATTCCTTTTATTTCTTTTTCTTCTCTGATTGCCATGGCTAGGACTTCCAAAACTATGCTGAATAATAGTGGTGAGAGTGGACATCCTTGTCTCATTCCTGATCTTAGAGGAAATGCTTTCAGTTTTTCACCATTGAGAATGATGTTTGCTGTGGGTTTGTCATATATGGCCTTTATTATGTTGAGGTAGGTTCCCTCTATGCCCACTTTCTGGAGAATTTTTATCATAAATGGGTTTTGAATTTTGGCAGAAGCTTTTTCTGCATCTATTGAGATGATCATATGGTTTTTATTCTTCAATTTGTTAATATGGTTTATCACATTGATTGATTTACGTATATTGAAGAATCCTTGCATCCCTGGGATAAATCCCACTTGATCATGGTATATGATCCTTTTAATGTGTTGTTGGATTCTGTTTGCTAGTATTTTGTTGAGGATTTTTGCATCTATATTCTTCAGATATATTGGTCTGTAATTTTCTTATTTTGTACGATCTTTGTCTGGTTTTGGTATCAGGGGGATGGTGATCTCATAAAATGAGTTTGGGAGTGTTCCTTCCACGGCAATTTTTTGGAAGAGTTTGAGGAGGATGGGTGTTATGTCTTCTCTAAATGTTTGATAGAATTCACCTGTGAAGCCATCTGGTCCTGGGCTTTTGTTTGTTGGAAGATTTTTAATCACAGTTTCAATTTCATTACTTGTGATTTGTCATTCATATTTTCTATTTCTTCCTGGTTCAAACTTGGAAGGTTAAACCTTTCTAAGTATTTGTCCATTTCTTCCAGTTTGTCCTTTTTATTGGCATAGAGTTACTTGTAGTAGTCGCTTAGGATGCTTTGTATTTCTGCGGTGTCTGTTGTAACTTCTCCTTTTTCATTTCTAATTTTGTTGATTTGAGTCCTCTCCCTATTTTTCTTGATTAGTCTGGCTAATGGTTTGTCAATTTTGTTTATCTTCTCAAAGAACCAGCTTTTAATTTTATTGATCTTTGCTATTGTTTTCTTTGTTTCTATTTCATTTA
>NC_041217.1:117570595-117576594 GCF_002837175.3 Physeter macrocephalus
TTGTATAGCTATAAACTTCCCCCTTAGAACTGCTTTTGCTGCATCCCATAGGTTTTGGATCATCGTGTTTTCATTGTCATTTATCTCTAGGTATTGTTTGATTTCCTCTTTGATTTCTTCAGTGATCTCTTGGGTATTTAGTAATGTATTGTTTAGCCTCCATGTGTTTGTGTTTTTTACGTTTTTTTCCCTGTAATTCATTTCTAATCTCATAGTGTTGCGGTCAGAAAAGATGCTTGATATGATTTTAATTTTCTTAAATTTACTGTGGTTTGATTTGTGACCTAAGATGTGACCTATCCTGGAGAATGATCCGTGCGCATTTCAAAAGAAAGTATAATCTGTTGTTTTTGGATGGAATGTCCTATAAATACCAATTAAATCTATCTAGTCTATTGTGTCATTTAAAGCTTCTGTTTCCTTATTTATTTTCTTTTTGGATGATCTGTCCATTGGTGTAAGTGAGGTGTTAAAGTCCCCCACTATTATTGTGTTACTGTCAATATCCTCTTTTAGAGCTGTTAGCAGTTGCCTTATGTATTGCGGTGCTCCAATGTTGGGTGCATATGTATTTATAATTGTTATATCTTCTTCTTGGATTTATCCCTTGATCATTATGTGGTCTCCTTCCTTGTCTCTCGTAACATTCTTTATTTTAAAGTCTATTTTATATGATACGGGTATTGCTACTCCAGCTTTCTTTTGATTTCCATTTGCATGGAATATCTTTTTCCATCCCCTCACTTTCAGTCTGTATGTGTCCCCAGGTCTGAAGTGAGTCTCTTGTAGGCAGCATATAGGTGGGTCTTGTTTTTGTATCCATTCAGCAAGCCTGTGTTTTCTGGTTGGAGTATTTAATCCATTCACATTTAAGGTAATTATCGATATGGATGTTCCTATGACCATTTTCTTAATTGTTTTGTGTTTGTTTTTGTAGGTCCTTTTCTTCTCTTGTGTTTCCCACTTATAGAAGTTCCTTTAACATTTGTTGTAGAGCTGGTTTGGTAGTGCTGAATTCTCTTAGCTTTTGCTTGTCTGTAAAGCTTTTGATTTTTCCATCGAATCTGAATGAGATCCTTGCCGGGTAGAGTAATATTGGTTGTAGGTTCTTCTCTTTAATCACTTTAAGTATATCATACCACTCCCTTCTGGCTTGTAGAGTGTCTGCTGAGAAATCAGCTGTTAACCTTATGGGAGGTCCCTTGTATGTTATTTGTCGTTTTTCCCTTGCTGCTTTCAATAATTTTTCTTTGTCTTTAATTTTTCCAGTTTGATTACTATGTGTCTTGGCGTGTTTCTCCTTGGGTTTATCCTGTATGTGACTCACTGAGCTTCCTGGACTTGTGTGGCTATTTCCTTTCCCATGTTAGAGAAGTTTTTGACTCTAATCTCTTCAAATATTTTCTCAGGTCCTTTCTCTCTGTCTTCTCCTTCTGGGACCCCTATAATGCGAATGTTGTTGCATTTAATGTTGTCCCAGAGGTATCTTAGGCTGTCTTCATTTCTTTTCATTCTTTTTTCTTTATTCTGTTCCACAGCAGTGAATTCCACCATTCTGTCTTCCAAGTCACTTATCTGTTCTTCTGCCTCAGTTATTCTGCTATTGATTTTCTAGTGTAATTTTCATTTCAGTTATTGTATTGCTCATCTCTGTTTCTTTGTTCTTTAATTCTTCTAGGTCTTTGTTAAACATTTCTTGCATCTTCTCTATCTTTGCCTCCATTCTTTTTCCAAGGTCCTGGGTCATCTTCACTATCATTATTCTGAATTCTTTTTCTGGAAGGTTGCCTCTCACCACTTCATTTAGTTGTTTTTCTGGGGTTTTATCTTGTTCCTTCATCTCGTACATAGCCCTCTGCCTTTTCGTCTTGTCTATCTTTCTGTGAATGTGGTTTTTGTTCCACACGCTGCAGGATTGTAGCTCTTCTTGCTTCTGCTGTCTTCCCTCTGGTGGATGAGTCATCTAAGAGGCTTGTGCAAGTTTCCTGATGGGAGGGACTGGTCGTGGGTAGAGCTGACTGTTGCTCTGGTGGGTAGAGCTCAGTAAAACTTTAATCCGCTTGACTGCTGATGGGTGGACTGGCTTCCCTCCCTGTTGGTTGCTTGGCCTGAGGCAACCCAACCACTGGAACCTACCTGGGCTCTTTGGTTGGGCTAATGGCGGACTCTGGGAGGGCTCACGTGAAGTAGTATTTCCCAGAACTTCTGCTGCCAGTGTCCTTGTCCCCACGGTGAGCCACAGCTACCACCCGCCTCTTCAGGAGACCCTCCAACACTAGCAGGTAGGTCTGGTTCAGTCTCCCCTGGGGTCACTGCTCCTTCCCCTGGGTCCAGATGCGCACACTACTTTGTGTGTGCCCTGCAAGAGTGGAGTCTCTGTTTCCCCCAGTCCTGTCAAAGTCCTGCAATCAAATCCCACTAGCCTTCAAAGTCTGATTCTCTAGAAATTCCTCCTCCCACTGCCAGACCCCCAGGTTGGGAACCTGACGTGGGGCTCAGAACCTTCACTCCAGTGGGTGGACTTCTGTGGTATAAGTGTTCTCCAGTCTGTGAGTCACCCACACAGCAGTTATAGGATTTGATTTTACTGTGATTGTGCCCCTCCTACCATCTCATTTTGGCTTCTCCTTTGTCTTTGGATGTGGGGTATCTTTTTTGGTGAGTTCTAGTGTCTTCCTGTTGATGATTATCCAGCAGCTAGTTGTGATTCTGGTGTTCTTGCAAGAGGGAGTGAGAGCACGTCCTTCTACTCTGCCATCTTGGTCCCTAATCTCCAATAAATATTTTTTGAACACTAACTATGTGCATGATTCTATTCCATACACTTTGACTTCATCAGGGAAGAGACAAAACTGTTGCCTTCAAGGAGCTTAAACTGTAGCTGCAGGAGACAGACCACCAAATTAAGCATAAATTAATAACTAAATGTTTGAGGATGATCAGCACCGTGGAAGAGAATAAAGCTGAATAAAGGAGACAGAGCATATCAGGGAAGCAGGGGAACAGTATTAATTTTAAAAGATAAAATTTAAATAAAGTCTTGAAGGAGGAGAGGGATTCAGGAACACAGATGTTTTAGAGATAGTGTTTCTGATAGTGGAAAAAGCCAATGCAAAGACCCTAAGGTCAGAATATAATGGGCACGTTCAAGGAACAGCAAGGTGGCTTGAGCATGTACAGGAGAAGAAGAGAGTAGGGCATGGTCTGAGAAGCAAAGATGGAAGATCAAGAGTTTTGGTTTTTGGCATTGGATGGAACTCAAGATGGCAGAGGATTAAGACGTGGAGATCACCTTTCTCCCCACAAATATATCAAAAATAGATCTACATGTGGAAGAACTCCTACAGAACACCTACTGAACTCTGGCAGAAGACCTCAGATTTCCCAAAAGGGAAGAAACTCCCCCATTTACCTCTCTGTGTGGCTGACAGGACCTTGATGCTCTGGCTTGGTGTCAGGCCTGAGCCTCTGAGGTGGGAGAGCTGACTTCAGGACATTGGATCACTAGAGATCTCCTGGCCCCACGTAATATCAATTGGTGAGAGCTCTCCTAGAGATTTCTGCCTCAATGCTAAGACCCAGCTGCACTCAATGACCAGCAAGCTCCAGTGCTGGACACCCTATGCCAAACAACTAGCAAGACAGGGACACAACCCCACCTATTAGCAGAGAGGCTGCCTAAAATCATACTAAGTTCAAAGACACCCCAAAACACACCACCGGATATGGACCTGCCCCCCAGAAAGACAAGATCCAGCCTCATCCACCAGAACACAGGCACCAGTCCCCTCCACTAGGAAGCCCACAAAACCCACTGAACCAACACTACCCACTGGGGGTAGAAACCAAAAACAACAGGAACTACGAACCTGCAGGCTGCAGAAAGGAGACCCCAAACACAGTAAGTTAAGCAAAATGACAAGACAGAGTAATACACAGCAGATGAAGGAGCAAGGTAAAAACCCATGAGATCAAACAAATGAAGAGGAAATAGGCAGTCTACCTGAAAAAGATTTCAGAGTAATGATAGTAAAGATGATCCAAAATCTACGGATAAGTGACCTGGAAGATAAAATAATGGAGATAACTACCGCACCACAGAATAAAGAAAAAAGAATGAAAAGAATTGAGGACAGTCTCAGAGACCTCTGGAACAACATTAAACGCACCAACACTCGAATTATACGGGTCCCAGAAAAGGAAGAGATAAAGAAAGGGTCTGAGAAAATATTTGAAGAGATTAGAGTTGAAAACTTCTCTAATATGGGAAAGGAAATAGTCAATCAACCTCAGGAAGAGCAGAGAGTCCCATATAGGATAAATCCAAGGAGAAACAAACCAAGACACATAATAATCAAACTATCAAAAATTAAATACAAAGAAAAAGTAATAAAAGCAGCAAGGGAAAAACAACAAATAACATGCAAAGGAATCCCCATGAGGGTAACAGCTCATCTTTCAGCAGAAAGTCTGCAAGCCAGAAGGGAGTGGCAGGACATATTTAAAGTGATGAAAGGGAACAACCTACAACCAAGATTACTCTACCCAGCAAGGATCTCATTCAGATTCGACAGAGAAATTAAAACCATTACAGACAAGCAAAAGCTAAGAGAATTCAGCACCACCAAACCAGCTTTACAGCAAATGCTAAAGTAACTTCTCTAGGCAGGAAACACAAGAGAAGGAAAAGACCTACAATAACAAACCAAAAACAATGAAGAAAATGGTAATAGGAACATACATATCGACAATTACCTTAAACATAAGTGGATTAAATGCTCTAACGAAAAGACTTAGAATGGCTGAATGGATACAGAAACAAGACCCGTATATATGCTATATATGAGAGACCCACTTCAGACCTATGGACACACACAGACTGAAAGTGAGGGGACAGAAAAAGACATTCCAAGCAAATGGAAATTAAAAGAAACCTGGAGTAGCAATTCTCATATCAGACAAAATAGACATTAAAATAAAGACTATTACAAGAGACAAAGAAGGACACTACATAATGATCAAGGGATCAATCCAAGAAGAAGATATAACAAATGTAAATATTTAAACACCCAACATAGGTGCACTGCAATACACAAGGCTAATGCTAACAGCCATAAATGGTGAAATCGACAGTAACACAATAATAGTAGGGGACTTTAACACCCCACCTTCACCATGGGCACGTCAACCAAAATGAAAATAAATAAGGAAACACAAGCTTTAAATGATGCATTAAACAAGATGGACTTAATTGATATTTATAGGACATTCCATCCAAAAAAAGACAGAATACACTTTCTTCTCAAGTTCTCATGGAACATTCTCCAGGATACATCATATCTTGGGTCACAAATCAAGCCTTGGTAAATTTAAGAAAATTGAAATGATATCACGTATCTTTTCCAACCACAATGCTACAAGACCAGATATCAGTTACAGGAAAAAAACTGTAAAAAATACAAACACATGGAGGCTAAACAATACGCTACATAATAACCAAGAGATCACTGAAGAAATCAAAGAGGAAATAAAAAAAAATACTTAGAAACAAATGACAATGAAAACACAACGACCCAAACCCTATGGGATGCAGCAAAAGCAGTTCTAAGAGGGAAGTTTATAGCAATAAAATCCTACCTCAAGAAACAAGAAACATCTCAAATAAACAAACTTACTCCTAAAGAAGTTAGAGAAAGAAGAACAAAAAGCCCCCAGAGTTAGCGGAAAGAAAGAAATCATAAAGATCAGAGGAGAAATAAATGAAAAAGAAATGAAGGAAATGACAGCAAAGATCAATAAAACTAAAAGCTGGTTCTTTGAGAAGATAAACAAAATTGATAAACCATTAGCCAGACTTATCAAGAAAAAAAGGGAGAAGACTCAAATCAATAGATTTAGAAATTCAAAAGGAGAAGAAACAACTGACACTGCAGAAATACAAAGGATCATGAGAGATTACTACAAGCAACTCTATGCCAATAAAATGGACAACCTGGAAG
>NC_041217.1:117577405-117616777 GCF_002837175.3 Physeter macrocephalus
TTTGCAGATGACATGATACTATACATAGAGAATCCTAAGGATGCTACCAGGAAACTATTAGAGCTAATCAATGAATTTAGTAAAGTAGCAGGATACAAAATTAATGCACAGAAATTTCTCACATTCTTATACACTCTTGATGAAAAATCTGAGAGTGAAATTAGGAAAACACTCCCATTTACCATTGCAACAAAAGAATAAAATATCTAGGAAAAAACCTACCTAAGGAGACAAAGGACCTGTATGCAGAAAATTATAAGACTGATGAAAAAAATTAAAGATGATACAAATAGATGGAGAGATATACCATGTTCTTGGATTGGAAGAATCAATATTGTGAAAATGACTCTACTACCCAAAGCAATCTACAGATTCAATGCAATCCCTATCAAACTACCACTGGCATTTTTTACAGAACTAGAACAAAAAATTTCACAATTTGTATGGAAACACAAAAGACCCCGAATAGCCAAAGCAATCTTGAGAACAAAAAATGGAGCTGGAGGAATCAGGCTCCCTGACTTCAGACTATACTACAAGGCTACAGTAATCAAGACAGTATGGTACTGGCACAAAAACAGAAATATAGATCAATGGAACAGGATAGAAAGCCCAGAGATAAACCCACACACATATGGTCACCTTATCTTTGATAAAGGAGGGAAGGATATACAGTGGAGAAAAGACAGCCTCTTCAATAAGTGGTGCTGGGAAAACTGGACAGCTACATGTAAAAGTATGAAATTAGAACAATCCCTAACACCACACACAAGAATAAACTCAAAATGGGTTAAAGACCTAAATGTAAGGCCAGACACTATCAAACTCTTAGAGGAAAACATAGGCAGAACACTCTATGGCATAAATCACAGCAGGATCCTTTTGGACCCATCTCCTAGAGAAATGCAAATAAAAACAAAAAAAAACAAATGGGACCTAATGAAACTTAAAAGCTTTTGCACAGCAAAGGATACCATAAACAAGACCAAAAGACAACCCTCAGAACGAGAGAAAATATTTGCAAATGAAGCAACTGACAAAGGATTCATATCCAAAATTTAGAAGCCACACATGCAGCTCAATACCAAAAAACAGACAACCCAATCCAAAAATGGCCAGCAGAACTAAATAGACATATCTCCAAAGAAGAGACACAGATTGCCAACAAACACATGAGAATCCTACTACTGGGCATATACCCTGAGAAAACCACAATTCAAAGAGTCATGTACCACAATGTTCACTGCAGCTCTATTTACAATAACCAGGACATGGAAGCAACCTAAGTGTCCATCGACAGATGAATGGATAAAGAAGATGTGGCACATATATACAATGGAATATTACTCAGCCATAAAAAAGAAACGAAACTGAGTTATTTGTACTGAGGTGGATGCACCTAGGGTCTCTCATGCAGAGTGAAGTAAGTCAGAAAGCGAAAAACAAATACCGTATGCTAACACATATATATGGAATCTAAAAAAAAAAAATTCTGAAGAACCTAGGGGCAGGACAGGAATAAAGACGCAGACGTAGACAATGGAGTTGAGGAGATGGGGAGTGGGAAGGGTAAGCTGGGCTGAAGTGAGAGAGTGGCATGGACATATATACACTACCAAATGTAAAATAGATAGCTAGTGGGAAGCAGCCGCATAGCACAAGGAGATCTGCTCGGTGCTTTGTGACCACCTAGAGGGTGGGCCAGGAATGGTGGGAGAGAGACGCAAGAGGGAAGAGATATGGGAACATATGTATACGTATAGCTGATTCACTTTGTTATAAAGCAGAAACTAACACGCCATTGTAGAGCAATTATACTCCAATAAAGATTTTTTTAAAAAAAGAATGTTAAGAGATTAAGAGAGAATGAGAACAGAGAAAGTGGAAACAGTGAATCTTCTCCTGTTTGGAGGAGCTTTGGTGCAAAGACGAGCAGAGAACTCAGGCAGTAGCTCTTGGGGGACATGGGGGTCGAAAGAAATGGAAGAAATAGCAATGTATTTGTGTGCTAATGGGAGCAATGTACAGCCCTATCCTCTCTTGCATCTACCACTGCAGTGGCTTTCTCACTTGTTTTCTTACATCTGCATCCTACAGTCTTTTCTCCAAAAACCCTTGCTAGTGGTCCTCTTAAATCATAAACCAAATAATGTCATGCTCTCTTCCTATCACACTTTAGATAAAATCCAAAGGCTCTACCATGACTTATCTGACCCTGCCTGGCTCACCCTCCTCCCTCATTTCCTACTGCTCATCCCCTCAGATACACAGCTCCAGCCACGCCAGCCTCCTTGTTTTTCTTCAGATGCACCAAGCATTCTCCTGGCTCAGGGCTTCGCACTTGCTGTTCCTTTTGCTGGAACTCTTCCCCACATTTTGACAGGCCTTGCTTCCGCACCAAATGTCACTTCCTCAGTCCTTGTCTGACTCCCTTATGATCTCCCTGTCACTCGCTGTTTCTTTTCTATGCTCTTTTTCTTTTCCATAGTACTTATCACTACGTGACTCTATGTAATTCCTTATTACTGTCTACCTCCCCTCCAAAATGCAAGTTTCATGAAGATAGAGATTTTGTCTCACGTTATTCATGTTTACCCCTAGTTGGTAAAATAATGTCTGGCATATAGCAGGCACTCACTAAGTACATTTTAAATAAATGAGCAATTGGAAGAATACAATGAACACTAGGAACACTTCAATGTTTTTTAACACATTGGCAGTTGAGGGTCATGGCTTTGAGTTCTGTCGGTCATTGCAGATGAGCAGAGGAAGTCCAGTGTGTACTTTTCTTTTCAGCATACATGTGTGCCCTAAAGATATTCTGTCCAAAGGCAAAGGACTTTTGATTCAACCTGATTATACTATTTACAGTACTAATTTAATGGGAAAACTCTGGTAGAAAAAAAATTAGAGATGTCCTCTGTTGTGGTAGAAAAGACACTGGACATGCATCAGAAGGCTTGGATTCAAGTCTTGGCTCTGCTACTTGACAGTATTGTGTGACTTTCTTTAAGTCACTATCTCTCTCTTTGCTGTAGGTCCCTAATTTTATATTTGTGAGAAATAATACCTCATGTACTTCCATCACCTCATTGCTGAGGACCAAATGAGATATTTGGGATAGTGCTAAACCAATGGGCATACATATTTTCTCTGAATTAAAAAGAAGTGTTTGAAGCTAATCTGAGGGGGTGGGGGAGAGAACACAGAGAGTTCTGCTGCAGCTTATGCACCACCTGGCTCTTTAAAATGTGTCCTCAGGAAGAAAAATGAGACTATTGTCAAGACTGCAGTAAAGAATCATTTCAAAAGTGATAGTTTCCAGCTCTAATAAGTCTGTGATCAAACAATCAGCGTCTGGGATAAAGACCACTACTTTCCACCGACTGACCTGGATGCAGGTACCATATATTTAATGTCAAGAGTGTGCAACCATAAGCAGTTTCTGCCTGTGAAGAAGAGAAAACAAAGTCGTGTCACGTAAGAGACTGGACACCCCATCTAGCTGGAAACTGAAAGAGAAATGTGCCTCCATGGACCTCCCCGATGCGCCACCTGGTAAATGCCAGCCTGTCCCTGGAGTGACCAGAGGGGTATTTTAAATTCAGCTTTTGTGTGAGCTAGTGGCAAGAAGAGAGGAGTTGCCTGAAAGGACATGCAAGCCAGGAACAGCAGGGAGGAGGAGAGCTCAGGGCTACCTTCTACTTGATCTCTCCCTCCCAACAGCATTTTTTTCCTCTCTTGCCTGCTCTGGGCCCCTCTTCTTCTGTCACCTTCCTTTGCTTAGTCATATTTCTGCCCCCATTACCTCAGACTATGCATGTCCCACGAGGGTTGCCCTGAACCTGTGTCATTCTATCTGTGGTGGCCCACATAACGAAAAGAGCCTCTCAGCCTTCCAGTTCCAAATATTTATAAAGAAATCTCATTGGCCCAACTCACCTAAACAGTTTGATCCTGGCCATATAAATCTTGGGTCACTGCTGTCTTTGCTGTGGACTCCCCTTGGGAGAGATGCTGACCCTAGGCTGAAGCTGTGGCCAGAGTGAGGTCAGGTGGTACCGAGTTTGGCTGGGCCCATTGACAGAGAGTGTGGGCTTGGGCAGATTCCCTCAGAAGGGGATTGGGTGGCACAGACATTTTAAATGATACCTGGTGTAGGTGAGGGCATGTTATGTGTGTGGGCTGCCCCAGAGTCTCTTTTAGAATCTTTGTTTATTCAAAGAGTAGAAGGCTGTTACTCAGAGAGACAGGTTGAGTAGGTTACTGAATCTTCCACTTGGAATCTTTCTTTTCATCCTGTCTATCAATCTAAAATATTTTTTGTCAGCCTAATTCATTTTCGAGGCTAACTAACTAGTTTCTAATGGGCCAAAAAGAGGCCTAGACACTAAGTCCCATTAAGTTGTAAGAGCTGTTTCATGATACACACTTTACTAGGTAGGCTTAGGCTGCCCAATGTATAAACCCACACAGCATCGAACAACCTGGGATCTTACTCCACTACACCCCTCCTTTGGGGATCACGTACCCAACTCTGATTCAGTTCTTCAAGAGGCTCTTCCTGGTTCCTACTGGTGAGAACTGGACCTCAAACCATGACCTCATATTCCCAGGAACATCCTTTGGGCTGTGCAAACCCAAGCAAGCGGTCACTATAACCTAGGAAATGCTATAACCTTTTCACCTGCCATATTGAAAGTAGAGGATTCATTGGCCAGATGGGGGTGATCAGGGCTCCCTTCTCTGACCATCAATGCCCCTGATACCATCTTTCTGGAAAAATGAATTTTTGTGTCATCGGCATAGAGATGGGAACTGAAAATGCTCTGCCTCTTAGCACTGAGCTGCCAGCACCGCCTGAGTGTGGTCAGCACCCCTTATGGTCCAGGGCTTGGACAATCACATGACCTCCCGAGAGAGGTTCTCAGAATGAGAGAGGGCTTCCTCCCAGAATCTGAAGCACAGTGCCCCCCACCCCTCACCATTACAGCCAGAGGACTGAGGCTCTAGTACTGTCTTGAGGTGGAGGCGCCTATGGCTTTCTTTGTCACAGCCAGTGCCCAACCCAGTTGTGTTTATTAAAAGAAGAATGAGGAGCTCTGGCTCTGCTGGATTAATGAGGCTGATTGTGTAAGGTTGCTATGACTCCCTCTTATTCCTAAATATCTGCACTTGTTGTGAGAGACATTCACACAGATAGACTTCTAGTGGGCAGACAGCCTTTCCATGTTTGAGAGATCATTGGTGAGAGATAGCATTTCTCATCTCACCCAGGCAATCTGACTACCCACAAAGGGTGTCGGAGAGCCTGAAGGAAGAGTCTCCCAACCATGTTCTTTCTGACCAGATGTCCAGATGAGGATGAGGATGAGAATGAAGATAACATCAGTAAGACCCATGGATACCTGGGGACATTAAGTGACTTGGGTAGGGTCACATATATGGTAAATGGCTCCAGTACTAGAGACACAGGTTTCCCATTAAGGATAAACGCAAATGATCAAGAGTTTCACATATGCAGAGACTGGTTCACTCTCAATTTATCCAGCCGCATTGCTTTTCTGACTAACTTTTAAAAGGGGGAATATTAGACAAATACTGTATGATATCACTTAGATGTGGAATCTAAAAAATAGTACAAATGAATGTATATGTTAAACAGAAACAGGCTCACAGATATAGAAGACAAACTTGTGGTTACTAAAGGGGAGAGGGAAGCAGAGGTGGACAAATTAGGGGTATGGGATTAACAGATACAACCTACAATATATAAAATAGATAAGCAACAAGGATATATTGTATAGCACAGGGAACTAGAGCCATTACCTTGTAGTAACTTACAATGGACTATAATCTACAAAAACACTGAATCACTATGCTGTACACTGGAAACTAATATACTATTGTAAATCAACTATACTTCAATAAAAAAAAAATAAAGGAGGGAATACTGACCTGGACCCATCTTTCCATTCCAAGGACAGTGTCATTTCCATTTGGACAGTGTCTGATTCCATCTTAAAAGTCCTTCATTAATTAGCATTGAGAGAAAAGGCATTCTCAATTTTCCATGTTATCTCTGAAACAGAAACGTCATGTTTTGATATTGAATAATCACATCAGGGCCATGCTAGCATGAAGATGGCAGGAATTTCGGCATTCTGACCCCCTTCCTTGTCGTGGGTAAACAGCAGGCCACAGTGGGCCTGGAATTTCCTTTGTGTTTGGCAATGAAACACCTACCAAGTGAGTGTAAAATGAGTTTCAACAAATATTGGAAGAAAAGAATCCCACTTGAAATGATTGTGTTGCCGTGAATACGATATATGGACAAAGGCGTCAGTCTCCACTGCTGAGAAGAGCAGTGTGATCAGATGGGGAAACACAATGACTCATAACTGAGTGGGACCATTCCTGAGATTCATTAGTAAGTTACTCCAGGACTGCTTCATGTTTTACAGGCTAGTTATCACTGTGGAATATCACTCTAATGCAACCTGCCACAGCTTAGAGTTTAGCATAAAGTTAAGTAACCTCTCCAAGGATGTTATCTTAAGCAAGTAGCATAAAAGAACTTGTCCATTAGTAAGGCGGGCCCATAGTGTGGCTGGAGATAGCACTGGATGAGCACTCTACTTAGAGTTTAACAGGGAGAAAATGGCTTTATAAGGTCCCTTTTGGATTTTAAAGTCTGAGGAATTCTCTCTCTCTCTCTCCCTCTTTCTCTCTCTCTCCCTCTTTCTCTATCTTACTCTCACTCTCTCCCCCTCCCACCCTTTATTCCTCTCCTCCTCTTGTTTCCTTTCTTGAGCTCACTGGGTCAGTGATATATGTTCACTCCACGAAATTTCTTACCCACTATAACTGTGTCTGTGAAGCTCTCTCTCACTGCAACTCTTGGTGCAAGAAACGGTGCCATTGTGCCATTTAAAGCTTATAAAATAACTTCTTCCCCCTGGATTGCTCCAAAAGCAATCTCTCTTCTCATCATCCTCTTGAACAACAGAGTAAATTTCAATTATGTTTCTTATGAGTGCAAACAAATGCTTCACTTACTGCCTGCTTGTCTTCTAGCTTGCCTATGGATGTTGGGAATTGAGATGGGGAGAACTCTGACAGAGGGCATATGAATGGGAAGAGGCGGAGGGTGCCAGAGACATGGCCAGAATCTATGTTTCTGTGTCCTGGGCCAGAACTGATTTATTAAACCATGTAGGTATGCAAGGGGCTATCACAGCTCTAAAGTGATCTGTTTATCCCTGCCGATGAGCGAAGGGTTCACTCTGGCTCCACTTCTGTTTCCTTCCATCTTCCTTTCATATTGTATCACATAACCAAGAGCAGGCACACATGGATGGGATCCAGGACCAAGTGAAGCACAATTCACAGCAGACCTGTATCCATGAAGACACTCATCACAGAGAGCCAGTGGTCTGGTCCAGACTGGAATTAGAAGATTTTCAGCTTCTCGAGCCTCAGCAAACCCTCTTCTTCAAAATGGAGAAATTGGTCTAAAGTGTTAAATGATCTCCAAGATCTTTCTAGCTCTTCAAAAACCTATTTGAAGACTGTATCAATTTACATTCCCACCAACAGTGCAAGAGGGTTCCCTTTTCTCCACACCCTCTCCAGCATTTATTGTTTGTAGATTTTTTTTTAACATCTTTATTGGAGTATAATTGCTTTACAATGGTGTGTTAGTTTCTGCTTTATAACAAAGTGAATCAGTTATACATATACATATGTGTTTGTAGATTTTTTGATGATGGCCATTCTGACGGGTGTGAGGTGATACCTCATTGTAGTTTTGATTTGCATTTCTCTAGTGATTAGTGATGTTGAGCCTCCTTTCATGTGTTTGTTGGCAATCTGTATATCTTCTTTGGAGAAATGCCTATTTAGGTCTTCTGCCCATTTTTGGATTGGGTTGTTTGTTTTTTTGATATTGAGCTGCACGAGTTGCTTGTGTATTTTGGAGATTAATCCTTCATCAGTTGCTTCGTTTGACAGATGAATGGATAAAGAAGATGTGACACATATATACAATGGAATATTACTCCTCCATAAAAAGAAACGAGATTGAGTTATTTGTAGTGAGGTGGATAGACCTAGGGTCTGTCATACAGGGTGAAGTAAGTCAGAAAGAGAAAAACAAATACTGTATGCTAACACATATATATGGAATCTAAAAAAAAAAAAAAAAAAAAAAGGTTCTGAAGAGCCTAGGGGCCGGACAGGAATAAAGACGCAGGCGTAGAGAATGGACTTGAGGACACGGGGAGGGGGAAGGGTAAGCTGAGACGAAGTGAGAGAGTTGCATGGACATATGTACAAATGTAAAATAGATAGCTAGTGGGAAGCAGCCACATAGCACAAGGAGATCAGCTCGGTGCTTTGTGACCACTTAGAGCGGTGGGATAAGGAGGGTGGGAGGGAGACGCAAGAGGGAGAGGATATGGGGATACATGTAAACATATAGCTGATTCACTTTGTTATACAGCAGCAACTAACACAACAATGTAAAGCAATTATACTCCAGTAAAGATGTTAAAAAAAAAAAAAGCCCATTGAGCCTGAAGTATGATTTTAATTATTCTGCTCACCTAGTGTCCATCAGCAGCACAGCACCTCTGATTTTCCCTTGGATATATTTATTGGCTTAAAGCCCCCCTCCACCCAAAAGTTTTAGCAACTTAAAATGGAATAAGGGTTGTCACATATCACATTTGAATGGTGTCTCTGTCATACAAAAGCACACAGTTCTCTCAAAGGAATACGATGGAGAATAATTCCTTAATTAGTTTAGGTTGTGATTGTATGTGGGGGGTTGTGAAGTGGGTGAAGGGAGATGGTGAGAAGTGTTATAAAAAATTCTTAAGTTAAGCAAAAAAAATGTTTCTGGCAAGTGATTTATTTCTTAAGATTGTCACTTTTTTAGCAGTAGAATAAATGTTATAAAATATAGACCTCAAAATGATGATTCAATAGCCACGTTCAGGTAGTCTTCTTTGGTAAATGAAGTTGGGGGCTAGGTGAAAACTAGATTCACCCTGGAACCAGGCAGAAGTGCCCCCTGTTAACCCTGCAGCTTGTAGGGGATTCATTTCAGCCATGTCCCACATCAGCAGGTCATGTGGAAAAAAATATCATCTTGGTTAGAGCCAAGCTGCATAGTTTAAACAACAATCCTGCAGCCTAGACATTACCTGTGGGGCGTAAGGTCAGTGAATAGAATACCAGTCTAGAGAACCTTACGTATCTGGAGAAAATTACCTTCCGCTGCACAAAAAGCATTATGAATTTCAAGAAATATCATTCTTATTTTTAGAATTCTATGACTAAATGCGCTACTTAACCTTGAGATGCAGATATTACAGGAGCTATGGTGTTGTCCACCATTGGCATGTATAATGACAAAGCTGCTTTGTCAGAGACAGATTTATGTGAGGGCTATTATGTTATTCTGATATTAAGATTAAAAACGAAAACTCTACGTAGGCGGGTAAGCAAATCGAGCTTCGTATTTTGATTTGAGAGAGATTGAAAGGCGTTTTCTAAGGCAAAGAATTCTTCTAAGTTCCTTTTGTTTGAATGAATTGTCTTCCTCCTACACTTCTGAAGCCTATTTTGGGTGCTGATTATAAGTTTAAGGAAACTTTTTAGTGCTATGGTTTTTATTTGATGAGACCGACTTCTGCAACCAACTTTTTCCCTTTGGTTTTTGCTTCTGACACACGTGTATGGCCTTTCAGCTTAAGTTTTACAAACTTTTAAAATAAAGCCTTGTCTGGGATACACACAAAGGTGTGCTGCCTCCAGCTGGGAGTGAGTGGTTCTCTGGCTTTGCTCCCAATGGCTGAACCAGGTTAGAACTCACATTTGGAGTCAGTGTCAGGAGAGTGCTTGTGTAATATCGAGACCATGAAGGAAGGTGTTATGGCTGGAAATTACTTATTTGTGGTGCAGTAACTTGGAGTTTTAGGCTGTTAATATCTCTAGGTGCTTATTCCTCCTCTTCTTCTCCCTCCCTTAAAGGAGGAACGTAAAAACTGGCAATGCCTCTACCACCCACATGGGATCCCCTGAGAACTCCCCCAGGTCCTTTGAGACACCTCTTCTCTCCCATTCCAGCTCTTCCCAGGCCCTCACTATCAGACTAAGGAAATCAGAAAGAAGATTGGCCGTGTTCAGGGTCATTTCCAAGTATAGAAAATGTGAATCTCCAGCAGGATAAAGGAGACCAAAAGAGAAAGAGCATAGACCCAGGGAGACAGTGGAGAACAACAGAGTTAAACAAAGCCTGGCTGGAGGCATGAGGAAATAGAACATTTAGACAAGAAAAAAGAAAAAAATCTCTAAGAGAATTCTTATGTTAGGGATGGTTTCCAGATGTACCGCTCCTGTGATTGGTGAAAACTGCATTACACCATCATTACTCCCCAAACTGTTACGAGAAACCTTTAGGGAATTAAACACTGCTTTTACATAATTGCCGTTTACTTAACCTTTCATTGTTTTGATGGTGGTAAAATATATATGATATAGAATTTGATTTTTTAATCATTCTTAAGGTACAATTCCATTCAGTGGTATTAATTACATTCACAGTGTTGTGTAACCATCTCCACCATCGATTTCTAAAATTTAACCTCTAATTTACTCTCTGTCTCTATGAATTCGCTTATTCTAAATATTTCATGGAAGTGAAACTATACATCTGTCCTTTTGTGTCTGGCTTATTTCACTAACTGTAATGTTTTCAAGGTTCATCATTATGGTAGCATGTATCAGAACTTCATTCTTTTTTATGGCGAAATAATATTCCATTGCATATATATGCCACATGCTATTCATCTATTCGTCTCTGGTGAACACTCGGGTTGTTTCTACCTCTTGGCTCTTGAGAATAATTCCACTATTAGCTAGCCTTTTAAAACTTATGATAGGGGACTTCCCTAGTGGCGCAGTAGTTAAGAATCTGCCTGCCAATGCAGGGGACACGGGTTCGAGCCCTGGTCCGGGAAGATCCCACATGCTGCGGAGCAACTAAGCCCGCGAGCCACAACTGCTGAGCCTGCGCATCCTAGAGCCCGTGCTCCACAACAAGAGAAGCCACCTCAATGAGAAGCCCGCGCACTGCAATGAAGAGTAGCCCCCGCTCGCCTCAACTAGAGAAAGCCCGCGCGCAGCAACGAAGACCCAACACAGCCAAAAAAAAGAGAAACTTATGATAGCCATTTGCTGATGAGTAGTTCTTCCTTGCAAGGTTATTTCTTTAAGGGACAGTTTTAAAATATCTTATCTGGGGAAAAGAATTTCCAGATCCATCCTGACTGCTTAGTATGGTGGGAACCACATTCTTGCTTTAATATTAAGGCAGCAAAATCACTTCTGACCCTGTCCTAGTTCCACTAATATGAACTAATGGGTATCACACAGTGAGATTACTGACCTAGGGCCCCGAATGAAACTGGATGATAAACAGTGTTCAGCATTGAGCCCAAAAATAGAAGAGAAGTGAGATTCTAAGAAATGAATAAGTGGCTGAATTATAGCTGAGAGAGTTAGCTGGGTGAGCTATGTGGCTTTAGAGCTAATAATGAGTCAGTTAGAGATTCATACCGGAGACAGATCATTCTAAATACTTAAAGCAAGAAGGAATTTAAGATGGAGAATTGGTTGCTTTCAAAATTCTCAGAAGGACTGATGGAGTGGGTACTAGGAGGTTTCTAGAGGGCTCTCAAACCCATTCTTCACTGACCCCTAGGGGAGCTACCGTCTGAAACCATCACTGGAGGTAAGAACTCAAGAACATGCTCTTGTACATGTGATCCAGGGTTCTGGAACCTGGAATCATTGCAGTTGGTGCTGCTTCTGCCTTGGCAACCTCCATGGCACTGGCATTGCCACATCTAGAAAGTTGGAAAATGGACTCTGGGTAATATCTGTAGGAATGTCTCACATTCTACAATTTTGCTTGCCAGCAGAAGCAGCAAAATGGACAGGAAAAGGCCATCTATCTTACTTTCACCTGAGTTCCCTTTACTCTGATCTTGGGAGCATTTGCTTTCCAACATAGTAGAACAAACTTCGATAACATTGCACTTTTTTCTCCCCAAATTAGTTTCATGAACACCAAAGACAATTTAGGCTGAATCAAAGGTCATGCATCACCTGATGTGGTTTTCTTTCTTTTTCAAGTAGAATAAAAATAGAGATAGACTGGGAGTTCCCTGGTGGCCTAGTGGTTAGGATTCTGAGCTTTCACTGCCGTGGCCCAGGTCGGGGAACTGAGATCCCGCAAGCTATGCTGTGTGGCCAAAAAAAAAGAGATACATTGTCTATGGCTGTTCACTGTTATTTGAAGTTTGTTTGGAAAGGAAATTGAAAATTTAGAAAGAGAACTCATCACTTTGTAAATAATTTTTTAAATTAGAAACTTAGAGATGGTGATGAAAAGTAGTATTTCCATGGTAGTGAATTGAAAATGAGTGTCTGGGTCTGTGCAAGCAGATAGAGAACTCTGTGATTTTGGACAGGAGTTTCTCCTGGGGAAAGGGATGGTGTTTCCACTATAGAAGACCTAGCATTTCAATCAGAGCCCAGCAAGGTCTGGAATGACCCTCACAGTTTCTGAGGAAGAGGCTCTAAGTCAAGGGCTCTGAACACAGTTCTGCCTCTTTCTAACAGGATGCAATTGGTCAAATTTTCCTCAAGTGTCAAATGGGCTTGAAAGTACCCCTTCTACCTAACTTTCTCAAAGGATGTTGAAAAGACCAGGTGAAGTACGAGCTTTGATAGTATTTTATAAAAACAAGCAAGAGCTATCCATATATAAGGTACTGTTATTGTTATCATTCTTTTGATTTCATCAAGTGCCTTGCTCTGCAGAATGCTCTATACAGGAAGCTGTTCAAGAAACTGCAGTTGAGTTGATTGCCTCAAACACAAATTCATTGTTCTATGTGTCAAGACATTATGTCAGGGCTGGGGAGGCAGAAGTAGTTCTTGTTCTCAAAGAACTTTTCATCCAAAAGACTCATAAGCAGTATGTCCACTAGGTAAATAAACAGAGCATTTCAATGCCAAGTGGAAAGAGCAATAATTGAGGTATACTCTGGGAACTGTGGGAGCACAGAACAGTTCCCTAACTTGGCCTGGGGAGCTAAGAAATGTTTGCTAGAGGAGGTGAGACATAGAGAATGAGGGACAGTAAAAGTATGAAGACACCTTTCAGCAGTGGTGACCAACACTTTCATTTTTTTCTTTCAGTAAGAAGGTCTGTTCACAGAGAAATAAAAATATTTATAGGTCACATTAAAGATGATTTAAAAATAGGAAATGTAGTGCTTTGTGCCAAAGCAGGTTTTGGTGTTTCCTCCATAACTGAAAGACTGTGGTTTTGGGATAAAATTTTAGAAACTCTATCCAGCATACTTCACAGTATCTAGTTGTAACTAGCATCTTTGCAGACATTGTACAGAAGTTGAGATCTGTTAGTGGGGTGATGACACTGAGAGATTAGAAAAGAGTGATGGTTGTGTGAATTGTCAGTAAGGATATATTGTCTAAGAATATTCTAATGCTGGAAAATCCCAGGAATAAGCTGCCTTAACCTGTCATAATAATGGTTGGGTAAAGAGTGTAGATAGGAGGACATATATCCATCATTAGTACTGGAGAAATAAAATGTTTGAATTAGTGATTGGGAATATATTAAAAAAAAAAAGGAAGAGAGTGATGGATTGTCATCCAAATTCAGCCACAGAACAAGAATGGCAAAGGCAGCCCCAATAGGAGATTCTTAGGTACAAGGAAAGCAGGAGGAGGGGAGCTGACATTAGGTAGGGTGGGTCTAAGTGGGCTAGAAAGTTTCTGAGTCAGCAAGAAATGAAAGGCGGATAAATTCAAAATTCCATGTGCACCATGAACTTGTGTTCTCTATTGCCTGTTTATAAGATAGCAGTCTTTCTGCAGCACTTCTGGAAAAGGGGGTTGGTCTACTGTGTGTGCTGTGAGTGCGGGTGGGAGAGGCGGTATTTCTCCTGCTTCCTTCCTTGGGGACTTCTGCTGGAGTCTCACTGATAAGTGAGTTTAGGAGGAGCAGGGGAGGCATGACGTAGCACTTCCTCTCTCTCTCTCTTTGGGAGCTGGCTTCCCTCAGGAAGCATACAGTCTGCTCTGTTCCCCCATGTTTGGTGTTTGTAGTTTTGCAGGGGAGAGGTAAGAGCTTTTAGTGTTCAGTGCAACCCACCATTCCTTGGGACTTTAATCTGCGAAGTTCAACTTCTCCTTGGGAATTTCACAAAGGAAGATGGCTTTAGTTCAATTATGTGACAGTCTTTGTTACTGGAGAGTGCTTAGGTTGTCACGTAATCTCATTTCAGAACCAGTAATGAGTTAAATCAGACACTGTGATGGACATGATTTAGGTTGGGGAACCAAATGACAGAGCAAATTTTCAGCCTTGAGTATAGAATGAACTTGTACTGTTCTCTCCTGTACTGTTCTAATCAACTTCAAAGTTTTCTGGGGCAAAATCTAAACTTTCCACTAGTGCTTGGTAAAGGGTGATTTCTTCCTTCCATGGAATAACCACCGCCCTGAGCGACCCTTAGGTTAGGGAATATCTGGGGAGAAACTAGTTTCTCCAGCTTCAGGTTTCCATATGATGAAACCTCAATTAACTGATGCAGCTGGGGGCACTGAGTTCACAATGTTAAGTTCCTTCCTCTCCTGGCAGTCTTTGGAGGCAGTAGTTGACTGAGTGCACACATTATGCTCTGCTTCGCTCCTCCCTTCCAGGGGAAGTCTACAGTTGTTCAGCACTTCCGATGATTGTGGATGGGTAAGTCTGTTTAAATCAGGGCAACGTATGACCAGGCCCACTTGGCCAGTAGACCTAAATCATCAGTCTCCAATATCAGCTTTCATCAATAACCTGCCTGACTTCTGGGTCTCTCTTTTTATTGATTCTAAACTTGGTTCTCTTTATTGATTCTGAACTTGGGTGGAGAAGGGAGAGTAATGTTAAGGATAAACCCTCTCAGATCCTTACAGGTGAGTGTTGGGAGGTTTCTCCTCACTCCATTATCCCATGCTGTATAGTGTGGTGCACAAATGCCACACCCTGGATGGCTGACTCGCCCAGTGACACAGCCCTCCCGTGGGAGTCATCTCCTCGCTCTAGATGGAGATGTCATCAACTTGGGAAGGGCTTTTGCAGTGCATTTGCTTTTCAAATGGATTATTAGTCAGATTTAATTTTTTAAGTGCTCTCCAGATAAATTCCAGGGTTTCACAAAACTCAGTGTCACCATAATGTCTCACATAAAGAAACACAATACAGCAACAAAAAAATAACTGAAAAGTATTTTGGTTCCAATTTTTGCATGCATCTCCTTAAGGATAACGAAAAGGATTCAATTCAAAACACAGAAGTGCTTATTCAGAAATCCTGTTTGTGGGGCTTCCCTGGTGGCACAGTGGTTGAGAGTTCGCCTGCTGATGCAGGGGACACGGGTTCGTGCCCCGATCCGGGAGGATCCCACATGCCGCGGAGCGCCTGGGCCCATGAGCCATGGCCGCTGAGCCTGTGCGTCCGGAGCCTGTGCTCCGCAAAGGGAGAGGCCACAACACTGAGAGGCCCGCGGACCGCAAAAAAAAAAAACAAAATCCTGTTTGTTCCTCTCCAATTTTTTCACAGTCTCAGTTGTTTCCTGGGCCTTGCGCTCAAAACTTTGCCTGCAATTAGGATAGCACCACTATCCTAATTGCTTTTTTGTTTTCTCTTCCTTGCCCCCATTTCTTTATATAAAAATTGACTACTTTGTGTTTTTCTTTTTTTCTTTACCTACTTAGAGGATCCTTTAGAATAAGTGAGACCTAAGTGTCAATATGAAATTTTTAATATCCAAGGGTGGCTTTTGAGAATAGACAGAAATTGGTTTTATTTATACTTACCTGGGTTTTAAACTAATATTAGTTGATTAAAATCAGTCATAATTTTAAAATCTGGTTTGCTTTCAGCCTTTAAGTTTAACTAGCAAGTCTTGTTATTCTATTTATTAACTTAGTAATTTTGGCATAAAATAAAAACAATTTCTCAATGTCCATTAACTCAGGTTAACAGACTAAGTTTGCCGTGACTGTTGTCAAATTGGACCACTCCATCCTTCATTACTTGCTTTTCAAAAATCAATCCTAAATGAGCCCTTGATATACGATTTCCTTTGTCAGCGGGCCTGATGTCAGTAGTGGGCGCTGGAGAGATACTGCAGCAAGAAGGGGCTTTTCTTCTAGAAAGGCTCCTGCACAGATGCAGCCTCTCCACGTTCCCATCTACTGTGGTGTGAGTGGCTTTTCCAAAGTCTAGAGTTTTCTGTTAAGATGGCTTTTCCACCTCCAGGCTACTGCAGTGTGGATGGTTTCTCCAGCATCTGCTGCCTGCAGTATACAACTGGAAGCAAGCGACTCTTCCCAGAGCCTCATCAGGTTTCCTAGCAGGATTCCCTCTGGTAAGACATTCCCATAAACAGCTTTCCCTGGCATCTTAGAGAGTGGATTTCTGGAAAGTTCCACCAGCAGAGCACCACAGTGACTTCTTTGCCATTCAATGAGCCTTCAGCAAGGTCTGGATCTCACTCCTATCCTGGGTAGGCTTCTTCCTGTGTGTTCTATCTCACCCTAAGGGTAAGACTGCTTCTTATACCTGCTATTCCTTTATTCTTTATGGTGCTTTTTACTTCTTACTAGACAATCCCTTATTACTCCAATCCTCCATTATAGATAATAACTCTTTATATTAAACTTTCCCTGCAACAATTGCTGTATGACTTCTGTCTCTTGATTGGACCCTGCCTGATACATACCCTTTAAACCAGCAGTCCCCTTTATAGACTTAATTATTAAATATGCTTAGACTTTTCAACTTCACATATGTACTAAACACATTTAACTTTCCTTAAAACCTTTAAAATGTCTGAAAAGGAAAATTGAAAATCCTAACAAGCAAAATCTTCTCAAATACTTAAGCAATCCTTAAGTATAAATAAATTAAATAAATTAATTAAACTAGTATAGGAAATTTCAAATTCACATAAGCATTCCAATGCTTATTCCAATTTGTTTACAGTCAAATTCTTCTAGAGATTTCAATTTAAATCATAAATCTAAAATCAATTACTGATTTAATTTTGGCACTAGAAGGCTAATCTTTCAGATTTGATATGCCAAGTTATGTTAACTACTATAATCATTTTATTATTTTTTTTCTAGTAAACTTCTTTTTTTAACCATTTTTATCAAGGTGTAATTGACATATTATATTAGTTTCATGTGTACAATGTAATGATTCAATATTTGTATATATGATCACTTTAAATAAGGAATATGGATTAGCTTAAACTTGACACAACTGTATTTACACTGTAGGTCTGAGTTGCTTATTCATTCTTTACTTATTTCCAAACCTTCCCAGGGTTGAAAAGATACTGACTTAGCTATGCGACGATTTAATCTCTAGTTAACTAAGGTCATTGGATCAGTAATCCATACTCACGTTACAGTCACCATCTTAGACAGGCTAAAGAAATAGTCATACTTATTGGTCAAGATTTTGAGACTACAGGGGAGATATAGGGACTAAATTCACCCACGTCATTCTTTCTGAAGCATATATGGATATGTTTAGTCCTTTTAAAAAACTATTCCCTACGTCATCAGGGGACTCAAAGGTCATACCGTTCCCAATGCTTTCGTGTGATCTGGGTAATATGAATCCCATATTTTCACTCATATTTCAGTTAAGTTCTCTCACTTCTTGATTGAGTTCTGAACTTCTTTAGCAACGAGTCACAATTCTGAAGACATTTTAGTGCCATTTGGTTAGATTGTGCATTCCCATTCATAGTTTTTTTTTGTTTTAATTTTTTCTGGGTCTCAGTTTCAAACTGCTATTAAAATATCTTAAGCTGACACAGAAAGCTGGAATCCTGCCATCTGAAAAAAGGGTAGTGGGACTGTGAGGTGGTGGAGAGTGTATAAATGTTTTCTTCCGTTTCCATTTTTCCATTGCATCTGTGTTTCTGAAATCAGGTTGTAGGACGCAGTGAGCAGCTGCACAGGCCCCATGAAGACTGAGAGTTCAAATCTGGTCATTGTTACTTTTTATGCTATGGGATCTGTTCACATCTCACCCTGAGGGTAAGACTACTTCTCCTATCTGCTATTCCTATATTCTTTATAGTTCTCTTTACTTGGTTTCCTGGGTCACACTAGTCTTGGGGATAATTAAGAGCTTCTGTATTTGACTTGGAGCCCCTCAGTTTTGTTATCAGGACTCAAAACCTGGTCTCATCCCTTTCCTGTAGGCTCAGAGTAGCTTACACCTCTTTACTTTTGTAAACTGCTATTTATTGAGCACTCTATCTTCCAGGCTCTGTGATAGTCACATTACATAAATTATCTCATTTAGTTCTCACCATGTGTTAGGTATTTTTCACCACATTTTTATAGACAAAGAAACTGAGACACAGACACACACACACACGCCTACATCGTGCCAGGTACTCTGCTAGGTGCCAGGGATGGAGTGGTGAGCAAACAGGAGTCCCCTCCCTCTTGGAGTTTACAGTCAAGTATTGGGAAGGGGAACGATATACATAATACATATACACCATAATCAACAGAGAACCCGACCAAGGACTGTGGGTCAAGGAAGGCCTCCCTATTTCAACTCAACCCCAGTATGTTTGATAGCAAAGCCCTTTAAAGCCCCAATTAGTTGAGAACTGTTGAAAGCATATGAACTTTAGGTTCCAACAGACCTGGATTCAAATCCTAGCTCTATTTTTTACTATCTGTGTTAACCTATCTGAGCTTCAGTTTCTGCATTTGTAAAATGGCAGGGATGATGTTGATGATGATGATAATGATGACGACAGAGACCTCATAAGGTAATGATTAAGTGAGATAATGTACATAAACATTTAGCACAGTGTCCGGCATTAAGATTTTATTTTTCTGTTCCTCTTGTTATGTCCAATTTTTGTCACTCATCTTTGTTGGGCAGTATTAATTCTGATTTCCAAGAGCCTGACTCTTTGTCTCAAAGTCTCCTTCCTTTTGGAAGGATTATGGAACCTTCATGCAAATAAGATTCCTAGAGGCATGTTCTCAAGCCCAGACTCCCTAAAGTGGATATGTAGATTAGCTGCCCACCGCACAAACAAAGGATCTTTATGAGAAAAAGCTCCTCATCATGAGCCAAAGACTGACAAACAAACAAACAGAAAAGCTCATCTCAGACTGTATCCTTGCCAGTTAGCTGGTTTTTCTCAGCCGAGTCCTTGGGATTCTGTCTTTCTTAGGAAAGTTAAGAGATGTCTGCTCATTGCCACTGGTTATGCAGCCCCCTCTGCTTG
Source organism: Physeter macrocephalus (assembly GCF_002837175.3). Classification (NCBI taxonomy): domain Eukaryota; kingdom Metazoa; phylum Chordata; class Mammalia; order Artiodactyla; family Physeteridae; genus Physeter; species Physeter macrocephalus. Next base: position 117,596,833 of record NC_041217.1, read on the forward strand.
CTGGGCAGGCTGTAGCAACCTCGCTGAGCCTGCCAGCCCAGGGTGCAATTACTGCCAATTGCATTGGGACATTTTGTGTGAGAGAATGCCCTGTTACAGAACACACAGAGGGAAGCAAAACACTGATTATTTAATTTGCATTGTGTTTCCATGAATCTAAAGAAACTCCCTTCTGCAAGGAGCAGGGAGACAAAATGATTAATACGGAACAGCCAGAATACAATAAAATAAACCTAGTTACTTAAAAGGAAAGAGTGGGGGAACTGATGGAAGCAGAAGCAGTCATAAAAAACCATGTTATTTAAATAATACTATATCTCTCCTGGCTTATCATTCTGATTACATTCAACTAATCTACAAAATTGAAAGGTAATGAGCAGTATTTCCTTAAAGCACATTAAATAATAGTGTCAAGATGCAAATTTATTCATTAAGTATAGATGAGTGTGTTAAATATTCATGAATTGTTGCTCACAGTATACAATTAATCCCATGGTCTTTGTGTCCAAAGCACTGAGAAGATAAAGGGTTGCACCACCACTGTTATAAAATGATATCATTCCCCAAAATACCCCTCAGGGCAAAGGTCAGGCACTTAGCAGATCACAATCTGGAACTTCATTTTATAAATACATTACATTGCATTTTAATAGAAACATGGCTATCTGATGACACAAGATTTATTTTTCCACCTCCTGCTGTCTGATAATCTAGGTGAGAAATAAACATTTCAGGCTTGAAGAAGCTCTTGCTTGGCCGGAATATACTAGATCTGAGATTCTCTTTGTTTTTGACCTTGGGCAAATGGAAACATTTTAGAAAAGTCCCCTTCTTAAGCAGAAAAATGTCATGCTTCTACCTCCTTTTCTAATCCCTTTCATTTCTGAAAAACGATTAGTCCTTTCATTTGGGATGGAGCACCTTGGTTTTAGAATCTCTTGAAAATACAGCTCTTTTCCTCTACATGGTCCGTGTCATCTAGGGCCATATGGAGTATGAAAATCATTTCTCTCCCTAAATGGCTAATATATCTTTGCAGGTTCTGGAATGTTAAAGACACCTGTTATAGTGTTCCTTATTTACTTTCTAGGTTACTTGTATCACTATTTTGATTCATGAGTATTACTGTTGATCTCTGGGGAAACTCACAGGTGCGAAGTAGCAAACAAAAAAAAAATTCAGATTTTTACTAGAAGTCCAAGCAGCTGTAAGTATTCCTTTTTTTATATCTAAGTTTATTCGTAAACTTTGTGGTGTTTGGAAGTTTTAAAACTAGGAACCAGGTTCTTCCAATTCTGTGACTTATCAAGAATGAATTAGATATGCACGATGTCTTTTATGTAAACTATATATCTTTATGTCTGGGTGTAAATTGGATTCTTGTTCTCAATTCTTTACTTTCACTTCTTTTGGTTATATACCCAGAAGTGGAATTGCTGGATCATATGGTAATCCTATGACTAATATTTTGAGGAATTTCCATACTGATTTCTACAGCTGCTGGACCATTTTACATTCCTACCAGCAATACACAAGGGTTCCAATTTTTCCACATCCTCACCAACACTTGTTATTTACTTTTTCTTTTCTCTTTTTTATAATAACCATCTTACTGAATGTAAAGTGGTATCTCACTGTAGTTTTGATTTGCTTTTTCCTATCGCATTTCCCTAATGACTAGTGATGTTGGGCATCTTTTCATGTGCTTATTGGCCTTTTGTATGTCTTCTTTGGAGAAATTTCTATTCAAGTCTCTTTAAAAAAAATGCAGCTGATTAATACAAGATATATTTGCACCAGAAAAATATGCATTAAAAGGGCATAGTAGTTTTTACTTGTAGAAATTCCAGTAAGTTTTGTTTTGTCTTTTACTCTTTTTTGTATTTTTTGAATATTTTTACAATGCTTATGCATCCTTTGTTTTGTTTTTTGGATTTTTTTTCTAGATTTATTATACTTTTAGCTTTTACATTTAGGTCTATGATTAATAAAAAATAGAAAGAGAAACCACAGAGTGGGAGAAAACATTTGCAAACCGTACAACCAACAATGGACCTGCATTTAGAACATATAAAGAACTTTCTCAACTCAGTCCTAAGTGTATAAACAACACTTTATAAATACACCAGATATTTGAATAGACATTTCATCAAATAAAATATATGATGGTTAATAAAAACACAAAAAGATGATCAACCTCGCTCTTCACCAGGGAAAGGCAAATCAAAATTCACAGTGAGATACTACCACGCACCCACCAGAATGGCCATAATCAATAATACAGGCAATATCAATTCTACTTTTGTATATATTTTAAATTTCTCATAATAAAATATTTTTTAGACGATTGTCCTATGTGTTGTGTTGGATAAAAGAAAAACTACAGAAAAGAAGGCTGGTTTGTTCTTAGATAAAGGACAATTTTATAGGAAGGATGAGTCAGATACGAAAATGATTCTGGTAGAAGGTAGAGAAACCTACCAGTGATTTTCAAAACAGAAGGGAGGATGAGGAAAGGCTTCACGGTGGTGATGGCATTTGAGTTGCATCTTGGGGAGAGGATGGCTTTGATATCAGCCCAGTGTCAATGTGGAAGTAAGAGTGTGAGAAGTTTGAGGGCACATGTGAGGGCTGCAGAGTAAATTAACTGGGGAGTGTGATGCTTAGGGATACTGAGAGAGAAATGATTTCATTTACTCACTATGTCCTTTTTACTTTTTAAATTTTTTCCTAGTGTTATTAAGGTATAATTGACAAAAATTGTATGTATTTAAGGAGTACAATGTGATGGTCTGAAATCCCTATACATTGTGAGATAACCACAATCACGTAATAACACATCATCACCTCATACAGTTGCCATGTTTTGTGTGTGTGTGGTGAGAACATTTAACAAATTTCTTCCATTCACTATGTATCCCTTTTTTTCCCCAGCTCTACTGAGGTATAATTGACAAATTAAAATTATATATATTTAAGATGTATCAAAACATCAAAACTTGATGTTTTGATATATGTACTGTCCTGCCAACTCAGGTCACCTTGGTCTCTCTAGAATTCCAGCTTCTTATTCTCTACTCACAGTATTCACCAGATTTTTCTTGGGTTCCCCCTCCCTGAGACAGGAAACTCTCAAGTAGTAAGCTGGAGCAATCATAAGACTCACCTCATTTGTTTCCCATTTCTCAGAGATTACTATCCTTTGTTGGTTGGTGTTCAGTATCTTGAACACCAAGATTTTATATATTTAGTTTACTTTTTTGGTTGTTTCAGACAAAAAGCTAAATCCAGCCTTCCTTATTATGGTCAGAAGAGGAAGTCTTTAAATTTTTTCTTTAATTGTTAAAAAAATATTTTGTAATGTATGTATCACAAGAAAGGTCAGAAGGCTTGAATTTATTTCTGTCATTTATTGATCAAGGAAAGCCACTTTTGGCATGTGTGCTGGCCAATACTATTTGATTTTTTTAATGATAAATTTAAGAATTTAGAACCAGAAATCTCATGAAAACATGGAACTAATCATCTTTTCTGTAACTAGCACATCATCAGCAATAAAAAGTAAAATAAAGAATGCTTTTATTTTCCCTTGTGAGTGTCTAGAAGTAGAGAGGGCAGGAAAACATCTGGACATAATTGGAATTTCAGGAAAGCAGGACCACAGAGAGGCAAGATGAATTTCAAGGCATCTTTTATCATCGTCAGTCAAGTTATTAATGAGACAAAAGAATACACTGTGTAAAGCATTAGAATAAGATAGTGTCATTGTGAAGGACATTGCTTTGAGGTGTCATGATAGATGGAAATGAATAGTGACTGCATTGATTCTTCCCTCTGGAGTTGTGAGACCATAGATGCCCAGAGTGATAAACAAAAGGCTGCACTAAGCAAGAGCAGCAGCAGCATTTGTGGGGAAGCTGAGCTTGGGTTGCTTGGTATAACATAACATAGGCTATGAAGTGGGCGGAGGGCCGAGGCATCTGATTTTCCTCAAACAGGTGAATGTGGAGATGGTGTGAGGAAGCAGGTGGGAAGGGACGTCTGTCTGCCTCATTAACACTAGGTGATCCAGGGACATTTCTGGTATTTTTAAAGTGATCCCAGATTATTTGCTTATCTTTAACCTGACACCTAATCGCATATGTTGCTATCTTGAATTCTGCTTTCATAATGCAGAATGAAGTGGATATTGTCAACTGTCATGAAAATGAAGACTTTGGTCAGAATAATTCAATTTGGCTGCATCTCTTGGAACTGATTGGCTGCATAATTTTTTGGTTTCTTCATATCATATATAAAGAATTCACATATGGGAAAGTGGAGGGTAATAATGGTATTAGTAGATAATACTTATTTGGCTCGCGCTGTAGGCCAAGTTCTTTACGTGCATCCTCATTTAGTCATGTCAGTAGCTACAGAAATTAGCTCTGTTAGCGTTTGTGGATGAGGTTTAGAGAGATTAAGTAACTTGCCCAAAGCCATACATTTTATGAGTAGTGAATCTGAAAAACCTCAGATTCCTCATCTGACAACGTAGGTATTTATTGGATTCCCTTGAGTTATTAGCACTAAATGAGGTACTGTGTGAAAAATTCTTAGCTACAATGCCTAGCACAGAGTAAGCACCCAACAAACACATGATAGATAAGCACCACCTTCATTATCATCAGTATTTTGCTCAAGACCACACACTTTAATAAGTTGGAGGCTGGATTTGAAAACTATGCTTCTGATTCCAGAGCTTAAGCTTTTATCCACTGTTCTCCTGCCTGTAATTTTAAAAGTATTATAATCTACTTCATACAGGCTTTGATGTGATTAGAGGCATGGCTTCAATCCCTGGCAGGAAGATCTGACAACAGGAAAGTTGAAAGGAAGAAAGGCAAGATAGAATCATAGAAGAGGGGATCCATGGTTTCCAGAGGAGCTGGCTTCTTCTGAGAGCCTCACAGAAGATTTTCCTGCCTACTCAAAACCTAAGGCAAGATAGTTTGCTAAGTAGATGACTTGCCAACCAAGGAGGAATGCATGGGATGCCATCAGAAATTCCTATGCATATCAGTCAAAATGGAAACATGAAATGATCAGATGCGGTACTAGTCTGCTATAGGGCAGCAGAGTTTGCCAACCCAAAATGTGCCTCTTTGGCATATGGATGCAGAAGAGTCAGGATTGGTAAGACAGAGAGTGCTGCTCACCACCCAGTTCTACAAAGGTTAAGTCATAACCCACTGCAGTTGCTGACCAACAGTGCAATTTGAGAAGAAATTAAATGATAACAGGATGTGGCACTCTGTGCTTTGGACAAGCAGGCCCCTTAGATAGTTAGATGTATATCTCAGGAAGAATTTTAGTGACCCCAGACTCTTGCATCTTCCCATACGTAGAAAAGGACTAAAATCATTACCTCAACATATCTGTTTTCTGTGATTAGCAGTAACTTTTAACCGAGTTATACGCTTGACTGCATGTATTCCTCAGCCAAAAATCACATATAAACTGGCTTCTCCCACCTCTTCAGAGCAGTCTTCTCAGAGCTAACTGCATAGTTGTGTCCTGCGCTACAGTCCTCAGCAAGACCCTGAATACAACTTAAACCCACAGCTCTTATGTTGTGCATCTTTCTTTAAGTTGACAGGCATAAGGATTATTTTAAGCTGGTTATTTTTAAGAAATAGCACATGGGGACTTCCCTGGTGGCGCATTGGTTAAGAATCCACCTGCCAATACAGGGGACACAGTTTCGAGCCCTGGTCTGGGAAGATCCCACACGCTGTGGAGCAGCTAAGCCCATGCGCCACAACTACTGAGCCTGAACTCTAGAGCCTGAGAGCCACAACTACTGGGCCCATGTGCCACAACGACTGAAGCCCGCACGCCTAGAGCCCATGCTCCGCAACAAAAGAAGCCAACGCAATTAGAAGCCCGCGCACCACAACAAAGAGTAGCCCCTGCTCGCCACAACTAGAGAAAGCCTGCGTGTAGCAACGAAGACCCAATGCAGCCAAAAATTAAAAAAAAAAAAAGAAGGAAATAACAGGCACAGGACAAGCTATGAAAACCATGTAGAAGTTACCCTTTATAAATATACAAAGGATTTACTCTGATCAATAGAGAAGGCAGCAGTTTGTATCACAACCTTACCCTTGTTTACTGTGCTTTTCCTGGTAACCTCCCATAACTGAGTCACCCATCCCCAACATCTCCTTTTGTCTTTAGCTGAAGATGGTATTTAAGGTGGTGGCTTCAGCCATTTAGCAAGTTACTCAGTTTTCCTGGGTCTCTCCCATGTATACAGGAGATATACAGGTTATTAAACTTTGTTTTTCTCCAGTTAGTCTGTCTTATGTCAATTTGATTATTAGACAAGCCAAAGAAACTAGAAGGGTAGAAGGAAACTTTTTCTTCTGCCTGTCTTTAGATTAAGTATTCTTATTATATTTTCTATTTCTATTAGCTTGTTAGTTATATAATCTTTTATTATTTTTTAGTGGTTATCTCTAGATTGCAATTCATCCTTGATTTATTAAAGTCTAATATAAATTTGTACTTTTACCACTTCCTGTAAGATATGAGGAATTAAGAAAACTTTATTTATCCTTCTCAAGGCTATTGATTTTTGTGTCATATATTTCTTTCTTTATTTATTTTTGGCTGCGTTGGGTCTCCGTTGCTGCGCGCGGGCTTTCTCTAGTTGCAGCAAGCAGAGGCTACTCTTTGTTGTGGTGCGCGGGCTTCTCATTGTGGTGGCTTCTCTTGTTGTGGAGCACGGGCTCTAGGTGCACGGCCTTTGGTAGTTGCGGCACGCGGGCTTAGTAGTTGTAGTTCCCAGGCTCTAGAGCGCAGGCTCAGTAGTTGTGGTGCATGGGCTTAGTTGCTCCGTGGCATGTGGGATCTTCCTGGACGAGCACTCGAACCTGTGTCCCCTGCATTGGCAGGCAGATTCTTAACCACTACACCACCAGGGAATCTCGTGCCATATATTTCTATTTAACATATTTTAAATTCCATAAATTGATCATACACTATCAATATGTATTTACTTACATATCAATCTTTCTATTGCTTTTTACTTCTTCCGACATTTCTATGTTTCCATTTAGGATAGATTTCTATCTTCTGTCTTAAGAAATCCTTTCACATTTATTTCAGCCTGGCTTACTGGTGAAAAATACATTTGCGTGAAAATGTCTTTGTTTTGACTTCGTACTTATAGGATATTATCGCTGGTTATAAAATTTAACGTTGGCAATTTTGAAGATGGCATTACATTATCTTCTGGTTTCATTATTTCTATTGAGAAGTCATCTGTCAGTATTCTTGTTGCTCCTTCGAAATTAATGTGTCTTTCTTCTCTTTGACCTCTTTTAAGACTTTCTCTTCATTTTTTCCCAATTGTATTATGAGATGCTTAAGTGTTGCTTTCTTTGTATTTATCCTTCTTGGAGTTTAAAGTATTTCTTAAACCTGTGGCTTGTTGTCTTTCTTGATTTAGAAAAATGTTTGGCCACATATCTTCAAATATTCTCACTCTTTTCTCCTTCTAAGACTTCAATTACATGTATGTTAAACTTTTCCTGTGTTTAAGCCTGGGTCTCTACTACTGACCTATCTTTCAGTTCACTAGTCCTCTCTTCAGCTATGTCCAGTTTGCTATTGAACCTGTCTATTGAATTTCATTTTCAGTTTTTGAAGTTTTCTTGTTGTATAATTTCTATTTAATTTCTTATTTATCTGCTGAATTGTTCATCTTGACATATTTTTTCTTGAATATATTACACACAGTTGTTTTTGTTTTATATATGATAACTCCAATATTTGTATTTCCCATGGGTTCATTTCCATCATCTACTTTTTCCTTGGTCTCTTCTATTGGTTTGCCTAATAGATTTTTATTAAAAATTTTTTGGATCTTGCCTATGAAAAAAATGTACACATAATTTGATTTGGGGTAATATTATTTTCTTTCAGAGAAGGTTTATTTTCATCCTGGAAGCCAGTTAGCCTGGGGGCAAATTACTTTAATTCACTTTGAGATAGAGTTGAATAGAATCTGGTTTCAGGTGGGCTGGTCTATTTCTCATTAACCATTTTTCTAGTGAGTAGTCCTTTCAAAGACTTCAACTGGAAACCTTAGATGTTTGCCATAGTCTCTTCTCTTTGGGGACTTTTAACTTGAATTTTTTACTCCCAAGCCCTATTAGTCTAAAATTTTGCTTAGCTGCTCAGCCTCTCAGAGGCTGCCTGCAAATCAGCAAATTCTTTGAAGAGAAAAGAAGAGCCAAGTGTCAGACTTAACTTTTTGTACTTCCTTTCTTTAAGAATCTTGCTTCCTTGATGGCTCCCCAATGTTTTCCAACAGATTTTTTTGTTTCATATTTTATCCTGCTTTGCCAGTTGTTCTTGGCAGAAGTTAGTCCTGTATAAGTTAGTATGCCATCATTGGAATCAGAACCTCTTATCATGCTTTTCAGATTGTAATTTTTGATGTACATATTTTATCTTTACTACTAGGTGGTAAACTCCTAGAAGACAGGTCGAAGTTTTACTTATAAAACCTTGCCCTACCTATAGTACATACATTACTGACTGACTGAATTAATGAATTTTTATTGGGTGTCTCCCAATTAAAAAGATAATATTAAGCTCATTTTCTTCAAGAGTTAAAATTTCTCATAAAGATGCTATTCAAGAGTTATTGTGATAGGTGAATATAGACTCAGAAAAGTGAGCTAGCTAAACTACATCAAAGTTTTAAAATAGTGTCAGAAAAGTCAGACACAGAAATTCTGAAAACCTTTAACTCCCCAGGATTTATTCATCCTACACAAAATAGGTGTTCTGCTACTGACACTTTGATCCGACATCCTCGTGTTGTCAGAATTCAGAAGCCTTAAGGCCTCAAAGTGCTCCTCTGATTTTGATCCAAAGCCATAATCAGGTTTTGAACCATTGCAGAAAAGAGGTCTAATCTCTAGAGTCCAGCAGCAGCTATGGCACCAGAGGAACCATAAATACATAGACCAAAGGCCCAGCGAGGGGCAAACAACTGATAAATGTGTTGCTGAAAATGTCTGTCCATTTTCTTCTTTCCTTTCTTCAATTACTTGCTATAACAATATTTATTTCTCCTTTTCTAGTCTTTTGAATTATGGTTTTTGTTATAGTTATTTATTTAAGAAATATTTTAGTGTTTACTATGGGCTAAATACCATGCAAATACTAGGGCTGGGTAGATGCAGACAGGGATATGGAAAGCATTAAAAATAACACTTTTTTCCAAAATAGGGGAGACAGGTGTGTGTGTGTGTGCGTGTGCGTGTGCGTGTGTGTGTGTGTTGATATATATGATGAAGACGGTAGATAGCCTAGACAGCATGAAACAAGAGCCATCTTCCAAATTCCAGATTGAATCCTTACTGTGGAAAATACATGTTTATTGAATGAACAACTGGATTTCAAGAAAGTTGTTGAAGTGTAGGTTCTGATTGCTACAGGAAGTTCTTAGATGTGAGGTGCTTATAACTTAGGTCACAGGAAGATGGTAAATTAGGTTCACAGGATTTGGCAAAGGTTATTTCAAAATAAAAGCACCTCTGAAGTATTGCCTATTTTTAATACAAAAAGGCTTCTAAGATTCCAGCAGACAGGAGAGTTTGGGAACTCAGAGTCTCTGAAACAGGAGTTTTAATCTAAGTTGAACAGTCCAGGAAAATATGGGCAGGGGTAACTCCAGTCAGAGTCCTGGAAACCTGAGCCAGGAGAGAGTGTGATGACTTTATTTAAATAGTTTTAAACCAGTTGAACGGATTATTTGTTATGGTGGTTCCATAGATAAAATGCCTGACTTATCCAGGATAGGCTCAACCAAATCCTTCATTTTACCAGGGAAGAATATGATGGTAAACTCCTCTCTTTCAACTTGTTAGTGAAATGGTTTTAATAATATTTTATAGCTTGCCTAACTGGGGGATATAGTATTTTGATATTTAATTGGTAACATTTCATTAAATTAATCTTTCTTTGTCCAGTAGTTATTTATTGAGTACATACATTATTAGATTTGGGGGATCATAAATAAAAGATACTGACTGTATTATTTACAACAGTTTTGAATACTACTAACAGAAAACCCCAAAATAATAGGCAGTACAGTGGTAGTATATGCCTGTTTCCAGGTAATTTCCACCATCCATGTTGTCATGGTCCAAATTGGAATTCATGTTCCCAGGACAAAGTAGATGGGACAAAGGATGGGTATCAACTGTCCAGTTTTGAAAGACTTTTAATTATTATTATTTTAGTTTACATACTGAAAAATTAACTTTTTGCATACAATTTTGAGTTTTAGTACATATATAGATTTGTGTAGCCACCACTGATGCCGAAAACTTGGCCTCTGTGCACCAGTGTTGAATCAAATCTTAGAGACAGAGTTTTGGGTGAAATAGAAAAGAATAGCTTTATTGCTTTGCCAGGCAAAGCGGGACACAGCAGGCTCGTGCCCCTCAAAACTTGTGTACCAACCGGGAGGATTTGGTGAGGAGTTTTATAGCAGTGGTTCAAGGGCAGAGTTGTTGATAAGGATCAGGGTGTGTGCAGGGCCTGCACCCCTTTAGACTGGTTTTGGTGTTCTCCTAATGAGCTTCTCTGGTTCCTTTAATCTGGCCTCAGGTGGTATCTTGATGAGCTTATTTGCAATGAAGAAGGCTAGCATCTTCCATTTGGTGGGGGTTTTAGTTCTGTAAAGAACTCAGAGATATTGTTATGTGTATCCCTTGAGGTGGAACCAGGACCCTGCCACAAGGCTGCACTATTGTTTCTTGGCTGCTCCTCCCTTGTCTCTGTATCCCCTCCCTTCCCTGATTAGCAACTGTTTGAAAGGATTCTATGCCCAGGAGCCCCACAGGGTCCTATTCAGTTTCACCACCATAAATAGGACACAGAGTAATTTCATCAGCCCCCAAATTCCTTCATTCTACCTCTTTGGGGTCAACTTCCTCAACAAACCCAACCCCTGGCAACTGCTGACCTGTTCTCCATTTCTATAGTTTTGCCTTTTAGAGAATGTTATATAAATGGAATCATACATCAAAAAAGTATGTAATATTTTAGTATTGGCTTCTTTGATATAGTATAATGCAATTGAAATTCATCCTATTGTGTGAATGATAGTTTATTTCTTTTTATTGCAGAGTAATATTCCATTGTGAGGATGTACCACAATTAATCCCTTCACCTGTTGAAGAATATTTTGGCTATTTCCAGTTGAGGTAATTATAAATAATATTGATATAAACACTCATATACACGTTTTTTGTTCTGAACATAAGTTTTTTCTTTAAATGCCTAGGTAATAGGGCAAGTATATGCTTAACATTATTAGAAACTGCCCAACTGCTTCCAGTGTAGCTGTATCATTTTGCAGTTCTCTCTACAATGTATGAGTGTATGGGTTGCTGTATATCCTCAGCAGCACTTAATATTGTGAGATTTTGTTGGTTTTGTTGCTTTGCTTTTGTGTTTTTTTGTTTGTTAACATTTTTAAAGCCATTCTAATAGATATGTATGTGGTATTTCAATGTGGTTTTAATGTGCATTTTCTTAATGACTAATGATGTTGACCATCATTACAAGTGCTTATTTCAATCCATATATTTTCATTAGAGAAATGTCTGTATATAGTTAATTTTATATGTCAACTTGGTTAGGTGGTACCCATATATTTGGTCAAACACATGTGTATGTTGCTGTAAAGATATTTTTCAGATGAGATTAACATTTAAATCAGTAGACTCTGAGTAAAGCAGATTACCCTCCATAATGTGGGCCGGCCTCATCCAGTCAATTGAACGCCTTAAGGAAAAGGACTGACCTCCTCCAGAACTCTAACTAATACACTGTCCAACTCTTTTGCACATTTTTATATTGAGTTGTTTCGTTTCTCATTATTGAGCATTGAGAAGTCTTTGTATATTCTTGTTATGACTTGAATGTTTGTGTCCCAAAATTCATATGTTCAAGCTCTAACCCAATGTGATGGATTAGGAGATGGGGCCTTTGGGAGGTAATTAGGTTTAGATGATATCATGAGGGTGGGGTTTTCATGATGTGCTTAGTGCACTTATTAGGAGAAACCAGAGAGCACTTTCTCTCTCTCTCTCTCTTTCTTTCTTCCTTCACTGTGTGAGACTGTAGCAAGAAGGCAGTCCTCTGCAAGCCAGGAAGAGGGTCCTCATCAGGAACCGAATTGGCTGACACCTTGATCTTGGGCTTCCCAGACTTCAGAACTTTGAGAAATAAATGTCTGTTGTTTAAGCCAAAGAATCTATGGTATTTTGTTATAGCAGTCCAAAACATTTCTGTATAAAAATCCTTTGTTAGATAAATGATATGCAAATATTTTCCCCAAGCTGTGACTTATTTTTTAATGATCTTTCTCATAGTGTCTCATAGTGTCTTTCTCATAGCAAAAATTTTCTATTTCTATGAAGTTCAACTTTTCAGTTTTGTGTGTGTGTGTTTGTGGACTGTACTTTTAATGTCATATATAAGAACTCTTTGCTCAACCCAAGGTCATGAAGATTTTCTTCTCAGAGTTTTACTGGTTTTTTTTTAAGTCTATGACCCATTTTGAATTAAATTTTGTTTTGTTTGAGAAATAGATCTAGGTTCTGTTTTGTTTTGCGTAGTGATGTCCAATTGTTCTAGCACCGTTGGTTGAAATGACTGTCCTTTCTTTATTATCCTTCATTAAATTGCCTTTGCACCTTTGGCAAAACTTAATTGAACATATTTGTATGGGTTTATTTCTTGACTCTCAATTCTGTTCCATTGGTCTATGTTTCTATCCTTTCACAACACTGTTGTCATTACTGTAGCTTTATAGTAAGTCTTAAAATTGGGTAGGGTGAGCCCTCCAACTTTGTTCTTCTCTTTTCAAATCATTTTAGCTAATTTAGTTTTCTCTGCTTTCCATAAAATATTAGAATCAGCATGTCTACATCTACAAAAAATCCTGCAGGGATTTTTATTTATGTTTCTTTAAATCTATGAATATTCTTGAAAGAGTAGTCTGGAACTAAGGGCAGCCAGTGCCTTGACTGCAAGACAGGTAGGAATGTAAGAAGCCCATAAAAACTTGTCTCTCCCAAATTTATATGTAAGCATTTCTCTCTCTCTTTTTTTAGCTATTGTAAATTTATAAATGGTCTTTTTTTAAAGAAACGTTTGCAATCACTCATTGTCAATATATAAAAATACAATTATTTTTTCACATATTGACCTTCTTTCCTACAACATTGCTAAAATCCCTAATTAGTGCTAGAAGTTCTTTTGTAGATTTTTAGGGATTTTCTATGCAAACAACCCTGTTATCTAGGAATAGGGAGAATTTTATTCTCATTTTATTTATTTTATTTATTTATTGCCTTATCACATTGGACAGGACTTCCAGTATAATGACGAATAGGAATTGAGAAAGCAGAAACCCTTGTCTGTTGCCAAACATAGTAGAAAAGCATTCAGCCTTTCACCATTCAATGTGATGTTAGGTCACAGGTTTTGTAGATGCCACTTTTCATACACAATTTTAAAGGATTCCTTTTTCCACCTCCTTCTTCTCTGTGATTTTTCCCACATACTCTGGCTCTCAGAAGCACTCTTTTCTGGTGCTCTATTAATCCAGGCCTTTAGCCTCCCTGGTTGCCCTGTACTTCCTCCAGTTGGGTCCACCTTGGAGTAGAGAATTCAGAGAAAAGAGCCTTCAGAGCCACTCCTGTACTGCCACCACTACTGTAGTGTCATAGCTTCATTACCATAGTTCCAGCTTGTAGGAACCTATCTCTCTAGCCCTCTGGTTGAAGAGAGAGATAATTTGGGGGGAGGATAGATTTCTGTCAATGCATGATGCACTGTTCTAGGATTTGGGATACCTGGAGTATAATCCAGGATATATGAGAGGAAAAAAAACAAAACAAAACACCAGGGAATTCACTACTAAATGGGATGGTCTTCAAATTTTTGTTTGCATGCTCAGTCTGACTGCTATTATTTACTTTTCAGAGTTCTCAGATAATTCCTTTATATTTTTGGACTAGGGATTTTAGCTCTAATCAGTCAGAGATGGTGTGGCGTATTCTCACTCCTTAAATGGAATCAAAAAACTGTCAGCTATTTTTAAAGAAAATTTCAACCTCAGGCTTACACAACATCCATGCTTACATGTCATTGACCAGAATTTAACATGACCATACCCATCTGCAAATGTATGTGACCATATGCCCAGCCAAAAAGTAGCGGCTCTGTCATTATGGAGGAATGGAAAAATAGATATTAGCAAAAAGCCAGCAATTTCTGCACCACTCTCCTTATTTCTAAAAATCTGAAGGTCTGATCATGGTTTGTTACTGGATGAACACAGGAGAAGAAAGAATGTGTGTTGGGAAAAGAAAAATAACAGCTATCTAACCTTCATATGGAGTGCAATAAGAGAACAAAATATTACACCTGATACAATTGTCATATCTTTTCTTTTGGTTGAGTATCTTATTTTTTCTTCAACTCCATACCTATATCATCCATCAAGTTTTTCATTTGAGAAGGATAACAATCAGAGAAGTTCCTGAAATTATTACTTATAGTAGTATATTCTAAACTTAACTGTCTTCTTTCTCTCAGTTCTGAATTATCAGTTTGTCTCCCCAAGTCAGGAATATATTCAATCATTAGAGCCAGAAAAGAAATCTCAACTTCATTTTAGCCATAGGTGGTATAGATCTGAATGCTCTTTACTATTTTTTCTCTATCCCTTTGCCACATTCCAGCTGTAATATAGATAGCCTAGCCCCAGGCTTGAATATTAATTTGAAATATTATAGTTTCCTACTTTAAAAAATGTCCCAAACTATTTTTTAACATCTTTATTGGAGTATAATTGCTTTACATTGTTCTTTTTTTTTTTTTTGTGGTATGCGGGCCTTCCTCTGTCGTGGCCTCTCCCGTTGCGGAGCACAGGCTCCGGACTCGCAGGCTCAGCGGCCATGGCTCACGGGTGGTCACAAAGCACTGAGCTGATCTCCCTGTGCTATGCAGCTGCTTCCCACTAGCTATGTATTTTACATTTGGTAGTGTATATATGTCCATGCCACTCTCTCACTTCTAAACTTTCAACTGTTACTTAGTAAATATTTGTTAAATAAATGCATTTTAAATGAATAATAAATATGTTCATTCAGAATATCAAATATCAAAGATATTTTTGTCTTTTTTTGAGATCTTATGATTTTCCCTCTCTGCATTTAACACTCATGATGCGTGTATCACCCTAACTTTATTTATTTATTTATAATTTTTTTAAATTAAGTTATTTTCTAAAACAAAATTCTTTTTATTTAGGCTGCGTTGGGTCTTCATTGCTGCATGCGGGCTTTCTCTGGCTGTGGCAAGCGGGAGCTACTCTTCGTTGCGGTGCGTGGGCTTCTCATTGCGGTGGCTTCTCTTGTTGTGGAGCACAGGCTCTAGGCACACGGACTTCAGTAGCTGTGGCACTTGGGCTCAGTAGTTGTGGCACACTGGCCCTAAAGCACAGGCTCAGTAGTTGTGGCTCATAGACTTAGTTGTTCCACTACATGTGGGATCTTCCCAGACCAGGACTCAAACCGTGTCCCCTGCATTGGCAGGCAGATTCTTAACCACTGCTCCACCAGGGAAGCCCTTCACCCTAACTTTAAAATGTAATATCAGAATTTCTGGAAAGGAGTTTTCCTGACATCACCTCAATTTTTAATACTTGAATGCATTTCTCACTGTTTTGTCCTTTTCCCATCATCTCAGAACCTATCCAGTGCCAAGGTGTCTGGGATTCTCAGTTCCCAAAGTGTTTGTTCCTATTTAGGAAGCCAAACCACAAAAAATGCATGCTTAGAAACAAATCTCACTCCCTTGATAATGACTGATTTAATACTCCTTCATTCATACCTACTTATTCTGCCATATTTCTTTACATCACCATGACCTCCACTCTAAATATGTAATATTCTTTCCCCCAGTCATTTGTACATTTGTAAAAATATGTTTTTTTCTTCTAGTTTTGAGATATAATTGACATACAGCACTGTATAATTTTAAGGTTTACAGCATAATGATTTGACTTACATAAATCATGAAATGATTACAATATGTTTAAGGAGCATCCATCATCTCATATAGACACAAAATAAAAGAAAAAGGAAAACAATAATTTTTTCTTGTGGTAAGAAATCTTAGGATTTACTCTCTTAATAACTTTCATAAATAACATGCAGCAGTGTTAATGATATTAATTATATTGTATATTATATCCCTAGTGCTTATTTATTTTATAACTGGAAGTTTGTACCTTTAATCAACTTTAACCATTTCCCCCTCTTCCACCCCCACCTCTGGCAACCACAGATCTGATCTCTTTTTCTATGAGTTTATTTGCTTGTTTGAAGTATAATTGACCTACAACACTATGTTAGTTCCTGGTTTCCAATATAGTGATTTGATATTTCTATACATTTTGAAATGATCACCACAATAAGTCTATTTACATCTGTCATCACACAAAAATATTATAGAATTATTGACTATATTCCCCATGCTATGCATTTCATACCTGTGACTCATTTATTTTGTAACTGTAAGTTTGTACCTCTTAATCTCCCTCACTGCTTTCCTTCCACCCCCACCCATCTCCCCTCAATCACCTGTTTGTTATCTGTATCTATGATTCTGGTTCTGGTTTGTTACGTTTGTTCATTTGTTTTGTTTGTTAGATTCTACATGTAAGTAAAATCATATGGTTTTCATCTTTCTCTGTCTGACATCACTTAATATAATACCCTCCAGGTCCATTCATGTTGTCACAAATGGCAAGATTTCATTCTTTTTTTATTGCTGAATAATATTCCATTATATATATTTACTGTATCTTCTTTATCCATACATCTGTCGATGGGCACTTAGTTGCTTCCATATCTTGGCTATTGTAAATAATGCTGCAATGAACATAGAGGTCCATATATCTTTTCAAATTAGTGTTTTTGTTTTCTTTGGAGATGTACTCAACAGTGAAATTGCTGGATTGTGTGGTAGTTCTATTTTCAATTTTTGAGGAACTGCTATACTGTTTTCCATGGTAACACCAGTTTACATTCCCACCAACAGTTCACCAGAGTTCCCAATTTTCCACATCCTTGCCAACACTTGTTATTTGTTGTCCTTTTATTATAACAATTTCATCAGGTATGAGGTGATATCAAAACCATTGTCTGAGGAGACATATCCAAAAATATATATATATTGCTAAGACTGATATCAAAGAGTGTACTCCCTATGCTTTCTTCCAGAGGTTTTATGGTTTCAGGTCTTACATTTAAGTCTTTAATCCATTTTGAGTTTATTTTTATACATGGTGTGAGAAAGTAGTCCCATTTTATTCTTTGCATATAGTGGTCTAGTTTTCCCAACACCATTTATTGAAGAGGCTGTCTTTTCCCCATTGTATATTCTTGCCTTCTTTGTCATAGATTAATTGACCGTATAAATATAGGTTCATTTCTGCACTCTCTATTCTGTTCCATTGATCTGTGTGTGTCTGTTTTTATGCCAGTACCATACTGTTTTGATTTCTATAGCTTTGTAGTATAGTTTGAAATCAGAGAGCATGATACCACCAGCTTTGTTCTTCTTTCTCCAGATTGTTTTTGCTATTCATAGTTTTTGTGTTTCCATACAAACTTTAGAATGATTTGTTCTGGTTCTGTGAAAAATGCCATTGGTATTTTGCTAGGGATTGCATTGAATCTGTAGATTGCCTTGAGTAGTATGGTCATTTTAATAATATTAATTCTTCCAATCCATGATCATGGTATATCTTTCCATCTGTTTGTGTCATCTTCAAGTTAATTCATCAGTGTCTTGTAGTTTTCTGAGTATAGGTCTTTTACCTCCTTAGTTAAATTTATTCCTAGGTATTTTATTCTTTTTGATGCAATTGTAAGTGGGATTGTTTTCTTAATTTCTCTTTCTAATAGTTTGTTGTTAGTGTATAGAAATGAAACAGAGATCTGTATATTAATTTTGTATCCTGCAACTTTGCTGAATTCATTTATTAGTTCTAATTTTTTTTTTTTGGTGGCAACTTTAGGATTTTCTATGTATAGTATCATGTCATCTGCAAACAGTGACAGTTTTACTTCTTCTTTCCAATTTGGATTCCCTTTATTTTATTTTTTTCTTATCTAATGCTGTGGCTATGACTTTCAATACTATGTTGAGTAAAAGTCGTGAGAGTGGGGATCCTTGTCTTGTTCCTGATCTTAGAGGAAATGCTTTCAGCTTTTCACTGTTGAGTATATTGTTGGCTGTAGATTTGTCATGTATGGATTTATTATGTTGAAGTATGTCCTTTCTATACCCACTGTGTTGAGAGTTTAAACAGGATAACTTCTCATAGTCTTTCTTACCCCTTTCATCTTGGTTTTCCTTGAAAAAGCAACTCCATTTGATTACTCCTGGCTGAATTCATTTTTGCATGCTATACACTAGATTTATTACAACTTTTAAAATTTTGGTCAATTTGGTCCATGATCAATCCTGACATAGGAAAATATGGAAGTTTTGATAATCAACATCAAGATGGAAAACTGGGGCATCATTAGTCTGCCCTCTTCTTTTGACTATTTGGAATTCACATATCTTCTCTCAGATTCATGAGTCACTTTTATGTGGAAGCTTTTTTACTTCTTCTAGGTAGAGATGGAGAGGTAGGTAGCCCAAAATAATCCTGCCTATAGTTATTTACAGGTTTTTGCAATCCCCTTTCATTCAGAAACTTGCTTCTAACCAACGGAATATCTCAACATTGAAAGGATATCATGCTCATGATTAGATTATAACTTTAATCTTACTAGCAGACTCTTTCCATTGGTGACTTTGATGAAGCAAGCTGTCATGTTGTGAGCTGCCCTGTGGAGAGGCTCACATGGCAAGGAACTAAGAGCAGTCTCCAGCTGACAGCCATCAAGAAACTAAATTTAGCCAACAATTACATGAACTTGGAAGTGGATCCTCCCCCAGTTGGGCTTTCAGACGAGATGTCAGCCCTGGTTGACACTTCGATTGTAGCTTTGTTAGACACCCTAAAGAAGAGGACCCAGATAAGCAATGCCTTAATTCCTGACTCACAGGAATTGTGATATAATAAATGTGTGTTGTTGTAAGCAACTAAGTTTGTGGTAGTTTGTCTCATAGCAATAGGTAACTAATAGAGATGTTCTTTGTGCTTTTGTGATATTCTATACATATTTCTGTCATAGGACTTATCACATTTTATTCTTCATTATACAGATGACTCCCAAATTTATATCTTTAGATTAGATCTATCTCCTGAGCTTCATATATGGAACTTCATTTCCATGTCCTATACACATGTCAAACTAACCACGTCTACTAAACTTAATTCATCTCCAATTGCTTCTTCTACTATATTTCCTAGCATAGATAGTAGTATCAACATCTGCCCAATTGTTCAAGCCAAAAACTTGTGAATTGTCCTTGATTTCTCTTCCCTCTCTGTGATGCTTTTAAACAAGTCAGATATACTCCTGTGTTTAAAATCTTTCTATGCTTTCCATGTGTTATTCTCATAATAAAGTTAAAATTTCTTATGACAACCTGTAAAGACTATGTGGTCTGACCTCTGATTAAACTGCTCATCTATCTCTTACCACCACCTTCCACCTCTCACCCCTGTGGTTTTTCTCCAACCAGTCATAGTAAACTTCTTTTATTTTTTTATTTTTTTTTTAATTTTTATTTTTTTAATTTTTTTTTTGGTGGTACGTGGGCCTCTCACTGTTGTGGCCTCTCCCGTTGCGGAGCACAGGCTCCGGACGCGCAGGCCCAGCAGCCACGGCTC
>NC_041217.1:117617050-117650562 GCF_002837175.3 Physeter macrocephalus
AACCTGGTCCCCCTGCATCGGCAGGCGGACGCGCAACCACTGCGCCACCAGGGAAGCCCGAGTAAACTTCTTTTAGATTCTTGAACTTGTCATGCTTTCTCTCTTCATTATGACTTTCTGCATTACGCTGTTCCTTGTCCATGCTTATCTTCTTCATACCCCTTTTACTCAATTTGCTTCCACTCATCCTATTGATCTCAACTTAAATTCACTTTTATCAGAAAGCCTGCCTTGATAATTCCCTTGTCTAACCTCTTGTCTGTGTTAGGATTCCGTCTGTCATCACCCCCAAAGCACCTGTATTCTTCCTGTCCCAGCACTTATCCAATTGTTTGTGAAAGCCTTTTAACTTGTTTGCCTCTATCATTACACTATAAACTCCATAAAGGCAAGCACTATGTAAATTTTTTCACCAAAGAGTCCCTCGTGCCTAGTAGAGTGTTCAGTTTTAATTGATATTTCCTGTTCACTGTGATGTTGAGCACATTTTAAAGTGTTTATTGGCCATTTGTATATCTTTCCTTGTGAGGCATATGTTCAAATTGTCCATTTTAAATTCAGATTTTTTAATTATTTATTTGTAAGAATTCTTTATATATTCAGAATATGAGTCCTTTGCAAATATTTTCTCCTCTCTGTGGCTTATATTTTCATTTTCTTAAGTGTCTTTTAAAAAAATGGTATAAATTTGATTAATCTCATTTATTAATATTTTTTCTTTTATGATTTTTGTATCCTAGGAATCTTTACCTAACCCAAAGTCATGAATATTTTATACTTTGTTTTCTTCTAGAATTTTTTTTTAATCTTCTATGCTTAGACCAATCATCCTTTTCAGGTTAATTTTTTTGCATTATGTGAAGTAAGAAATGAGATTCAATTTTTCCATGTAGATATCCAGTTTTTTCAACCCCATATGTTAAAAAGACTATACTTCTTTTTTTTTTTTTTTCTGGTATGCGGGCCTGCCCCCGCCGCGGCCTCTCCCGTCACGGAGCACAGGCCCCGGACGCGCAGGCCCAGCGGCCATGGCCCACGGGCCCAGCCGCTCCGCGGCACGCGGGACCCTCCCAGACTGGGGCGCGAGCTCGGTTCCCCTGCATCGGCAGGCAGACGCGCAACCACTGCGCCACCAGGGAAGCCCCAAAAAAGACTATACTTTTTCCATTAAATTACTTGGACATTTCTATGAAAATCAATTGACCAAAATATGTGGATCTGTTTTGTAAGTGTGGACTCAGTGACCATAGTTCATGAGAACTGGGTAGCCCATCCAGCTGAATATACAATGGAGAAGAAGACCCATTCGGAAAGAATGTAAGATTTCCACAGAGATTGAGAAGAGATGTGGAAAATTATTCATTTATGATCTTGAAACTACATCTCCCCTCTCCCCACTCAGGGTAACTTAACTACCACACAGGACAGTAATTTTTCCTGGAATAGGTCACTTCTAGAGAAACAGAAGTAGGTTACTTAGGTCGTGAAATCTATTTAATCACATGAAAAAGTGTGATTCCTTCATTAGATTTTCTTCGGAAGTTGTAGACAACAGGTGAAAATCGGGTCAGGTGCATGTTATGATTTTTGTTTTCCCAGTCTGTTTCTTAGCCCTGCTTAAGTCTCCAAGTAGATGCATATAGCTATCATGACATTAGAAAATTTTCATTCAAGCTCAGTAGATACGTATAGATAAAGCCATCATAAGAAAAAGCATAATCAGGGTAATTCACATTCATGGTCACTCCTAAAGCTGAGAGTGAATGCATATAGAGAATAATAACACAAGACTAATTGATCTACATGGATAAAAGGGATAAAATGGATCCATATTTACACCTACATTTGTTCCACATCCTATGCTATTTAAATTCACAGCTTACTTTGAACTGTCCTTTAAAGGTGCTATTTGTTCAATGAATACATTTAAAAATAGTACCAGAGCCTTCTCTGGGGTTCCCCTAGCAGATCTCAGAGAAGATATTTGCATTTTACTGTATCTTGGACATTTTTATCTCATTTTTCAAAAATAAACCCTACATTTTCAAATAAACATCACTATTCTACAAGATACTAGTGTCAGGAAGCCTCATCTTGTTTTAGATGAAAGTGTCTTTATGTCTTCGTGGCTATCTCCTGTATTAACCACTTCCAAAAGGCATTGCTAATAGAAGTTCAAGATGAACTTCCTGACATCTAACATGTGCTGTGTCATCTGGAGAGTTCAAATCACCCTATAGGTATATTTGAACATTACTTGCACATATAATGTAATGATAATTTTTATATCTGAATCATCATTTCCTTATACTTCTTATTTTTCTGTATAACATATGATATTTTTTGTTTGCATCATTCTTTTGTTTATTACCTTGTTCTAGGCCATCTTGTAATTACTGGAAATTTTGATTTATCTTTCTAGCTCTTCAGTAAACTCCATAAAGATAAATACTACAGCCTACCCATCTCTGTATTTTCCAAAGCTCTAATGAAGTACCATGAATTTGGTTATATTCAATGTATATTTGTTGAAATAATATTTTTGTATAGATATTAATAAAGACCAGGACTAATTCTATAGGTATATACTAATTATATTATAAAACTTTCACTCTAGTTACATTGCCAGGAACACACTTAAGCTTATGGCTTATCCAAGTCTCAGTAATGAGAAGACAGGTTTGACAGTGTGGGATGATTAAAATGCTTAATGTTCAATTAGCCTTCTTGGATTAAGTCTAGTAAAGGAAAAGGCAGGTAATTTAAAGTTGTATTATGGAGAATATTACTTTACAAAAACCTTAAGAAGGCAATTTGAAAAGGGCATTGATGGCTCAAAACTTAAAATATCCAAGGCAACATTTTGAAACTACAAAGATCAGATAAAAGGATTATAAATATACTGAAAGTGAGTGGTACAGACTAGAAAACTGAAAAATGTAGCTAAACTCAATATGAAGAATTTATTTAATCTAACAGTAATAGGAAAAGGTGGACAATATAAATGACTCCTAAATCTACAGTGATATCCATTGTCATAAATTACAAACATGAGGAATGCTATGATACTAAATGTAATTTTCTTGAGTCATTACATTTCAAAGACATAGCACAATAGCAAGTATATAAAAATATGGATATATGAATTTCCCCCACTGGGAAGGAAACGAAATTATGGCTCCTTGTGAAGCGTTACAAGAATGAAGTCAGTAATAGGCAGTTGTAAAGCTGGGGGGGGTGGTGTATGTGTGTGTGTGTGTACCTACCAGCAATTGAATGTGTCCCCAGAATTCAGGAACCAACTCTAAACATGAATTCCGTGAAATTTGCCATCATCAGAAATAACTTGTTTTAAAAGATGGCTTCTGAATACACTGCTGGTAAAGAAAAGGGATCCCAAAGCTCAGCCATTTTAGGCTTATTTTTTCAGAGCTTCAGTGTGAAATCTTCCCACATGGAGTTGCATCCTATTTCACAGAATGTGTGCTTTGAAGGGAGTCTGGGGGTGGGGCCAGTACATCCAACTTTCTATCTAATTGCACGAAACACTGAACGAGGGGATGATCTGATCTCTCTGAGAATATTTCACACAAATTCAGTCTAAAAATCCACACTTTACTTTTGGACTCTTCTGAATGTCTTCCTAAGATATAATCTGAAATTTCATTCATTGACTCTAGCTCTGTCCAATGGAGCCACAGAGTTTAACACTAATTTCGCACCTCCATTAATGCCTTTTATTTTATTTTATTTTATTTTATTTATTTTTTTTGCGGTACGCGGGCCTCTCACGGCTGCGGCCTCTCCCGCCGTGGAGCACAGGCTCCGGACGCGCAGGCTCAGCGACCATGGCTCACGGGCCCAGCCGCTCCGCGGCATGTGGGATCTTCCCGGACCGGGGCACGAACCCGTGTCCCCTGCATTGGCAGGCGGACCCTCAACCACTGCGCCACCAGGGAAGCCCCATTAATGCTTTTTAAATGTTTGAATTTAGTTCTCCTTTAAACATTCTATCAAGCTAGATAAATGTTTTCAATTCCTGGTATAATAAGACTTCCAGTTCCCAAGTGATCCTGGTCCCTCTCTTTTGAATGGATTCTTATTTGTCTGTATCTTTAAAGTGTTGTGACTCCCACTGCGATAGAAAAATGGACAAAATATTGGAAGAGCTAATTCATGAAAGGAAAAATATAAAGTGTCAAAAAATATGCAAAAATGTTTAACTTCCATGGGAAGCAATTAAATGCTAATTAAAGCGAGATAACCTTTCTTGCATATGTAAAATTGGCAAAGATGAAAAAAACCCACCAATTTTTGGCAAGGATGCAGAGAAGCAGGCACCACTGTACGTTGGAACAATAAAAGAAAAAATCAGAGGAGTGTTTAAAAATTCATGAACAAACTTGTTTATCATATAGAAAAAAATGACAGTGGAGGAATGGATAAATAGATTATGGCACAATGTAGCAACAGAAAATGTTGTAGGATAATTTAGTGACATTGGGAAAATGCTTGTGATTTCTTATTAAGGAGCAAAACAGTCTATAAAATAGCATATTTTATATTTATGTAATTTAACTATTATCTATAGAAAAGTACCAGATAAATACCAAGCAGTTTGATAATGAGTGTCATACCTTTCTGTCTTCTCAATGTTTTTGATGGTGAAAATGTACTACTTGTCCAATCAGAAATCGAGTAAAAACAAGTTATAAAAATACTCCCAGAAGTGGTCTGATTAATCCTGAACCTCCCTACTTGTTCTTAGACTCTCCTAGCATCTTAGGTCATAGTGATCTTTTAAATTGCTATGTCTCATATTAGATTGCTCCAAAACCTCCAAATATTTTTCACAAGTAGTGCAGTTAAGTCATGCTCCTGTCTTTTTTGAACTAAAGTGCCTGTCTTTACATTTGTTCTTGTCAAATTTCAGTTGGTTTCATTGAGCCCATATGTTGGGCTGTTGAATGCTTTCTTTTTTTTTTTTTGCTTCTTCTATTGTTTCATATTGAACAACCACCCACAGCTCTACATGATCCACAGATGCATTTGCATGGTAATAATGTCCTCATCCAACATTAATGCCCTTTTATCCATCAAAGATGGTAGAGTATGCCCTTTTTTACTAGAGATGAAACACATTATAACCAGCATCACCAAAAGATATGTTGGACAAGCCATTTTAATTTGAAGTAAAACAACTGCCACTGAAGATGGAAGACCATTCTAAGTTAATTTCATTGTAGGTGTTTTACTTCTGGGGAAGTTCAGGCATTTGGAGGAAAATAATTTTGGAAGATTATATAGATTTTTGAGTGATTTCATAAGCATAGGAAACAGTATATTTGAAAAGTTTTACCAATGTTAGATTCAAGAACTCTTAACAGTGCATGGTGTAAGATGTTACTGGTATACACTGTATACTTGTATTATTCAAGAATTTTAGCTATGGGATGAGGGATAGTAAGAAGCTCATTTTATCCTTGCAAAGCAACTTAAGATATTCTTATCACCAGTTACAACTGTTAGAAATTGAAACCTTTGTCATTTACCAACCAGGGGCTATAGTTTCTTGTCCTTAAAAGGAATTTCACGTTGACCTGGAAGAAGGTAAACACTGGCAGGTTCTCTTCTCTAATTATTTTGTTTTTAGAGTCTCAACTAATCTGTCTCAATAGACAGACTAAGAAAATTTATATGCTAACATGCAAAGCATTTTTTTCCCAAGACAGCAGTTTCCTATTAAATGAGAAAGAACTCTAGGATGTGAAATACAATTGCTGTTAGGAGTAAAGGATTTCTAGATATCTTACAGAAAATAATATCAAAGAATAGAAAGTATTGGGAAGGGAAGAGAATGTCGGGAGAGAGTATGAGGGGCTTCTCTCCATGAGAATACACCCTGGGCTGTTTTGGTGATGGACAACACTTATGGCCTATTTGGACCTTTTTCCTTGAACAAGTTCATATGCCAGTGTGAACAGAGAAAGGGAGGAGGGTATGAAAGAGATATTTGTCATTTTAAAATATGAGAACTAGTAGTTTCATTTTTTTTTCACTTTAAAATATCATTGCAGCACTGCAGAGACGTGAAGACCAAAGGAAAATTGAAAAGGGAGGCTAATCTTTGCAAAGGAAATAGGTACCCAAAGAAGATGGGATGATCAGAGGCAAGGATCAGTCTATATTACTTTCACCACAGATCATTAAGACATTCAAAGTCATGTTTCTTCTACTGTTGGTAAATGCTTAGAAGTGTTTCTTACTTACTAGTTTCTCATCTCACATTCTCAGGTAAAGGAAATCATATCCTCTCTTGGCATAATAAGATCTAAAACAGCATTTTGCTCCCTAGTTTATTTTGTTGAAGTGTGGGTACTGACATCCATGTAAAGCAGTTTTTTTTCTTGTGTTCTTGATAAGGATTATGAACATAAATAAGTCATCCATATAGCTGCACAAAACTGAGTGATTTTTTTTAAGGCTGTATATCATCATGACTAAGAATATTATGGCAGAGACCACTAAATGTTCATCAAGCCCTGTTTGTTTTCCTCTTGGGCACACAGACAACATTGCCAGGTCACATGACTGAGCCTGGCCAGTAGAATGTGGGTGGAATTATATACACCACTTCTGGACTTGCCTGAAAAACAAGTTCCCCATGCTTTCCCTATTAGCGGGCTACATAGGGAGGTCTCTAAGGATGCTGAGGAGGGCAAAGCCACATGATGGAAGGAGCCTGTGTCTCTGAGTCATCCTTGGAGACAAGCTGGTTAGAGAGGAGCATCTATAGGGGACTCATGTTTTAGAGAGAAACAAACCTTATTTTGTTAAGCCACTGAAATTTGGAGGGGGGGGTGGTTACATCTATTAGCCTATTGCAACCAAGTATTGATTCTAGGTCAAATTGCCTGGGTTCAAAACCTCATTCTATCCCTAGCTGGCCAAGCTTGAACAAGTTACTTAAATTCTCTGAGATTCAGTTTTCTCATATGTGAAATGGTGATAGTAACATTACATACCTCATAGAGTATTTGAGGTGACTGAATGAGGTATAACAGCCCTTTAATAAACCTGACATATAAGCATAGGTTATTATTACTTTATTACCAGAAACACTCTCATTTTAAGATCATATCCAAATAGGGGTCTCTTACAGAGTTTGGTAGAGAACTGTAAGCTAATTTGTAAAATGAGAAACTATCCATGTATGATGTTCAACTGCAAGCGTGCTGAGTTTTCTAGAAGAAAATAAGGGAGAATGGGAGGAGTAAAAGGAGGAAAGGAAGGAAGTAATGAAAGAGGGAGGGAGAAAAGAACGAAGACTTCTCTATTTTAAGCAGTTTATGTACTAACCCAACTTTGCTAATAGGTCTGACACAGCAAGATAGGAAATCTACTTCAGCATCAGATAGTTAATGTAGACAAAGCAAATTCTGGAGGCTGACCAACATTTTCTCTTGCCATTGTCTGCAGTAGTATCCTAGACATCTTTCTGCCTTGGATATTGAATATATTGAATCTCTCTCTCTCCCCACCCCACTGCCACCCAACTTTTTTTTTTCCCCGTCAATGACATATACTCTCTGGCTTTGTTCACCTCTCCTCATTTATCTTGTTGTAAAAGTAAATCAAACTGAAATATACCAGTAGTCCATTGCCACTCAGTAAGCTTTATACTAAGGCATGAAGCCTATAAATAAAGCAATATGATGCCAGGGGAAAATAAAACCTCACCAAATTCACAACTGTGCATTTATAGTTTCTTCTATAAATAGATGAATATTACAGGTTTTTAAAGTGAATGAAAGACTACAGCAAAAATTGTGTGAATTTGGAAAAATGAGTGAAGCATAAAATATAGTGTATGTAATAGAAATGGGTTTACTCAGTAGCAATGACAACAAAGTTAAACACAGGGAAATGAGTGTTTTGTAGGTTAGGTAACAAGGACCCATGAAATGCCCTGCTTTTGGTCCCTTTGGAGTTTCTTAGAAGAAACTGCTCACTATGTAGGCAAATATATGAATTTAGCAGTTGGTTATTTTATTTGTCAAGATGTTCTTCACTTTTATGAAAGTGAACTTCTATTTTTCTGAAGTCTCCAAGGCAGGAACAAAAGGAGACATATCTGTGGAGAAAGAGGAGCTTTTTACACCATAAACAAATTGTGCCTATTCTGAAAAGAAAAAAAAAAGTAGAGAACAAAAAAAAATGACGTTTTCTGCAATGTTACAATGCCCAAGGACAGTTCTGATTTGATGCCTTAGCAATTTACATGGAATTTTAATCTAGTGGTTTCTATAAGATTCAGCAAAAACAAGGAACAGGACAATGTGCTATATCTGAGCCACAGGAGCCATTTCAGAACCTAGTGCATATATTTCAAAATTCTCCTCTTCTAACAGTATCACATGAATGGGCTGTAAAGAAAAAGCCCTTTCAATCTTCATGGTGATTGAGTCTTGTGGGGCATTTGATTTACCTTCCAGAGAGTATGTGGGCTCAAAATCATGTGTAGTACAAACATGAGCACGATACCAAAGGTAACATTTCACCTACCAGTGCAGATGAATTATTTCACTAACCCAGGCAGCTGAATTGGTTCCAGGATGAGGACAGTTAAGCTCTGGGGGTAATTCAACCACAGGACCTGCCAGTTACACCAGGCAACCTCCATACTCAACAGCTCTTAGGACTATCAGTGGCTTCATCATCCTCCATAACAAAAGAAGAAACTGACTTTTACATACTTTAAACTAATCCTAGAATCTTATGATAATCGAACATGGCCCAGTATAAGCAACAAATGTAGATGATAGAGCATATCAACAATTACTGAGATATTACTTCAATTATGCAAATATTTCTATACTTTAGTATAGAAATTTCTCAGATTGTGAGTAGAATCAACATTAATTGGAGCTCTTGGTTTCCAGGAATAGACTCTTCCAATGAGTCACTTATACATTTTCCGGCTACTATTCTGTGCTAAAACGAACAACATAGTGGAAAAAGTATTAAAAAAGGAGACATGAGATAAGAATTTAAGTCTCAGTACTTCCATTAGTCTGTTTTATAGCCACCAGCAAGTCACTTCACCTCTACCGGTCAGTTTCCTGAACTCCAAGATGCAGGAGTTGGATTGTTTGGTCACTAAAGCCCCTTGCAGTTTTACAAGTCAAGACAATTTACAAAGGCTAGCACTGGCTCCTTCAGTCACGGGATCTATGTAAACTATCAAAATGATAAGGTCTTGCCTCTTAAAACTACAGTTAAGGGAAAAGCATTTTTCCCCCTTGGCCCTGGGACTATAAATCATTTATTGTGCTAAGACATGCAAACAACTGACACTGGACAACAGAGTTTGTTCTTTGCATTTGACATGCCACATTAAACACTAGATGGGTATGTTGTTTAAAAAAAAGGTGAGCCATCTGATTATATTTTCTCGCTTATTGAAATTAAACTGAGCTTATAATTAACATCCAATTAACAGCACCAGGTGAAGTACTTTAGTGTTGTTTTTTTCCTGAGGAAGTAATGAGTGATTCTCTTCTAGTGGCTTTATACTTCTGGAAAGGTCAGCAAAGTCCCCAATTCAGACTCTTGCTCCCACATCAGCTGATTCATTCCAAATCCTCAAAGAGCAATCTCCTTATATAATTTTCTCTTTTCCACAGTGGTCACAGTTCTCTAGCCATATAATAAAAATCATGCAAATCTGAGTTTGCTTACGGTAAAGACAGGCTTATTTGAATAGGGGGACCAATGTTCATTCACATCAGTGCGAATGGAGCTTGACGCGCTGTTTTTTGATGTGACTTTAGCTGAGTTGCAATCAGCAGAGGCTACGATACAGATTGCTATACTTCCAGGTCTGATTTGTGACAACTGTGGCATCTAATTGTGTCCTCAGTTCTAGATTTAGCAGCTTCTCTAGCTTTATTCTTTTGGCCAGCCATTGAATATGATTTTATGTACTCTTAGCAATCAGTACATTTAACCTGGATTTTCTTTTTTATTCAGGATTCAAAATGTAACCCCACAAATGTCAGATAAAGTCTAAAACAGATTTTCTGTGATTTATACACATTAGTGAGAAATATAGGATTGCATGTATATCTTTATACACACACACACACACACACACACACACACACACACACGGACTCTATGTGCATACATACAAACATCCTCCCAAACTGTTTTTTCTTTGATAGGTTTGATAACAATGTAAAATCATATATTCTAAAAGGTTTCTAATTCACATTACCAAAATAACAATATAAATAATTAGTACTTATCACTAGGTTAACTTAGAAAGGATTCAAACATTCATTTTAAAACCCCTTTAAAATTTTCTTGCTTTTTATCAAGTATGCTGCAGAATTAAAAATAATGTTTACTTTATTATCTTTAGCTTGCATATTTTTATGTTGATTTCAGAAAATTGTGGTCATTTTCCATAGTCCATTTGCCTAGAGCCTTGGATGCTATTGAAATATTTTTATTTTTCACAGATATTACTTAACTTTTGGGATGTATACATATCAGTGATGAATGAGTTAAATTTTCCAATGTTTAGGTGCTGGATGAAATCTCTTTCAGTTGCTAGAAAATGGACCAGAAATTTGCACTACAAAGGTCTCTCCTTGAATTGCTCCTTTACCATTCTCTTCTCTATCAGTAAATCTTAGATGGAAAATTTCTCAACATGGGAGAAATTAGACTTTAAATTTCCACTTTATATTTCCACATTAGGAAGCTGAGGGTAAAGAAGAACAGGAAATGGAAGCAGAGAACATTAAGCATGCAGAGAAAAATAAGTCATGTGATTCTATCAAAATGATGACGACACTGGGAGTCATTCAATTAGGTCTCCACGTTAAGAATAATCTGGTTTTTGTTTCCCAATTTTAGAAAAAAAGAGATTAGAGACAACAATAAAAAGTGTAGAGTTGGGGTTTAGTTAAGGAAAAAAAGGGAAGGGAGGGAAGGGTAGGCCCCCCTTACCACTCCAAAGGAAACACTGCCTATTCTACACACACCTACTGTCATAGAGTGAGGGATGCAGGGCTCTGCAAAAGTCTCCATCAGACAGTGCGACAGTGAAGTAGGAGAGCAAGGATGTTTTCCAAAGTTTCTCATTAGTAAGGGCTAAAACAAATAGGGTTGGTCCTCCATTTACCAGGAAACTAAATAAATTACATTATGTCATTCCCTGAAACACTCTGATAACCAAGCTTCCTTTTTATTTAAAAGTGGAACTTCGGTATCACGACAGGGAGGAAAAACAGTCTGTATTACAATTTTGACATTTTCATCTGTTTATTTTTCTTTGAGTGGGCATTTATATCCATCATTAGCTCACAAAAACTAGCATACGTAGAACTGAAAATCACATAAGGAAGCAACAAAAGAATAACAATGATAATAGTTCCAACAATGGAAGTGGCACTTGGTCATTTTTATGGATGTGAATATTGAGGTATTAAAATGGCAGAAAAGAGCAGGAAAGAGGCTTTTGCCCAAGATGGACCATTTTAAAGGTAGCCTATCATGGGACTTAGCACTGGTAGAGACCTGGAAAGGGCTCCCAAGGTGAAATGCATCATCACTTCCAGCCTCAAAAACAGGCTGTAAGTTAAGCCCAGCTTTTGTCTTTTGAATCATTGGTAAGGATGTTTTTGGTCTCTCAGCTACTCTCTCAGCAAATCAACCCTCTAATAGTTAATGAGCAATGAATATATGGAGAACAAAGTAATCTTAAGATGGGGACGAGAAACTGTATTTCTTTGCTTTTATTTCTTCCTGTTATCTCTGCTACCTCGTCTTTTCCCCACCTAAATAGAGCCACGGAAAAAAAAAATCAAAAGTACTTTTGTTCACAGGATTCCTAGTTTATGGCCAGGGTCATTCTTGGGATACTTTTTGCGTAATCCTGATATAATACAATGTATTTGGCACTGAAATCAATTGGTTACTAGTCTACATAAACTCTATTCTATACAAATATTAGCAAGGGGAGCAATCTGGAATATATCGTAGCAATTAACAAATTAGAGATCATCTGCTAATACGTCAGAATGCATAGGCAATAGCCTGATGGGGTGGTCAAGGGCATCACATGGGACAGCATATGTGAAAGGACTCTACATGACAAAGCACTTTGGACATCATGGTCATTATTATTGTTGTTATTATGGTATAGCAACTGATACAGTTTGGGGAAAATAAACCCCAAGAAGGCAAAAGCTCTGGTCAGATTAAATACAAGGAATCATTTCCTCTCCATGTCTAACAGTTGGCACTTGGCAATGATAATGAAATGTGTGGAGAGACACATCTTGGGCCTAAAAAATAGAAATTTGAATATACAAATATATATTATGAAGTATGGTAGGATACAAATTGATGTAAAAATATGCTTTGCTTTCCCTGTTTCATGATTTTAAAAAGCATAAAATTTTGTGTTGTTGGATGTTGAAGCAGAGTTAGTAAACCCTTTTGGTTATGTTTTAAGAATGTTTTCACAGTCTATGTTACTACAGTGTTGGTATCTGACTTGTTAAATAGCTTTCTGAAATAGTTAGCACTCAACCAAAAATAACTAAACATTAATACAGACCATTCTAGTAATATGTTTAGTTACATTTTGGGGGGTAGTAAGAATGGAGTGATGAGAGTAGAAATTCAAAAAGATTTGCTAGTTAGCCCATTTTGAATGAAGTGTTTGAGATAGTCAAGTAATCCTGGTGGGTAGGATGTCCATATCTTCCTTGTGAATTAGGAAATGGCCTGAGGCTTTAGCTGTAGGAGGTACTGTAGGAAGATGGTAAGTCAGGAAGAGATTCCTTTCCTGCCCCCAGGCCAACTAGTTACTGTGGCAAGACCCTTGTACCCAGAAAGCATTCCCTGGGTCAGTGTTTGACAATCAACCATTCTTCAAGATGGTGGAGCTGCTCAGGTTCAACAGACAGAAGAGTCAATAACCTTGCCTCATGAGACCCAATCCCAGGGCTTTTGGAAGTTACTCACTGTCCAAGAATCCTGGGCAACTACTTTGAAGGATAATCTTCCCATTTCTTAGGTCATGCCTGTCATGTTACTGGCCTTTATTTCAATTCCAGTTAGATTATAAAGTGCAGTATGAAATGTTGAACCTTCAGAAAGAACGTAATGAGCACAACTACCCTCCACGAAATCCCAAGTTCAAATAACTGGCAGAATCACCGTCCATATCTGAGAATGCACAGAAACTTGATCATCATTGTTGTTGTCTTTATCATCACCAGCATCAGCATCATTAGCATCACAGTTGCAGTATCATGATCATGTCAAGTGGTGTGGCAAGGTCAGAAAAGCCAACATCAAGACACTGTCCAGTTTGGGTGTGTAAATATTATCCTGTGTTTCTTGGCCCATTTAGCAAACACTTTCTTTTCCGTGATAAACCTATGCCCCCCATATGGGGCGTGTTCATGAAGAAAATATTCATCACATTCGTCTCTTCCTTGTTCATAGTAATGGTAGGGGACTTTTCTATACCCTTCTGTCCTAGAAAAGAAATAAAGAAAAGGAGAGAAAGACTGAGATGAAGAATGAAGTATTCATTTACAAGACTCCATTATGTGCCCAGTAAATGCATTTACTTGCAAACCCATGCATGATTCTTGTCCATGAACTCAGTTAAAAGCTAGTATACATAAAAGCTTTTAGGAAGACATACCAGATCCTTAGTGCTTTCATAAATCAAATAAAATTTATACATCACACCAATTACATGCAAAAATATAGCTATCCTTTGAAGGAGGAAATGGTGTATAATGGAAACAAACTTTGGATAACCTGATCGCTCTTGCAGAGCTTGAAGAGCTTAGTGATTTTTCAGAGTAAGATATTTGGTTCATCTGTGCTCCATTATGCTTATAGTTAGGGTAGAAATATTTGATTATGAAGATTGTGGCTTAGTTACCATTTTGACAATATGATTAAAACACTCTCTGAATTATATTGTGCCAATTGTTGGTAGGGAAATATGAAGCATGAAACGTTTGTTTTATTATCTACTTAGAAACTATCCCACCAGCAGGAATATACTGTGGATAAACATACCCATTTTAAATAAGGATCTGGCAGATTACTCACTTAGTAGTGAAATATAATTTCCAGGAATTCTCATTAAGGTATCAGCTTCTCTGAGGCTTCAGGACATTTTGGCCTTCAAGATCAAATACAACCATTGAGTAGATAGCCATCTATCAACCATTAGAGCAGCAGAAATGACAAACCTGCTTTGCAAATTAAATAACCACTGAACTTGTTCTGTATTTCCAAGCCACAAGTCCCTGATATGCCTCAGACTAAGGGAAAAATGTTCCTTCTGACATTTGACATTAGACTGTGGTAAATATTTTTCTTTTTTATCATCCCTAAAAGTCACAACTTGATACACTGACAATAAAATGTCATGTCAGCAAAGAATGCTGGGAAATAATTGTTGCTTTATCTGTTTCTCAGATTTATGATATTAAAATGAATTGTGATATTTTGACAACATATCAGAATTGGAGATGCATAAAAATAATTTCCTGTGATCTTACTTGCAATAGGTGTCATTTATCATCCCGTAGACGTGAATGCCGTAACAGGCATCCATGGCCAGAATGAAGGTAAACCAACCCGTGCTGAGATAAGAGCCAGACTGGACTCTGTAGGCGGAACAAAAACAAACAATGACAAACAAAACAAAACAACACAGAAGACATACACAGAGCAACAGCAAAGTGTGATGAGAAACGGGCAACATTTTATCAAAAACATAGCCCTTGTTATCAGGAAAAAACATAAGGAAACTTGACAATCTGTCAAAGATACACACTTATTTTGAATTATCTCTGAATAATTTATAGGCATGCTCTCACTCTTAGTACCTTAAGCCTAGAAGCTATGTTGTATGGAAGAGAAGCCAAATGGTGAATATCTGGAGTCAAATAACCCTGCTCCCTTCAGGTGAAAAATAATTTATTTGATTTTCCGTAAGACACAAATTAGTACTGTATATCAGAGGACAGGTTTTCTAAAGTTGCTTGGAGCCCTGATGGGAGCTGAGTGATAATGGTGTTATCTTACTTACCTGGATATGTCACTTTCTCTGAGGCTTGCTAAGTGAAAATTGGATGCAGTGCAGGTGAATGACTTGGTCTGTGAAAGCATCTGAAAAGTTTTCCTTCACTGTTTTCCAGGCATCATGAGACAAGACTTTTCCTTTGTAAGACCTATCATACCAATCTCTTTAATACGCTGTTATTGAACACCACACCTACTCTGTGCCCCTCACCGTTGTAAGTGCCGTGGATGCGGTAATTATCACAAAAACCAAGGCTTTTGTCTTCCTGCAGTCCATAGGATTGGATCTGGAGGTGACTATATTATAAAGGTTGATCAGGGAAGGCCTTTATGATAACAGAAGCAAAGATCTGGGAGAAAAGGGGGTGGGAGAGGGTGAATGGGAAGAAACCGTGTAAGCCGTACTGGAAAGGCAGCCTCACGTGGGTAGCCTTTCAACGCCCTCTTGGTCACATAAGAGTGGGCCTTGGGCCCCGAACACTTCCTTACCAAGGAGTTCTCACAGCCTGTGCTGGACTTATCACCCTGTGTGTGAATATCTTTCTCTGTTTCACAGTCAAGGTGTACGCGTTTGCTTAAGTGTCATATGGCACATGGCTAACCTCACTGCTATATCCATCTCCTTTAAAAAGGGGATGGGGTCTTTTGTTCTGTGGCACAAGAGGGTTGCATGCAGGCCAAGAGCCTGTGTCAGCTGCTGGGAGGGACCTGCTGGCTGTGGGGGACCGATGCCCACTATTAGAGCTGACCTTGCTCTATCTCTTCTCTGTGTGAGGATACCATTTTTCCATCCAGTGCTTGACTGTGTTGTGTTTTCTTTTGTGACTCCAATACCAAGATACAGTGGGCAGAAGTGTTTGGACTTCTACTCCTGGTGATAAGCGACAGATGCCCCTTGCTTAACAGACCGTATGAGAGAAGAGTGTCCCAGGAAGTGTTCCATCTCACAAATATGAGGAGTGTGCTTGTATGTTTAAGGAAGAGGTGGGAAGTACAGTAACTGAACGGGGAG
The DNA here is from genome assembly GCF_002837175.3 of Physeter macrocephalus. Classification (NCBI taxonomy): domain Eukaryota; kingdom Metazoa; phylum Chordata; class Mammalia; order Artiodactyla; family Physeteridae; genus Physeter; species Physeter macrocephalus. The sequence goes on from NC_041217.1 coordinate 117,633,198, forward strand.
AGTAATTAGATAAGTGCTGATTGGAGGATTCTGTCAAGTTCCAAATGGTTCAAGGGAATATTTGATCTCCATATTTGTCTTTAGCCAAGACAACCCAATCCATCCAAAACAGATGACTGCCTATCTGCTTAAACCTTTCCCCGTAGGGGCATCTGGGTCACCCAGGTTGTTTGGCAACTATGTAGCACCACCGCCTTAAAAAGACTATGTTTCCTATCTTCCATCTAGATGTCTTGGTAAACTAGAACATGGCCAGCTCTTCTCCAAACCAACACTTCACCACTGATACAGCACTCCAGCCAGTAGTTGTTCCCACTGAGGTCCAATATCCTTGCTGCAGTTCTCCAGGACCAAGCCATCAGTGTGCTACAATTAGGACCCTGAATCCTTTGATTCCTTTTTTTTAAACAGGCACCACTTGGTATCAAATCACTTAAAACAGGCAAGCATTTCAGACTCACAGTGGCGGTTGATAACTGGATTTTTAACCTTTATTTTCATCGCCTTTGGTTGATTTGGAAGGAGAAGCAGACCCAGAGCATTTATATCCATCCCCTCTGCCTATTTGTCACTGAGTCTGAAATGCCGCTATGTAAATCGACTTCCTTTGTATCTCCTGGTGTGTCTTCTAAATAGAAAACATTCCAGAAACAGGATCACATTAAGTTACATGCACTTTCCTCTGTGATAGGAACACTAGCAGCAGCATGGGTTAGGAGCAGGCGCCAAATCGGTGGGAAGACATGCCACAGGGAGGGGAAGACACAAAAGAGCAAGTTGGCTTATAATAGAATGGAAGCTGCAGTCAGTCCTGCATTCTGGGGTCTGAGGAGGAGAAGCAATGATGGGAACTGCTTAAAGCACCCTATGCTTAAAAAGTCATTTGAGGGCTTCCCTGGTGGCGCAGTGGTTGAGAGTCCGCCTGCCGATGCAGGGGACACGGGTTCGTGTCCCGGTCCGGGAAGATCCCACATGCCGCGGAGCGGCTGGGCCCGTGAGCCACGGCCGCTGGGCCTGCGCATACGGAGCCTGTGCTCCGCAACGGGAGAGGCCACAGCAGTGAGAGGCCCGCGTACCACAAAAAAAAAAAAAATTGGGAGAGATCAGAAGAACAGTCTTGACTAAAAGCTCCCATATCGAAACTAGAAATTTTATCTATGTACTGATTTGTTCCAGTTATTATTCCTGCTGAATTGTATTTTTCCCCCTCTTCTTGCCTTTTCCTTCTACTTTTTCTACCTTCTAATCCTCTCTATCCTTCTCCATTACTAGGCTGACCAAGCGCTAGTAGAGATCACTAAAATGACAGCATCTATTTGCACATGATGAGAAAAGACAGGTCTCACATATTCACCCATTTATGCATGTTTTTCAACAAACATTCATTGTGATCCTATTATATGCCACTGACTCTGCTAGGAGCTGGTGATGAATATGGGATATTTTCTTAAAGAGCACACGGTCTAGTGGAGGGAGGCACACGTGTTAACACAATTAGTCACAATCAGTGTAACAAAGTGGAGTTTCAGAGTCAGTACCAAGTGCAGTACAGAACAGAAGTGAGGATGTTTCCCATTCCGGCTTTGCCACTACTCAAATGTCAAGCTTTGGACAACTTATTTGGCCTCTTTGGGTCATCTTTGTTTCCTTGTCTCTAAAGTGAGATAGTTCAACTAGTCTTATCTAAGGTTTCTTCTAATTTTAAAATCAAATGATTCTGCAATCATCACCTTCAGTGGTCAATCTGTTTTATTCTTTAGCCATTTGGCAGTTCCATGTTCCACGTGTGTTGGATGGGTAATTAACAAGCATATTAATTGATCAGGTCACATTTAATGCACACTTGTGTGATGGGCATGCCATTAAATGCCTGGGGTGTATATAGAAAGGGTATACAGTTTTACCTGGCGATGGTAGTGGCTACAGTCACTAAATTTTGGAGGGAGAAGCTCCATGTTTTCCTCTTTCACACGATTGCTCATGGAAGGTGTTGGAATGGCTAAGACCAAAGGCACAGCCATAGCATTGAGGGTAAAGCTTAATTTGAGCGAGAAAAAAATCTAAATTAGGGCAAATTGTTTTTCTTTTTATGCATTTTTCCAGGAGCCAGTCCCTCCACAGAGTTGCTGTCAAGGACCAAAATAATATTAGAGCCCTGGAATAAAGGGGGGATCATTTGTGTGACATATGGACCCCTCCTCTGCAAAATAAGCTCCCCTGGTTCACTCTGATCCAGCCCAGATAGTCATGTCTGAGAGTTCAACAGCCAAGCTTTCAGAACAGAACCCCATAGGGTACAACCGTCAAAGTGATTTCTCTACATATTTATCTTCTCTTTACCACAGGAAAAGAGGGTCAGGAATTTCAGGGTTTGGCATCTGGTCAAAGATCTTTCCATCTCACCCCCTAATAAGGAAATTTCTGATATTGATTACTTTTAAGCCTAACCTAATTTATTTGGTTTCTGGATAGACATCATAATAATTAGCTCAACAGCTCTTCAAGCAAGCTGTGTTGCATTTGATTCAGACTGGGAGGTTCATGCTGCCCAAGTGCCCCGTCCTACAAACAGCACTTAATTAGACAGTTGCATTTTTTTCCCTGGTGCCTCTGATATATTTGGGATGTGATATCATGTGAGGTTTCCTACCGATAATACTTGCCGGGGCTAGCAAAGTGGTTTCTTCTCAAAATACTCAGAGCAAATGTCCATATAGCAATACTTGCAGTGGAATAATGGCAGCTGCTGGATCAATACAGGAATTCTTCTGAATAAATGCCCTGCTGATCTGGGTCCCTAAGGGAATTCACTGGCTTGGATGGCACTGTATCTGGGAATTCTTGTAGCTGCACCATTTCTAAACTCTCCTGCTGTGTGGGTGTACTAGAAAGGAGGAAGTATAAATTATACACCCTAGTAGACCTTTGGAGGTTCAATAAAAACAATAACAAAAAGACTTGAGCTGATGTACATGAAGTTGTTTATGCTTTTCAGCTTAGAGAGACCTAGTGATAACCATCAGATGCCTTAAAAAAATTCTAAAAGGGTCTCCTCTGGGACCAAATATTGTCTTGTAATTCGTCACTCATGCACGCAACACTATGTACCAGCTGGCCATCAGCCATGGCACTTTTTATACCTTCCACATTTGGGGATCGATGAAAACAATTATTGTCATATACAAATAAACAATCAAGATTCCCATAGGGATGCTAAGAGAATTTAAGCCCCTAATTCAGTACAATAGGAAAGCGTAAATTACTGCAGCAGAATAATGAGCCATGCAGGGGAAAATAAAGGCAGGAGTGTTAAAAGGAAGCTGTCAATCATTTGTTTCCACCGGCCAAGCTTTGCATCCCACCGCTCCTTGGTAATCAAGATAGTTACCACTTGGAAACTACTTAAATTTACTTGCTCATCTCTTGGAAAAATGATGTTGTCAACACCTTGATGTAGCACCTGCTTGAAGGCATATCATTTAAAATATGATCTTTCATCTAGTTTATTACCAATAAAATATAAGCTACCATGCCCCTTGATGTTTACCCCGTTCCTTGATGTCTAAAGGCCATCACATGGCCACAGGGATTCGTTGTCTGTCCTGCTGGCCTTATTTTTATCAGTCTCATTGTTTGTGTCTGTCAGCATCCTTCATTCACCTGCACGCTTGCTTCTGAGCACGCTCCCTCACCTTCTCCTTTCTGGAAACATATTATGAAGCATTTTTTTCCTATTGCCTGGCAAGCTGAAACTTTCTAGTGAGTGACATTTCCCTGTGGGGTAATTTCAGGGGAGGAACTGAGGAAACAGAAATGGTTACTTTTCAAAAGAAAACTAAAATACATTCAACTTATTATCTAGTCACAGGATGCTCTAATTATTGAGCACCATTAGCTCAATGACTTGGGTTCTGAACTCAAGAAGCTTATACTTTGAAGGGCAAAATAATAGCACTTTCTCTATATTAGGATATTTTAATCTCGGCCTATTTTAAATGAGACAGTTCTCTGTTGTGGGGTATGTCCTGTGTAATAAGTTCTCTTTCACATTTCACCAGATTCCTCTCTGTTCCAAGCTCCCCTGAGCCCAAAGAGGGCAGTAGACTTCTCGACTCCCTGGTGTATGGTCTTTGGCTCAGGGGGGTTTGTCATGGGGATGTCTCTGACTCCAAATGCAGGCTCTCCAGGCTCTCCTTATCTACAGTTCCCACTCTGGCTTCTCACTGTCCCACTGGCTTTCCTCACCAGCCAAGCATCTTACTTCCTTCTCCTTTTTGACAAGTCTATCTGAAGCCATTCAGGTTTGGTCAATACTGAATTAATACCTTATCTTTCAACACAGCCCTAGGAATCAGCAAATTCACTTGGCCTGAACCCAAAGGGCGGGTCGTAGCCTACAATGGGGGATGTACAATGAGGAAGGGAAACAAGTGTCAAGGAACAAGGATGAGGAGTCCACTTGCCTCCATCTCTGTGCCTGCCTCTTCTTCATGGAATGGTTCCTTTGGGGGCCTTTGGTCCTACCGTTTCTAATTCATTTCTTCCGTGAGCTAATGCAAACAAGGCCTGGGGCATTCCAAGCGAAAATTTCAAAAACATAATCATCATTTATTAAAGCCCAGAGAAGATCCAGACCCTCCCAACAATGGAGGTTTATTGGACAGCACAATATTGGCAGCAGTTTCTGAAATCTGCTATACTCAGGAGCAAAAAGGAAATTTTATAAAAGAATTAATCAACATTTTATGTCTTGTTTTAACACTATTGGATCTCAGTTCTCTCATCAATATACTACACTGGCAGGATAAATAAAAATAGAAAGTAAGTTTCCATATACCTTCCTAGGGAGACAGACTACCTGACAGAATACAGATTATTCAATTAAAAACATTCTTCCCGCATTTTTTTTTCAAAAGCACATGGATAATGAAAAAATACATTTAAACAAAGAGACTAGCCAAGAAAAACAGCTGGTGATTATCAGTAGCACCTTGGGATTCAATCTAATATTGTGAACCAGTCTAATGAAAGCAGAGCTCAAAGTGTGGAAGCAATTTCAGCTGTCCCCAAGTCATATATTTTTGTATGTCATTCGACAGTCGGGAGCTATGGTAATACTCTGGAGTTTGCCCATTGTATTAACACTGTATATTTGTACTATCTGTCAGTGGGACATGCCCAGCAAATCTTTAGGCAGCAACAACTTTCTGCAAATCAGGCGGCAGAACTCCCCATCTTGGCTTGAATCATTTGCAAATGGACATAAACTTTTCAAATGGATAAAAACGTCATACGGTGGATGATTCCTAAGAGAATGCACCAAATGAAAGGAATCTAGGCCTGGAAAATAATGAAAAATGGACCACGGGTAAATGGAGAAAGCCATAAATCTTAGAGGACTGTAGTACCAATCCAATCCGCTAATGCAAAATGCCTGTGCTAATCAGTAGGCTCTTGGACTGTAAATATAACAAATAATTTTCTTGCCGTAGAATCAACAGGACTCTATGACTAGTGATGAATGCCATGAAATTGTACAAAAGGAGCATAATAAGAAATGACTGTGTTCTTTTCAAAATGTACATTTAAAAGTAAAATGGTATAGCTCCCAAAGATATGATTTATGACTGCTGTAGAAATGGCAGATACCACTCACAAAGATTACTTTTTTCATTCATCTCAGAAATTAAAAGGTTTTTTGCTCTTACCCTTGGGCTTTAAAGCCCTCTCAACTGGAAAAGTTGATTTCTGGGATTTCATTCAGTTTTTTAAATGAACAATGGAACCTCAGGAATGGCAAGGATGGATAGTGGAGATCTCTTTGGGCAATTTCACTAAGGCAGGACTGGTTCCATAACCATTCAGTATTGGCTGAATTGTATCCCCTCCAAATTCATATGTTTAAGCCCTAACCCACCACCGTGATGGTGTATCGAGATGGGGCCTTTGGGAGGTAATTAGTCGTGAAGATGGTGCCCTACTGATGGGATTATTGCCCTTATGTGAAGAGAAAGAGACACCAGAGCTCTCTCCTTTCATGCTATATGAGGACATAGCAAGAAGGCTACAAGACAGAAGGAGAGTTCTCACCAGAAACTGACCATGTCGGCATCTTGATCTTGGACCACCAGCTTCCAAAACTATCTGAAAATGAATTTCTGTTGTTTAAGCCACCCAGTATATGGTATTTTGTTATAGCAGCCCAAGCAGACTAAGGCAATGGGTCTTTCTCAGGGCCCTCCCCTGACAAACTTGACCTCCCACTGTATTTTCCAGGACTTCTCTTCCTGAACTCCTATGTCTAGTCACATGGGTCCATTTATGACTCCTTAGCACATCTTGTATGTGTCAGCCTCTGTCTTTTTTTCTCTTGACTTGTGTACATGTTCCTTCTTCCTGAAATGCTCTCCCCATGACTTCTCCTGTTTCTAATCTTATAAACCTTTGATTCCCTCGTCCTTTCAAGAAAGATTCACTGAGTGGACTGTAGGTGTGAGGCACTGCACCAGGCACTGGAAAGACCAAGTTGCCCCTGATCTCAAATCAGGGTCAAGGCAGGGAGACAGACTTGATGACTATTTTCAAAAATAGGGTTATCAAGGGGGTAATTCCCCTGTGAGTGCTATGAGAGTACTGAGGGAAGAGCAACAGACACCGCTGGAGGGAACTGGGGAAGGTAGGAGTTGAGAGCTGAGCTGCAGATTAAGGCTAAGGAAGAACACCAGGCAGAAAAAGGAGCAGAAGGAGAGCCTTTCAGGCCGAGGGAATGGGCTGTGTAGTTGCACTTGAGGTATGAGAGTAACGGGAATACAGAGTAGTTCTGGTCTGTCCTCTAATCTGGAAGAAACCTCAAAGCATCATCAGTGCTTAATTTCCATAATAAATTATTGGTTAGAGACAGGATGCATAAGTAACACTGACTTTTTTTTTCCTTACATTATGTTTTGAAATATTAGAAATATCTTGATGTTCCGTATAGCTAGTTTTTTCAGCTGAAGGAAATTTATGGATCTGGAGAAAAGTATCTAGGGGAAAATTGGCAGAATTATATATTTTCTTCCTCGTTAAATTCTTCATTAATTCAGAACTGAGAAAAGTGTTAACAATATATGACTAAGAATAAAAACAATTTAAAAATGTGTGAGGCTATTGGAGGTACCCAGTGGTGTTCATCTGTGTTATAAACTAAGTTACAAGGCAGGAGCAAAGTCATCTAATCTCCACGTAGTCTCCAAGAAGACTTCCTCAATACACACCTGAAGGCTCACAACCTGTTCCACTTAAAAGGGAAACAGTTTTTACAAAAACATTTAATTTACTGAGTTTGCTTTTTTTGTTTTGTTTTGTTTTATTAATTGGAAATGAAAATGGATACCACTGCTGCTTTAAGGACATGAACCCTTTGAAATACCTTTCTGGTCTAGAAATGCTGAGCTAAATGACTTCCATAGTAACATCTCCTTTACCCAGTGAAGCTTCTAGGAGAAGGGATTACACTATATACACTAACACCTAATCTCCACTCTGAGTAACTGTTGACTTCCCTAGATCTCCGGTTTTCCTAAATGGCCCATAATTTTGAGGACGTGAGGTATTATGGATAGTCTGTGTGGGTTCTAGTTTCAGACTATTCAAGCTACCATAGACGCCCTTTTCTCAACAACAATAGATTTTCTGTCAACTTTCCTGTGATAGATTGCATTGATCGTCCCCTCCTTGAACATGGCTTGCTCATGCGTCAGTAACTTTCCTGCCTTACGACTTTAGGCTTGGCCAAATGACTTACTTTGACCCAGGGACCATAAGTAGAAGTGAACATTGAGACAGTTCTCAGTGGAGATTTTAAGAAGTGTCACATGGTTCCCATTTCTTACACTTCTTCCCTCTATCATGAGAACAACACATCCCAGGTAGAGGGTGCTCCTTCAGCCTGGGTCCCGTGACACAGATACGAGCCCCAAACTAGAGCCAAGTTCAGCTAAGCCTAGCAGAGCTATAGCTCATCACAGACCTGTGAATAGTAAATAAATGTTCTTGTAAGCCACTGAGTTTTAGGGCTATTTGATATGCAGCAAAAAGCTAAGTAAACTTTTTTTGATAAATAATAACTGCTATTATTTATGGAGCATTTATATGTACTAGGCATTGTACCAAGAGCTGTACATAGGTCATTTTATTTAATTCTCACAACAACCCCATCCTATAGGGAGTATTAATATCCCCACTATACAAATGAAGGTTTGGGGAGATATAAAGTACTTGCCCAAAGACAGTCATATCAGAGAACTCAGGTTCTTAACTAAGTTCTTTCTTGGTTACCATCATTCTCAGTATTGCCTGAGGAGGTATCACATGTCTGATAGAGCAGTCATCAAAAGACCTCAATGCTTCTGGTTCTACTGTTAACTCTCTGGGCAATCTTGAACATGCTGCTTCTTCTAGGGCCACATTTTCTTTTTTTTTTTTGGTGGCAGAATAAGAGGATTGACCTAGATAGGCTTAAGGTCTTTCATCACTAAAGTTCTGTAATTGTAGTTATAGTAACATAATCCATGTTAGAGAGATTATAAATGTCTAGCTGTATTTTTGGCACACAGTTATTATCACCACTTTATAGATTTGTGTTTATAGCCTTACCATTCAAAACACGTTTTAGGATTTCAGCCATGGTCATGTTCAAACAATAGCTTTAGGCCACTGATGTAGATATATACATCAACTTTAAAAAGAAATAAAGGGTATATATGTCAATCCCAATCTCCCAATCCATCCCACCCCCCTTTCCCCCCTTGATAGCCACACGTTTGTACTCTGCGTCTGTGTCTCTATTTCTGCTTTGCAAATAAATTCATCTATACCATTTTTCTAGATTCCACATATACGTGTTAATATACGATATTTGTTTTTCTCTTTCTGACTTCACTCTGTATGAGTTTCTATATATACACTACTATGTATAAAATAGATAGCTAATGAGCACAGACTGTTTAGCACAGGGAACTCTACTTAATGTACTGTGGTGACCTAAATGAGAAGGAAATCCAAGGAAGAGGGGATATACCTATACGTGTGGCTGATTCCCTTTGCTGTACAACAGAAACTAACACAACATTGTAAAGCAACTATACTCTAATTAAAAAAAAAAAAAAAGAAACGAAAGAAAGGAGGAAAGGATGAAGGGAAGGAGGGAGGGAGGGAGGCAGGAAGGGGTAAGTCCTGAAAATAAAGATCAAGTTCCTAGATTTACTTCATTCCCCAGGCATGGCTTCCTTTCAGCCCTTAGGTTCTGCAACCTTTTAATAAATTCTCCTCTTCGGCTTGTGTCAGCTGAAGGAGGCATCTCTTCCTTGCAACCAAAGATTTGAAGTTGGATTGGTTGACCTCCAAGATCCTTTCTAACATAATGAGTCTACTTAATACTCCAGGTATAATTAGGGGCTTTGCATCTACTGAATCCTTAATTCTTATTAACAGTCACTATCTGATCTGATCCAAGTTCTATACTGAGGCTTAAATAAGTTGCCTCTTTCTAACTTACCCTTCAACTTATCTTGAAATCATGCCCTTCCTAAATCGATGTGGTCTTCAGTATTCTGAATGCTAATCACCTGTCTCTACCTAAGGCATAGGTGCCTGTTCTGTGCTAACCTGATAAAGGTAATTAAAGGAAGGTTTTGGCTTTCTCTCCTAGTTCTCTTATCAGCAATTCCTTCTGCATAAACTTTCCTTAAGACTAAGGAGAAAAAAAAAAGGAAAAATTGTAATCAGGTAGGAGAATATCTAAATAGATAAAAGACTTTTTCCTGCTACTTTAAGTTTTTAGAAGAGAAAAGAAAGGACTCACTTTCCCTTAGCTTTTTGACTTCACTGGAAATTGAGTTAAACCAAGCTTTTCCTTTAGATATAGTTCTAGCACAGAATCAGACTCAAACTTGCTTCTGACAAAAATGCTTTCTGAGCCCTTGTTGACATACAACATAATATTAGTTTCAGGTGTACAACATAATGCTTGACATTTGTATGTATATATTTCAAAATGATCACCACAATAAGTCTAGTTATCATTCATCACCACACATAGTTTCAGAATTTAAAAAATAATTTTTAAACAACTGAAAAGGATTAAGACAGGATTTAACAAGGATTTAAGACAGAGACTTGAGGTAGTTTCACCCTATTGAAGGAGAATTGGGTATCCACGCTTGATGCTAAGGTCTCCAATATCACTGGGATCATCATTAAACCAGCTTTGTCCAGAGCCAAGCAACCAGCTACACATAAAACTGAAATTTAAAAAATACAAAGCAGCACTGACCTTCTTCTGATTAAGAAAGACCAATTTTGCTGCCACTTCCTGCCTATCTGAATCTATTATTGCTATTCTGAGTTACATGGCTCAATAAATCCTGAAATAAATTATTTTGAGGGGAATATTTATTTTCAATAGGAAAAGCTAAGCTGTACCCCCATCATCCCCATCTATTAAAGTTGTTTTTATTTGGCTCACTAAAGATAATTCAGTTAGAAGGATAATTCAATTAGAAAAGGTCAGAAGTAACAACTGACATATGGGTCTTCAGGGACTGAGAATTTTAGTCTCCAACTTAGAGAAGGAGGTTTTATTTGTCATTTTTCCAATAGGCTGAGATTCATTGACTACCTTATATACAATACCTTTGCCAAATTATAGGCTATCATCAATGTGTCAAACAGACACTTATCTAGTTCTTCTACTCCAATACCAGCTGATTCCTAAGAGGGACATCTGTCTGCACCAGAAGAACACCCGAATTCAGGTGACTTAGTGATGGAATCTTCCTTGAAACAGTCAAAGCTAATGGAGTCTCACCTATTAAACAAGCTGATTGTCCACTAAGGTAGAATGTTATTCCAAATTAATTCTGCCCAGGAATTTTAGTCCTAAGAAATCCATTGTTCTCTCTATTCTTGAGATGGGATAGGGTTTGAAAGCTATCCAGATTTTCCAGTTGAGCTAGATTCCTTGCCTAGTGAAGCAAAATTTCTTTCATGGAGGTATGTCTTCCCATAGCATTGATACACAGGTTGGCTGGCAATCTGGGGAAAGGACCTGTGTGTTTGTTGCTTACAGTAAATCTGTACCTGCGAAGTCCTCCTGTGCACACCCTCCCCATACCAAAACTTCTCCTGTACTAGGTCCTTTTATCTAAGGACGATCTTTCTGATCAGAGAAAAATTAATGGCAATAATTCCATTCTTCCAATCAGAAGAGGTAACTTTCATGTGACTTTGGAATTCTTCTAGCCCAGTAATTATTTTTCTTATTGAAGTATAGTTGATATACAATATTGTGTTCGTTTCAGGTGTACAGCATAGTGATTCAGTATTTTTGTAAATTATATATATTCCATTATACAATGATTATTACAAGGTGATTACAAGATAATGGGTATAATCCCCTGTGCAATAGAGTATATCATTGTTGCTTATTTATTTTATATACAGTAGTTTGTATCTGTTAATCCCTTACCCCTAATTTGCCCCTCCCCCCCTTCTCTATCCCCTTTGGTAGTTAAAAATTTGTTTTCTACGTCTATGAGTCAGTTTCTGTTTTGTATATACATTAAGCCCAGTAATATTGTTGATCCAGAGTAGACAAAATTTCATAAAGTGGGAACTAGAACACAGAGCAAAAGCAATATATCTTAGAAGATGCCAGGAGAAATGCAGAATAGAGCTTAGAAAATTCCTCTTATTTGAGAGCATCTGACTGAAACGTGAGAATGTTGTTATCTCCACAGATTTTCCTACATTGCAACAGTCACAAAATGTCAGAAATCTCCACGCCTAGCTATAAAAATGAGAAGGACACAGGAAAACAGTGGAGAAGATCCTCTGCCTTGCATATTTGCTTTCACCAGCTGGTGACAACAGTTTATGCCCATGTTTCTGACTTAAAGGGGCTGCAAAGAAGTGACGAGAAGAGCTACTGAACTCTGAAGGCTGTTGAACAGCAGCAGTAGATGAACAGAATTGCTCCTATTTTTGGAGCCCACGGATTGGCTTCCCTTCATTCCTCCTCTCTTCCCCTTACCTCTGCTTAGTCTTAAGTGTCCATAATCATGCCAAGAGGATGAAAAGAAATACATAGTTGTTTTTTCTAGAGGGGAAATATGAGGCATGAAATTTTGTGAAAGCTTCACCCCAAAATAAGAAAGTAGGTTGAAGGTAGCTGCCTTCCTTCCTTATGAACAGGTTAAAGGGAACTGGTGAGTGATGCCGACCAGCTCCCTCCCCATCTTTGCAGCTACAATCCTTGTGTTCCTAGGCTGAATATTCTAGACCCTTCCACCATTTTTCCACTCTGGAAAAACTCTTTACTGTCATCAGAGGCCCAAATCTCTGATGTGATGATTGTGATTCCACAATCCTATTCCTTCTCCCAGGGGCATCATTTCTTCCTCTGCAGTACTGGGATCCCACTCTTTACACCCAGAGCCCTGGCTCCACTTCCCAGCCATAGCCCTGACCCCACTCTCCCGAGGCATTGTTTCCATCCTCTGCACCTTTTCCCAAGCTCCATTTACCACCACTGCTACTGATAATGGTTTCTGATTTTATTGTCCTGGGAGTATAGTCTGGGTATTCGTACTTAATAAAAATTTTTAAAAAAAGGTTTCCTGGGTGATTATAATGTGATGTGTGTAGCCAGGGTTGAAAATCACTGCTATAAATGCTTGTTAGGTTTGAGGATTCTATTAGAAGTTGAGTTCCACTTTATTATGAATTAAATTAGCTTTTGAGGATTGGCCTGAGAATCTAACCACTGGTTTAAAATTTGTTTCTTTAGGAAAATATGTCCCAATTTATAAATAGCTGACTTGCAAACTGACTAGAAACTTGCCAGTGAAGGAATGCTGGTAAGCAAAGGTATCCTGACTTTTTTTGAAAAGTTTGTTTATTTATTTAATTAAAGTATAATTGATTAGTATAGTTGATTTACAATATTACATTAATTTCAGGTATACAGCATAGTGATTCAATATTTTATAGATTATACTCCATTTAAACTTATTACAAAATAATGGCTATATTTCCCTGTGCTGTACAATACATCCTTGTTGCTTATCTATTTAATACACAGTAGTTTGTATCTCTTAATCCCATATCCCTGTCTTGCCCCTCCCTTCTTCCCTCTCCCCACTAGTAACCATTAATTTGTTTTCCATATCTGTAAGTTTGCTTTTATTTTTTTAGATACACTCATTTATTTTTTAGATTCCACATATAAATGATAACATACAGTATTTGTCTTTCTGTGTCTGAGTTACTTCACTAAGCTTAATACCCTCCAGGTCTATCCATGTTGTTGCAAATGGCAAAATTTCATTCTTTTTTATGGGTTGAATAATATTCCATTGTGTGTATATAAATGTATCCCATCTTAATAACTATGTCTGGCACACATTAGGCACTCATTTTGTCCAACTTAGTTGAATAATTTTTGGAATGCAGGCTGTTCCTAAGTAGAAATTGCTAACATTTTTCCCCCAAGGAATTTTAAACAGTTTACCAATGTTTTCTCATTGATGATGTAACAGAGGTACTTACTGATATATCTAAGGATATACCACATGTCAGAGACACAACCCAAATCACCATGCAAAATTTGGTAAACCTCACATGTACCCCTTGTATCCATTTACCTCCAGAATCAGGTTTTCCCCCAGCTTTACTGAGATATTAATGACACATAATATATAAAAGTTTAAGGTGTACAACATAATGATTAGGTACATGTACACACTGCAAAACGATCACCACAATAAGGTTAGCTAACATTTCCATCCCTTCATGCTATTACAGTTTGTGTGTGTGTGTACACGTATGTGTGTGTGTGGATAACATTTAAGATTTATTCTCTCAAAATTTTTCAGTTATATAATACAGTATTGTTAATTATAGTCACCATGCTGTGCATTAGATCCCCAGATCTTAATTATCTTATAGTTGAGATAGAATCAAGTTTTAAAATCCTTTTTTTAGTCAGTTGAGCCGTAGCTCAGCCAAAATTCCGATTTCATCTATCAGGATTGAAATGTGCTCTGTATTTTTTATAAATAACAAAACATAGCACAGCAGTGGCCATATATGGCATGCCAAAGAAAGGAGAATAAACAAAGATGGGGCTCCAAAATGTGGGAAGATGTGTTTTTGTATTTTATTGGACCCACAGTAGACATATCAACATCAAGAGGTGTATTCACTGTTAAATTCCTGAAATCATGAGGTAAAATATCAATTTACCTAAGTTAATTTCAGTCTTTTGAATTTTTCACTGCAAAGCAAATTCTCAGAAAATTAAGTGTCATTTGTACCTTCCTGAAGTTATAAAGCACATGCTTAATGGAATCTCGTGGCAATTAATGTCTTAGGTCATTCTACAGGCACAGGGAAGTCTCTTTCCTCCCTGCTTTTGGCTGTCATCATGCACCCCTGTTGCCACTGTTGCCTCCAGTTTTGCAATCAACAAAGTCCAGAAAGTGACATTTGCATACTGGCCCTGTAGGAAAGCTTCCTCAGTCTTCCTGTCAGCACAAAGCTCATTCAATTATGTTCGGCCTCAGAAGTGCTGTTTTATTTATCAGAAGGCCACTTTCCAGTTTTTAAATGGCTCTGGACCTGCCACTTCTTTGAGCAACCCTTACTGTAGAGCATTTGCCATTCACCTCGGGCTGTGCTTGTGGCTAGGAATCATCTATAACTAGTATGCTGCTAACAGGATTAATGCATGAGAGACTGCCCAGCCTTATTGAGAAGCCTTTCTAAAACAAGCTGGCAGCTGCTGATTTGCACATTGCAAGAGAAGAAAACCTAAGTGCTCGCAACTGTGGTGCTGTGAGTACTGTTTCCTTCCATTCATAGTTCGAGAATTAATGGTGATATTAACGCAGCCAAGAAAGACGTCAGATAGTAGATGGCTCCAGCTCCTGAATTATCTTGTTTAATTTATTTGTTTGGATGATGGCTCCATGATTCTCCAGGATATGTGCATCACCCTCGACTCTGCCCTCTTCCTCATCCTTCGTGTCCCATTAGTTACTGGGTTATGTTAACTCTTCACATTACCTCTCACATCTGTTTCTTTGTATCCTTCTACTACTTTAAAACCCTGGGTAACAAGGTGGCTTGGGTGTAGGCTTCAGATTGGTACAGTCACCCATTGTGGTACATCTATGAAATCTGTGTACACATTTAACAGAAGGGAATGACGTGGTGGCTGGGCTGGAGGCAACAGTGGATATGAGTCCAGTCTCAGGGAGCCACCACCCACACCCAAGATGTCCCTTCACAATCTTGGCATTTTCTTTAAAATCACAAAAAAATAGGAAGCGGGGACGGTGGTAAAATTTTTAAAAAGGGAAACACTTAAGCATTGCTATGAAGAAGATATGTTTTCCGATCTCCCTACCCACTAATTTTCTAGTCACAGGTGACTTTATTGTGGAAACAGCCTCTCTGTATTTCCTGGTGAGGTGTTGAAACTGAAAAAGCACAAGCTGGGCTAGACACAGAGTCAATATTCTTTGATTCAATTTCAGCTCTTCACTGTGGCACTTTCCCCCATCATCTCTTTCAAGAAGGCAATGCAAAGGAAAATCAGGTTTTTCTCTAATCAAGGATAAGGAATGATTTCTAGCTTTGTGATAATCAAGGAGTTTCAAAGAACTCAGTGTTAGTTAAAATATTATAGCCATTCAAGTCCTGATTTCGTATTGCAACATACCACCCAAAACTTCTTTCAATTATTATCATTTTTTCCTTTGTACACCAATACAAAAGTAACAGTATTTAATAAGCATGTTAAACATAGGCCTAGCACTATTAAGTGGAAGGATCTTTGAGTGAATGAATGGATGAATTAGTTTCTCCCAACAAGTCACCTAGACAAATGTGCTTCTGTAAAGAGCGGGATGGAGCACGGAGGGGAAGGAACCACTTTTCTATTGATAACCATTATTTTCCCCTAACACACATATTTCCTTTCTAGACATTCATGACATTACAGAGGATAACTCAGGGATACGTGATCTTAGCAGTTTCTTTTTGTCTTAAAATAAATACATCCAGGGCTTCCCTGGTGGCGCAGTGGTTGAGAGTCCGCCTGCCGATGCAGGGGACGCAGGTCTGTGCCCCGGTGCGGGAAGATCCCACATGCCGCGGAGCGGCTGGGCCCGTGAGCCATGGCCGCTGAGCCTGCGCGTCCGGAGCCTGTGCTCCGCAACGGGAGAGGCCACAACAGTGAGAGGCCCGCGTACTGCAAAAAAAACACACACAAAAAAAAAACAACAGGGGAAGACAACACTTGTGCATTTATTTAACGAGCACTGTGCAGCTACTCAACAAACACCAAGCACAGCAAGGTGCCTGCCATGAGCCAGGCCCTGCACCACTAAGGTATTTTGCTTTTTGATGTTGAGTAATTCTTGTATCAAAAAGGAAAACACGTAAACATCTTTGTGTGTTTTTATGCCCAAGCCCTTAGAAGAGTCATGAAGTATTTTGTTTATAATAATATGGCATTTCTCTGAATAAAGAGTTCTATGGCTTGGGGAGGAACTGGTCTCAAAAGTGGCCCTAAAACCCCATTTCTCCCCTTACGGACCATGAATGTCCAACTTTGTCCCAACAGTGCTTCAAAGGAAGTATTTTTTAAAATCAGATCGATAATTTTCGACCCTCTTCTTGGGATCCTAGACCCTCACAATTCACCCTGCTCTGTTTCCTCTCTCCCTCCAGTCCTTTGTCCTTGTCTCCTCGCTTTGTTCCCAGCATCAGGGAAAACGTGCTCATGGAAAAGTTTGACTCCCTTGTCCGGGATTCTATCATTTCCTGCTTCCCTGACCTACCTTTGATGCCCCTCTGTTCTGTGGTGAACTGGAGTGACAAGACAAGGAGTTATTGCTTCTAAGCAGAGGATGCTATCTGAACCATCAACCCTCCAGAGCAAAAAGCAATCATGTTTACTCACAGTGAGGAAACATGGAGACACCTGAAGCCTCATCAGTAAAGAAAACAGCTAACAGGGGGATTCTACAAGCTCACTGAAAACCAGTTGGTGCTGTGTTTGGGTTCATCTATCTTTTGGCTATTTTACAGAAAATATTTCAAATTAAGAAAATAAAATCCTATGATAAACAAATGAGACCTAATGAAACTTAAAAGCTTTTGCACAGCAAAGGAAACCATAAACGAGATGAAAAGACAACCCTTAGAATGGGAGAAAACATTTGCAAATGAAGCAACTGACAAAGGATTAATC
Source organism: Physeter macrocephalus (assembly GCF_002837175.3). Lineage (NCBI taxonomy): Eukaryota > Metazoa > Chordata > Mammalia > Artiodactyla > Physeteridae > Physeter > Physeter macrocephalus. The sequence goes on from NC_041217.1 coordinate 117,650,500, forward strand.
TCCAAAACATACAAGCAACTCCTGCAGCTCAATATCAAAAAAACAAACAACCTAATCCAAAAA
>NC_041217.1:117651025-117654875 GCF_002837175.3 Physeter macrocephalus
CATCAACAGATGAATGGATAAAGAAGATGTGGCACATATATACAATAGACTATTACTCAGCCATAAAAAGGAATGAAACTGAGTTATTTGTAGTAAGGTGGTTGGACCTAGAGACTGTCATACAGAGTGAAGTAAGTCAGAAAGAGAAAAACAAATACCATATGCTAACACATATATATGGAATCTAAAAAAAAAAGAAAGAAAATAGCCAGAAGATCCTAGGGGCAAGATGGGAATAAAGACACAGACTTACTAGAGAATGGACTTGAGGGTACGGGGAGGGGGAAAGGTAAGCTGGGACAAAGTGAGAGAGTGGCATGGACATATATATACTACCAAACGTAAAATAGATAGCTAGTGGGAAGCAGCCGCATAGCACAGGGAGATCAGCTCAGTGCTTTGTGACCACCTAGAGGGGTGGGATAGGGAGGGTGGGAGGATGCAAGAGGGAAGAGATATGGGAACATATGTATATGTATACCTGATTCACTTTGTTATAAAGCAGAAAATGACACACCATTGTAAAGCAATTATACTCTAATAAAGATGTTAAAAAAATCCTATGATAATTCCTATGCTGCATAAATTGTTCCAGAGTCCCCTAAAAAATGGAACATTTCCCAGTTCATATAACCAATCTGGTATCACACTGATACTGAAACCCAAGAAAGAGCCAAAAGGGGGTAGGGATGAAAAATGAGAGTACAATCCCATTTATAATTACAGACTCAAAAATCTTCAATTAAAACCCAACCAACAGACCACAGCAATAAATTAAATAGCCATACTCTATGGCCAAACAGGTTCTATTCCAGGAGGGCAAGGATAATTTAATATAAGTAAAGCTGTTATTATGGCACTTTCTCAAGTGTGTTAGGTTGAACCCTAAATCAGTGGGATACTAAACAGTATTATACAAGGGAAAGAGGAACAGGTAATGTTTGGGAATGGTGGGTTTTAAAAAGTTAACTGAAATATAACTGACATACAGCACTGTATGTGTTTAAGATGTTCAGTGTAATGATTTGACTTACATACATTTTGACACAATTGCCACAATAAGTTCAGTTAACATCCATCATCTCATATAGATACAAAAAACATGTGGGTTTTTTTTGTGATAAGAACTTTTAGGATCTACTCTCTTAGCAACCTTCAAATACAGAATTACTCATCATATAGCATTATGGTGTCTATATATTTTTAACTGAATTTCTTGACTGCTGGACTTCTCAGCATCTTCATATGATAAGAGCTAATATATCTCTAAGAAGTGAATATGTGAGGCAGCATTTCCCCAAGCTATTTGACTAGATGACAATTTCCTCCCCCTCTCAATTTTTTTTGATGGACCAGCCTGAGGAAAAAGTGTTCTCGGGGAAATATTTTTGGTGGAGCCTATATTAATTTAATGCATTGTATCAGTCATTGAAGGCGACACCATATGATTTCTTCAGGAGATGCCAGAAAGAATTTGATAGAATCCAATATTCAATCCAAATAAAATTGTCTTAATCTACAACCAAAAGGATACCTGCTTAATGTAATAAAGAATCCATCTCTTAGACTAAGTGCCAGCATCATAAGTAATGGTAAAATACTAGAAGGTATGTGTCATTAAGGTCAGGAATAAGAAAAATGTGTATGCTGTTATTATTTTTTTTCTTTAACATTGCTCTGGAAATTTTAGAGAATGGAGTAAGGCATGAAATGTTAATGATGAGAAGAAACAGAGCTCTTATACCTACATGAAATAATTGTTTAAAAATTGTAGAAGGAAAGGACCTACTGTATAGCACAGGAAATATACTCAATATTTTATAATAACCGATAAGGGAAAAGAATCTGAAAAAGAATATATATATAACTGAATCAATTTGCTGTACACCTGAATCAATTTGCTGTACACTAACACAACATTGTAAATCAACTATACTTCAATAAAGAAAATAAAAAATTTAAAAAATTGTAGAAGGAAGCTCAAAACTATTAGAATAAGAGAGCTTGATAAAATGGTCAAATACAAAATATATATATTTGAAAATGAATAGTTTTCTCTTATAACCAGAACTAATAGGTAGAAAATATAATGTACTGAAATATTCCTAAAATTCATAATAACAGCAAAAATATTTTTTAAAATACTAAAGAATAATCTTAAAAAAAATTTGTGGGGCTTTCAGGACTGGACTACCAGTTTCACTCAATGGGAAAACTGAAGGCTGAAAATATGTCTATTCTGCCCAAATTAATGAGTTTGAATGCAATTCTGATCAAAGTTCTACTGGTGCAACCTATGTTCATAGCAGCACTATTCACAATGACCAAGACATGGAAACAAACTAGATGTCCATTGATAGATGAATGGATAAAGGAGATGTGGTATACATACACACACACACACACACACACACACACACACACAGGAATATTACTCAGCCATAAAAATGAATGAAATAATGCCATTTGCAGCAACATGGATGCAATTAGAGATTATCATATTAAATGAAGTAAGTCAGAAAGAGAAAGACAAATACCATATTATATTACTTATATGTGGAATCTAAAATATGACACAAATGAACCTATCTGTGAAACAGAAACAGACTCACAGACATAGAGAACAGACTTGTGGTTGCCAGGGTGGGGGTTGGTGGAGGGATGGATTGGAGTTTGGGGTTAGCAGATGCAAACTATTATATATAAGATGGATAAAAAACAAGGTCCTACAGTATACATAGCACAGGGAACTATATTCAATATGCTGTGATAAACCATAATGGACAAGAATATAAAAAAAGAATGTATGTATATGTATAATGGAATCACATTGCTGTACAGCAGAAATTAACACAACATTATAAATCAACATATTCAATTAAAAAAAATTCCAGTGGTGCAAAAATAATCACAAAAGTAAAATACATTGACAGAGTGGAGGAAAAACATTGGTGACACAAATGGAATGCAAAGGGTTAATGTTTTAATATAAAAATTGCTTTTTATAGCCAAAGCAATCTTGAGAGAGAAAAACGGAGCTGGAGGAATCAGGCTATCTGACCTCAGACTATACTACGAAGCTACAGTAATCAAGACAGTATGGTACTGGTACAAAAACAGAATATATATAGATCAATGGAACAGGACAGAAAGCCCAGAGGTAAACCTACACACATATGGTTACCTTATCTTTGATAAAGGAGTCAAGAATATACAATGGAGCAAAGACAGCCTCTTCAATAAGTGGTGCTGGGAAAACTGGACAGCTACATGTAAAAGAATGAAATTAGAACACCCTAACACCATACACACAAGTAAACTCAAAATGGATTAAAGATCTAAATGTAAGGCCAGGCATTATAAAACTCTTAGAGGAAAACATAGGCAAACACTCTATGACACAAATCATAGCAAGATCCTTTTTGACCCACCTCCTAGAGAAATGGAAATAAAAACAAAAATAAACAAATGGGACCTAATGAAACTTAAAAGCTTTTGCACAGCATATAGCCACTATGGAGTACATTATGGAGGTTCCTTAAAAAACTAAAAATAGAACTACCATAGGACCCAGCAATCCCACTACTGGGCATATACCCTGAGAAAACCATAATGCAAAAAGAGTCATGTACCCCAATGTTCATTGCAGTTCTATTTACAATAGCCAGGACAGGGAAGCAACTTAAGTGTCCATCAACAGATGAATGGATAAAAAAGATGTGGTACATATATACAATGGAATATTACTCAGCCATAAAAAGAAACAAAATTGAGTTATTTGTAGTGAGGTGGATGGACCTAGAGTCTGTCATACAGAGTGAAGTAAGTCAGAAGGAGAAAAACAAATACC
>NC_041217.1:117654953-117748402 GCF_002837175.3 Physeter macrocephalus
GGGACGAAGTGAGAGAGTGGCATGGACATATATACACTACCAAATGTAAAACAGATAGCTAGTGGGAAGCAGCCGCATAGCACAGGGAGATCAGCTCAGTGCTTTGTGACCACCTAGAGGGGTGGGATAGGGAGTGTGGGAGAGAGACACAAGAGGGAGGGGGTATGAGGATATATGTATATGTATAGCTGATTCACTTTGTTATATAGCAGAAACTAACACATCATTGTAAAGCAATTATACTCCAATAAAGATGTTGGAAAAAATTGATTTTTAAAAATGATTTTAAAAAGGTAAACACCAAACAAAATGGGCACAGGTGCACACAGTCACACCTTTCCAGCTCACGAACTTTGGTCTTCTGTCTGACAAATGTTCCTTCTTGGTGAGCTCTCCTCTGACCACTCTGTATCAACAGCAAATTGACCAGTCTTCTCCCCTAGTCCCCTCACCCAGCTTCATTTTCCTCCACAGCACTTATCACCACCTGACAAATACCAGTAGAGATTTGTTTACTCTTTCTCCTCCCATTTGACTGTAAATTACATGAGTGTCACTTATTTGGTTAATTTCTGTTTTCCCAGGATCTAGAGTAATACTTGTCATATAGTAGGGGCTCAATAAGAATTTGTTGATTGAGTGAATAAATACCATTTAGACTCTTCTGTTTACTTAAGTATTTCCTAAATTCACTGGATGTTTTGACTCATTTATTTTATATGTAAATGTCTTTTTCATTCATATCAGTATGTTCATGCCTTAGGTTCATGTACTTAGGGCTACCTCATTGGCTTAGGCTAGACTTGCTCTTTTACAATGAAACTGTACTTTATATGAAGTAAGACCCTGAAGCTTTAGGTACAAACCACAGTTTAATCGAAATCCATCACAGGCCTATGAAAATTCCCATCTGTCTTGACTGATTGGCTCATCTCAGTGTATCAGAAGATTCCTATAAGCGAGGTAGTTTAAGAGGCATTGTTACATAGCAGCAGGCTGGCTGTCAGGGATAATTAGGCAAATGCTATGCTTGGTTGGGTAAGTCATGGGACCATATAAGATACAGCATTGTTGAGTCTGCACCAGAGCTGTAGGTCACGGCTGTATAGCTTGTCCCCTAAACAAGGGCACAGGGCCAGGAAGGAGGCTGGGGGCATGTGGGGCCTGAAATCAGCCTATATTCTGCTTGCCAAGACTTATGCTTTGGTTCTGGTTGCATAAGCCCAGGGAAAGGGATGCCTTTCAGTAATCCCTCACCTAGATGGGACAGCTTTCTCTTCTGTTATGAAGGGATGTGATAGCATTGGGCCTGACCATAGTGGAGACTTTCCTTAGTAAATTAAGGTCTAGTTCAGAGGGCAGAGAAAAAAAGGAAATCATCAGAGATTCCACAGATAGAACATTTGTTGCCAAAAAAAAGAAAAAAAAAATGGTCCTGGGAAGAGCTTCTACTAATTAGCAGTTAGGGGAGCAAAATGCCTTGTTTTAATAAATCCCAATAAGTTTAACTAAAAAAAAATTTTTTTAAAAACAAAGAGATTTAATTGAATAGGTTCTAAGAACCTGTTCCACAGTTTGTTACTCCAAAGCCTGAGGCCAAATAAGAGATCTAAAACCCCTTCCTGTCCATGGCATTCCCTTATAAAATCTGATTACAAAACCTGCTTGGCTTTTTACAACATTAAATCATTGACTAAAAAATAAAGAAATAAAAATAAAATCAAGGAGACCAAAGTGAGCACAGTCCTGGAAACATGACCTTAAAAAAGACTCTGAATACGTTTACACCCAAAATTAAGTTCAGTAAAATTGATAAATGTTTAAAACAGACGTTCCATCTATCCTTCTTTTCATGAATCCATACATTTAGTGAGATTCTTCCAAGTGCCAATAGGTTACAGAAAATACAAGGAGGATGGAGTTAGGTGAGGAGACAGTACAATGTGTTAGGTGCTACAATGGATGCCCAAATTGGGAATGTTGAAGAAGGTATCCTATAGAAAGTGATATTTCTGGGTATTAAAGTATGAACAGGAGCTTGCTTGTTAGATGAAGAATGAGAGAGCATTCCTGACGGACGGACGGACTGTATAGGATGAGAGACAAAGAAGTTAAACTGTGGCACATTCAGTGGATGATAAGAAGTTTACTATCACCACACCATAGAGTACACATGAGGGAAAGTCAGGAAATTAGGTGAAAGAGGTAGACTTTAAAATCTGGACTGTAAAAGAGTCTTCTTCATTATGTTTATGTGTTTGATTGTACCTTTTAACCCATAGAGAGCTCACACATGTTTGTTAGGAAATAACATGATTTGATTTTTATGATAATAAGCCTATGTGAATTATGAACTGCATTTGGGAAATATTGGTGATAAAATGACAAGACAGGAAGCCCAGTTAAGACATAATGAAGATGGAGACTAAGGTATGACAGAGGATTAAAGAGAAGAGAGACTAGAACTAAGGAACATTCCAGAAGAATAGCAAAATGAATGCAAGATGATGCAGCAAAGAGTCAACTGAAGGTATTTCTAATTTGAAGACTAGATGGGATAGTGACACCACAATGGAAATGGAGAATCCAGAGACCACAATATTTTAGGCTGTAAGATAACAGAGTTTGGTACAGATGTGTGAAATTTGAGATGTCTCTGCGACCTCAGCTTGGGAAGTTCCAAATCAAATTTAGAATATGAGTTCGGACAAGTCAGGTCTAGATAGAGAGGTCTTGCATAACCAGATTATAGATTAGGGCAGGGAGGGAGATTAATGAGAGAAGAGGAACAACAATGGATCTTTAAGGAACTCCAACATTTGATGGGTCTGTAGAGGGTAAGGGTTCAAAGAAAGAGATGGAGAAGACAGTGTCAAAGGTCATTTGATGCATGATCCTTTTAGACCTTGCTAGAGATTAAATTTATATTCTCTCTCCATCTCTCAAAAAGAGTATTTAAATTGTGCATACTCTTCTTTTCATTAATGTTTTTAATAGAAAAAAAGAACAATATAGCAGCCAAATTAGGTGCTTACTTATGAATTTCTAAGAGTGGGTATAGTATCCAGCATTTCCTGAACACGTCTGATTAAAGAACACAAGCTCTGATGTTTCATAGGACATATTCTGGAAAAAATTATACTATATATTTCTAGTAATCTTGTGTTATGTACAGAAGTTAAATTGACAGATTCATTATAATAAAGTACTTCTTACCTATTAAAAATGAAACACTAAATTGATCTGTTATAATTCAAATAGTCAACCATTCTTTCAAAGAACTATGACTTCGCAAGGACCAACCAATTTTTATGAAAGTCATAAAGATTTATACATTTAAACCAGATATGTATGCTTATAGACTAATACCAAATTTTTTCTATATACTTGATTTTTCATTTCAAATTTAATTTTGGCCCAAATCTACATTCACTATTATGAAATATTTCATACAGATGAAGGACCAGAGGTAATGTGTTCATCAGTCCACAGAATAATAAAGTACCAAGCTTGAAAAACACAGCATTATCAATTCAGACCCTTGTATTCCAATCCCTTGTCTCCCTAGCAGGAGTATTCATTACTTTAGTTTTTGGATTTAGTTTAGTATAGTTATATATTATATTTAGCATAGTTTTACTCCACATGTATGTGTCCGTAAACAAGATCTTATTTGGTTTTGTGAGTTTTTCAACTTTATATACATGGCATAATTTTTTATGTATTCCTCTGTGACTTGTCTTTTTCATTCAATATTTTGTTTGTGAGATTCATCTCTGTTAATGCTTGTGGCTATAGTTCCTTCATTTTTTTTTTACTACCATAGTAAAATCCATTAAATACATAACAATTTATTTATCCATTATTTTGTCAATGGATATCTAAGATGTTTCCAGGTTTCTTTTTCCTCTTGGAAACATTACTACTATGAACATTCACACCTGTACTAGTGTTTCTCTAGGGAAATGTCTCGGAATAGAACTGTTAGGTGGAAAGGTAAGCAAATGTTCAACTACAAGGTAATTCTAAATTGTTTTCTAAAGGCTGGGGCCAATTTCTATGTGTATCAATAGCATATAATAGCTCCTGCTGCTGTTTGTACATCCTCAGTAATACTATATATTTTCAGACTTAAAAATTTTGCCAATCTGGTGGGTGTATAATGGTATTTAATTTTGGTTTGAATTTGCATTGCTCTGATTACTAATGAGGTGAAGAATATTTTCACATGTTTATCAGCTATACATGTTTCTTCTTCTGTGAAACTGTCCAGGTTATTGCTTACATTTTCCAGTGGGTTGTCCTTTTCTTAGTGATTTTTTTAGTAATCCTTTATGCTCCTCCACTCTGTTATGTGTATAAGTACCTTCTGCCTCTGTGGCTTTTACTTTTTACATTTTTTTGAAACTTTTAAACTTAAAATTAATCAATCAGTTAAACTGATGAAAACTTCAAAAATAAAAATTAATATATTAATTTATTAACTAATATAATTAATAAGAATAATCAAATATAACAATCTTTTCTTTTACAGTTTGTGCTTTGGGAGCTATTTTTAAGAAATCCATTCCTAATCGGATGTCAAATTTAAGATTCTTTAAAAAGCACATTTCCTTTGCTTGCCTTACACTTAAATGTCACAAACCTGTTATTATACTTCGATTTGTTATACTAACAGCTTACAAACAAAAGGGTTTAGGAAGCCTCAGGGGTACATTTGTGTCTCTCCTGCTGGCCCCCTTCCTTGTCTCTGCTCACTCATCATTCCCCATGTGGACGCACACGTGTGCTCACACACACACACACACACACACACACACAAATGGTGCACCTGCACATCTTTCTCTCCCTACCCTCATCTCCATTTCTGCCGCGCCACTGAAGTGGTCCCGGGTGCACTGCCAGCAACAGACTTTCACACTTACGTTTCTTTCTATCTGTGCTTGCTATGCGCAATCCTTAACCAAGCTGTCAGTAGTTAGGGCTGCCATTCCTTTTTCTTCAGTCCTTTATTCTCTTTCTCTCTTTTTTTAATCCAAGAGCACTGACTTTTATTAATTCACGTTGTCACCCGAAATTTATTTGTTGCATTTAAATGCTCACTAATGCAAATAAATGGCTGAACAAATCCATTTCAGTGGCTACTCAGTATAGTTGTCACTTCAACACAGCCTCATGACAACTCCCACGTCCAAACAGTACTTTATTTGCTAAATTTTGATCCATTTTAACTCCCATGTTATGGTTTTTTTCAGCTGTCAAGTGTACATTTACAGCGTTTTTTCTCTTTCTAGAAGCCTTATTAACATTCTCTGTCTCTCACCTCTTTGCAAAGCAATTAGAGACGATTAAGTCTCTGAACATTTCTTCCTCCCCATCTTCCCCACCCCCTCTGAACTTTTCTTCATTTGTCATCTGTTTTCATTTATTTGGGTGGAGAGGGATAGCTCCACTCCAACTAGGACCCAGTGTTAGGATCCTGCCCCCACCAAGTTCTAGTTAGACTTCTTTGTACTCCTTCAAAAACATCTCTCCTTTCCTGAGTTTTGCTCATTTCTGCTCTCTCCCTCAACTGGTCACTTTCAGCACTGCTTGTGCTAATCTCTTTATTCCCAGCCCATTTCTTCCTCATTCCAGTGCAAACTGGCTTCTCCCATTCAGTCTCTAGGCCATGGACTCCAAATGATTTTTCTTAGGAGACCTTGGTTTTAATCCTGGCTTGGCCACGGACTTCCAAGCTTGGGAAGAAAGATAAGGAATTTTCCTCAGCCACAGTGTCCTTGTAAATGGGAGTAATTATCCCTACATCATTGGGTTGTTGTGAGGATTCAATAAAACAGTCTTTGAAATTGAGCTTCGTGCTAGCACATGATAGGAGTTCTACGTGTGTAAATTCGCTTTCTTTATCTTTTAATTTAGTTGCCTTTTCTTTAATCTCCTCTTTTAACATTGAAAAATAAATTTCTATTGCTTCTTGAGCTAATGATTAAAATTCTTTTACCCCGTAATTATCTCTCTTAACCAAGACCCAATGTCCTAATGCCTTTATTTATTAAAAATAATTATACATTTCCCTCAAACTTCCTTACTCATTTTATTTTATTTTTATTAATTATTTGGTTATATTTCAGTGAATATTAGAAAATAAAAAGTAAAAAGAACTGAAATTAGTGAACTTTAATATGCTGTTTTCCTGAAAAAGCCTGAAGGTGGCCTCAATATGTTTTGTCTATTTTATAGATGACCATTTCCAGGAAAATTTTTAGTGAAATGGGATTGGGAAAAATACATTAGATAAATGGCTTCTGAAGTAGTGTTCTAATCTAATTATTAAAGCTAATCCATATTCATAAGTTGAAAGCTGGCCAAAAAAATGTTACTTTGATGCATTTGTTTGAGAATAACCCTGACATGTTTTAAAACATATCAAGCAGACATCTTCAAGACACAGCACAGCAGTCTCAGCACAGTGCAACAGCCACAGAGGTGGAAGAGATTTATATACTGGGTGAGATTGTATACTGGATAAGGTAGATTTATATATTGGATGGGGCATACACTCAGATCCAGGAATTTTTGGAGGGGAAGGGGACACAGAAAAATGAGCAGGGGTCCTGTCTTATTGGTCGTTATATCCCTAGCTCCCTGAAGAATATATGTAGTCAGAGAGGGTACTCAGAGAAGGTTGGACTGAATAATGAGAGTAGGGTTGAAATAAGACTCTTCATTTGAGAGAGCTGAAGGTCATCCCATTTCCAGATTAGTATACCTTTAAAATAACCTTTGATAAAAAATAGATTTTTAAATTCCTACCTATTTCTCTCTTCCCACTAGATCAGTTTTCCAGATGTAGAGGATAAACACAGCACATAGGCTATCAAATTGTGTGTCCTGAAAACTGTGTATTAGTGATCATAATTTCATTGATATGCATTACCAAAAATAATAAAATATGATAGAAAACAGAAGTTTTTTTTGTATTTTTTAAGCAACACTCTTCCCATCACAAACACACACACACATACACACACACACACACTGAGCTAAAAAATGGAAAGGGTAATAAAATAAGCAAAAAATGCATTTTATGATAATTTCTTGGATATTCATAGGTAGACATAGCACTCAGCTCCTTTTCACAATGTTCACTCTACAACAGCTCTTTTACAATAAGCTCATACTCTAAAAGTGAAAACAATCATGAACTCTTACATAAACATGTCAATTATTTTATGCACAAGAGAATGATAAAAGATTATTTATTTTAATGTGAATAGTTAATGAAAAATAAATGAGAAGTATTAATGGTATTTCTTCTATCAAATTTATGGAAATCTGCAATCTTAAAAATATCTGTAAGAAAAAAAGCAATGCAATGAACCTACAACCATGAAAAAAAAATCAAATAATACTCATAAAGGTAGATTATTTTTGAAAAATAAATATTTCAATACTCAGTTTCATAAAGTGTTTTTACTTACCATGAAAAACACAGAAATGCAATGAAAACTAGATATACTTAGATTTCACATAGTTTTGCCAGAAATTTATCTTTTATATAGGTATATTAGGAAGTATATGGTAGATGCTGGTATTATTGAAGAAACGCCCTAATTACTCCTCACTCAGTAAAAAGAATCCTTCCTTTTGGTCTGACAGAGGTTTCCTGTTTATTTATTAATTTTTGAAGTATTTATGGCAGGAATGGGCAGTGAATCTATGTGCTTGTCAATAAAGCACACCTGAATCATGGGTATAGGAGAGATCAGTAGAAGGGTTAATGGAGGTTTGAAAAGTTATTTTACTTTTTTCCATCATTGAATACAGTGGAGTAGATACAAAAAGTTTTGATCCAGAAAGATTGAAATAGGATTCGAATTTATACTTCTTTCCCAAGGCCTCAACATCAGTTTAAATTCTGAATCTGTAAGCAACATTTTGCAAAACATTTCTACTTGTCAGCTCGACTCCAGTCGTTCCTTTGGTCCCCTGGGGCAGCCTCTCCTTCTGAAAGCCCTGGATACTCTGGGGTGGGCAGAAGTACAAGAGTGCATGGGATCCCTGCCCTTCTGGAGTCTGATTGGCACCCTGCTCATGAAGAGTCTGCCATCTTGGTTGTGAAGGCATCTGGTTATGTGCTCTTAAACTGAGCCTGGATGATTAAAATCAGGGCCTGGTGAACAAGACCAATGCCAGACAGAGCAAAGAGTGTGAGAAATGCATTATTTTAGAGAGAGCACAGACAGACCCCAGGGCTCCCAATCCCAGGTCTGATACTTATTAGTGTGAATTTGAGCCCATCACTCAATCTCTTCAAGTCTCCGTTTCTTCATTAGTAAAGTGACAATAAAAGTACAGAAGCCCCCTACTTACTAATAGTTTAGATTATCAACAGCTGTTCAGAGGTCCATTTGCTTCTTAAGTCCAAAGTAACCAATTTTTAAATTTCTTTCAAAATGGCAGTCTAATCTGGTCCTTCAAAGTTGAAAACAAGGAATAAATTTTCTCTCCTCATTATTGGTATGTTATGGAGGTATCTTTTAAAAAACAGAATTCTTTTGCCCGTTGCAAATCTGGAGAGAAAGGTAAACAGTCTCCCTGCTGCCCTCCCACAAGAAATCATGCCCACAATAGTTAGATGGAGAACTGCCAGCTCCAGTATCTGCACTCAGTGCCTACCCCACTTCTTCACATGGTGCAGAGCTGAACAGTCTACGAACGTATGGGACCATTCTCAGCACAGGTGAGGAGTTTTATCAGGAATTTCCCCATGCTTCTCAAATCATGCTTGACCACTCTTGAGTTAACGGAGAGTGGGTCTGAATATCAGTACACAAAATCAGATGTATAAGACATATAACTTAATTGGTATTTAGAGCTTCCATTCAGCTTTATATGGAAAAAGTGAAGTCAAGTGATACGTGTGTGTGTGTGTGTGTGTGTGTGTGTGTGTGTATGGTCTGTGTGTGGCTATAGGTTCCCACTAGAAAGGGAAGGAAACTCAGCAGTGTCATCACCAGGACCCCACACATGGTAAGCAAGCAACTTACATTTATTGAATAAATGAAGAGAAGATGACTTGAAATGAATGATTAGTCAAATTGGAATACCTAGGCTCTTTGCTTCATTAGAGCTTCTTGCCACTCCCTGAATGTTCTGGGTAGGAATGTCTTTGGCAGGCCTCCTACACACATCAACTGGGAAAACTAATCAGTAGAAAACTGCCTACCATCTCTTTGCTTTATGCTTACAGACTCAGACTACACTATGGATTTTCTTTCTTTATTCTTTCTTTTATTAATGTCTCCAGAAATCTTTTAGATTAGTAAATCTCTCTGAAAACACAGCAGTAGATAGCAAGAAGGGAAAAACAAAAACCTTTTAAACCATCTCTTAAAATGAACTCAAGGATAATTATAAGTTCACAGGTATAAACATGTTCAATCAAAATTGAATTCAGTTCTTTTTTCAAATATTTTATATATTTATTTATTTTTTAAAGATGTATTTATTAATTTATTTTTGGCTGTGTCGGGTCTTCTTTGTGGCACACGGGATCTTCCTTGAGGCATGCGGGCTCTTTGTTGTGGTGCACGGGCTTCTCTCTAGTTGTGGAGTGCGGTTTTTCTCTTCTCTAGTTGTGGTGCACAGGCTCCAGGGTGCATGGGCTTTGTAGTTTGTGGCACGCAGGCTCTCTAGTTGAGGCACGCGGGCTCAGTAGTTGTGGCATGCGGGCTCAGTAGTTGTGGCACGTGGGCTTAGTTGCCCCGTGGCATGTGGGATCTTAGTTCCCCTACCAGGGATCGCACCAGCGTCCCCTGCGTTGCAAGGCGGATTCTTTACCAATGGACCACCAGGGAAGTCCCTGAATTCAGTTCTAAAGAGACTGACTAATAGCATCCCAGACATCTCGGTGTGTGGAGATCCAGACTGTGGCTGGCCAAGTGTACAATTCATTGACAGCAACAGTCATAACAAATGTTCTGACGTGATATATGGGGGGAAAGTCCTGGACTGATGTTATTTCAATTTTGTTGTGGCTAAATGGAACTAGTCATACTTGTTAGCAATCTCTATTTTACTATATGTTTCTTTGTTTTCTAAACTGAGATGCTAGGCTAAATTATTTAAATAGAAACTTGATAGGTGCTATATATATTATAATTATCAGTAACAATACAAGTGCAGATTTGTCTCTACTGAATTTCTTGGAATTTGAAGTCAGTGTTGTCCAAGAAGAACTTTTTCAGTTAATACTAAAGAATACTTTGTCTTTTTTTTTTTTTTTTTTTTTTCAGATTTACAACCACCCTCCCTTCCTAAAGCCCTTATTGAGCAACTATTATTTGCCAGGAACTGTGTTAAAACCTGAGACTATCTCACATAGATAGGAGATGGTCTCTACCTCAGAGACTGACTATTTAACTGGAGAGATAAGCATTAAAAAATTATGATAACTTCACATGACAAGTAAAATAAAAGAAGCATTCATAAATTATTAAGGAGGGAATAATTAATTCTGTTTGGGGAGGCAAAGGGGAAACAAAAGCTAAAGCAGGAGGTCCTTGAAGAGTTTTCCAGGAGTCCTCCAGGCCTCATGTTAATAAACAACACCCACATTTCATGTGTTTATCTGAATTTAAAAGATAAAGTCTCCATTTTCCAATGCAGTGGTTCTCAGCCTTGGTTGTGCATTAGAATCACCTGGGGAGAGCTCAGAAGATGGGGAGGAGGGGACTACAAAGTTCAATTAACTCAGAGTCCTTGGAGTGAGTTCAGTCACTGGTCCCACACAAAAATTTCCCCAAGTGATTCAAATTATCTCTAGGCCTGAGAACTATTTTTCCATAGTAAGCAACTAGAGGACGCCTTCTTTGCCTTAAGCCAAGGGGACCATTATTTTGGGAGGAGGGTAATAGATGGACTAGAAATATATATAGAAAAGAAAATATAAGAAAAGCCAAAGGTTTAAAATCCACAACTTCACTTTTGTATGCCTAACTTCACTCAATGTAAAAATCAGGTCCGAAGTGGCCTAATACACATAAATGATGTTTATTGATAGTTACTGGGCCTTGAGAATTATAAATCAGTATGTGGACCTGAAGATTCTTACACACTAAATACTGTGGGGTTATAAGTACTTGAAATGATTCCTGTCTCATTTAAACTATCCTGAGTGGTTTCTGAACATTTTAAGTATGCAATGGATTAAATATAGACTATATCACCAAATAGAAGTCTCCTGTTTTTTGAAAAATGGAGGTAATCTGAATAAAACATGGATCTTAGTTAATACTAATATGATCTGTACATATTGGCTTATTAATTATGGCAAATGAAAAATATTAATGTAAGATGCTGGATGTGAGGTGTATGGAAACTCTCTCTGTACTACAATCTTTGAAATATATTGTAAATGTAAAACTGTTCAAAAATTTAACTTTCTTTTAAAAAAGTCTCTCCTTTTTGTTTTTAAAGCTTATATACATCAGTCAGTGCTACCTTTCTCTTTCTGCATGAGAATTTTAACTTCAGTTAACTTTCTAGCTCTCTTGCCCTGTAACCTAATAAGGTAGAATATCATCTATATTACTAGGCCAACACTGCTTATGATAAAAATGTCACCTGGTTGGTAAACTGTATCTGTGCTGGAAGAACTATAAAAACCTGATAGGAAGCCATAGCTTTAGGCTTGAGTGTGGAGGCTCCTCCTAATTGGCATGACCCTTGCGGGGCCTTGTAAGCTATACCTATGGTGCTGTAGGAGATAGTGGCTCTGTGAGACATGAGGCTTTTAGACCAAGGTAGCTCTCACACCTGCTTGGCATGAAGCTCATTTCCTTACACTTCAGCGGTCACCTGGATGCCAAGAGAATAGCTTCTGGATAGTTGTATGGATTCTGCAAGATGTCCGCCAAGATGAGAGCCTGATGCTGCCCTGCTGGCAGGCTGTGTTTCTTGTCCTAAAGTTTTCTGAGCAACTAAATTGCCAAGCATAGCCTATGGGAGACCTGTGAGCCTATTAGGGGAACACTGCCCGGTGGATATTGACTACCTATATCATTACCTCCTCAGAGAAGCTGTAGACAGATGAGAAATGGTATTATATTTTAGTTCATACACCCAGACATACTTTCATACATCTATTGAGTAGTTGCATAAATCAATTCAAAGATCAGTGGTAGTACAGGTAATTGCTTAAGCAAATTCTGTGCAGTCATAGTTAATTCAAAGATGATCAAAGAAAAAAGGTAAAGGGCCCAAAGGGTCACACCTCTCTCTCCCTCTCTCTCTCTCTCCCTCTCTCTCCCTTTCTGTGCATCCATCTATCCACCCATCCATCCATCCATCCATGCATCCACCCATCCATCCATCCATTCATCTACCTATTTGCCTATTGTAACTGAGGTTTTCCTTCCTGAGAGGACAATATCAGGATATAGTTAAAAACAACTTATTATGAAGTATAAATTGGTAACTCAGGTCTTCTGAAAAGCTAAATGTAACAAGAGGGTATTACAGATCTTTGATATGTTTGAAGGTCGCAAAAGTCAAGAAAAATACTGAGAGACAAGTATATTTTTTTCTAAGAGGAGGAGAAAACGTTTAAAGAATTGGGTAGATATGGTATGTTTTTCTTCTTTTCTTCTTACCCCTAAGTAGTATTGCAAATGGAAATCATGGGATATCATATTTGTAATACTGACTGATGGACTGCTAGCTCTCTAATTAAAAACAAAATCAGTTCTAGATCTGTCGAAATAGCTTTTTTTTTTTTTTGTGGTACGTGGGCCTCTCACTGCTGTGGCCTCTCCCGTTGCGGAGCACAGGCTCCGGACGCGCAGGCTCAGCGGCCATGGCTCACGGGCCCAGCCGCTCCGCGGCATGTGGGATCTTCCCGCACCGGGGCACAGACCTGCGTCCCCTGCATCGGCAGGCGGACTCTCAACCACTGCGTCACCCCGGAAGCCCCGCTTCTTTTTTTAATAGCTTCATTTTTATGTTAGTACTCTTTCATTCTCTACATTTGCCAGAAAAATATATTTATTTCCAAGAATCACAACTAAATCCCATGGTCATATAACTGGATTTCAACAGCCACTGAAAGTTATCCCCTAACTCATGCTCAGAGTCCTGTCCTAAGCCAATCCAGTGCAGGGAGAAGACGTAGCAGGAGGGTGCCTTCCACTCCAGGTTCTTTCTTATGCTGATTGTGATGGGTTTTGTGTGAACTGGGACAATTCTTAGAGATTTCTGCAGGTGAGTGGTTTGCAGATTCCAAATGATTAAATCCCCCTGCTTTACCGTCATGGCACCTACCTATGACCTATGACATCAGCATGTTTATTCCGTTGTACGGAAACCATTTGCTTGCAGGCAGTTTCCCATTGGACTCCAGTGTGAGCGCCTTGAGAGCAGAGGCTGGGTCCCATTTATCTTTGATTCTCCAACAAGTATCACAACTAGTAGGCATTCAATGATTAATTTTTGGAATGAAAATAAACTTTGGGGGAAGTAGAGCAAACAGTCTCAGATAGAGTCCGGTAGGTGATTTTGAACTCTGGACAGTGTTGTTACATTCTTTACCAAAGAGAGAAAATATGAAAGTGTTTTAGAAAGATGGTTTATAAAGTATCTATGTATTCTGCCAAGTTCAATTTCTTAAAATTGTGCCTTGTTCAAGGCTAGCAGAGTCTCCAGATCTCTTTTCTATTTTAGATGAATAGTCATTTCCAAATGCTCACCATGCCAAGATTTCGTTATCTAATGTGGGCACCAAGAACTCAAGGTAGGAGCTAATAACCTTGTTGCTAGTAAAGATACCAAATTAAAAATTAATACTGCAATCACACAAAATTCCAGCGATAGCATCACAATTAGCTCTGCAAAACAACACAGTTCTTTACAGAACCTTCCTTTGCTTCTATACTGCATTTTGTCTGATAATCACTTGCCAACAAAGACATCATACTAATTACAATTTGTTATACGAGGGGCAGGAAAACTGATAAATGATTCATTGATTATTTTCTTTCAAAAATAATTATTCCATTCTTGTCCTTAAGTTGCATTTGGATAATAAATGGAGGCTTTAAGTGCTTTCCCAGGGTGTTATTTAGAAGAAATCACGTTGACAGTTTTAATTCTTAGCAACTTAGCAACTCTGAGTGGACACCCATTTAGAAAAAAAAAAAAGACGAAACACGTACGCACAAAATTTGTATTCTTTGCGTGTGTGGAAATGAGTGGTTCTTTTAAAAGTATATCTGTTCTATAAAACATTCTCTGTATGATAGTTCAAGCCCCACCATTCCAAGTTATGTGAGGTACGTCTCCCTCTCCTTTATATCCCCAGAGGGATGGCCAGGAGGGGCAAGATGTGGTGTAGCATTTATCCTGATTTTCCTGTCCTGAAGAGGTTAACACATAATAGCTAATTTGTCTCGAGGACAATGGCTGGGCAGTAGCAGGAATCTGGGCAGAGGGGAGATGTGAGCCAGTTTACAAGGTCTTCAGTGACTCAGAGGAGGGACCAGGAGGTCTGAGATGAAGATGAGTAGAGGGTGATGGGTGAGAATCAGGGGCTCCAAGGTTCTCTTTTATGCCTTCTCTTCCCTGAGTGAGGGCGTAAATAAGTATGTAAGTTTATGGTCTTCAAATATGTAACAAGAGGCCCAGGGCTTTCTCCATCTGGACAATTTCCCTCTGTGTGTACAATGCTCCTCATCAGTAACATGTCCCAAACTGATCTTTGTGTGTTTTCTCAACCGTTTTCCCATTTCTGTATCCTCATCTTGGTTAAGGGTGTCAGCAGTCACGTAGCCAGAAACATTTCTTCATTATTTCCATCTCTTTGTTTTCCCTTAACTCCACGTGTTATTGCTGGATTTTTCTTCATAATGTTTCTCAAATTCATCCCCTTCG
Source organism: Physeter macrocephalus (assembly GCF_002837175.3). NCBI lineage: Eukaryota > Metazoa > Chordata > Mammalia > Artiodactyla > Physeteridae > Physeter > Physeter macrocephalus. Next base: position 117,669,882 of record NC_041217.1, read on the forward strand.
TCTTCCTTCACTTAGAACCACATCCTCCCTGTTCCAAGAAACTATAATCGCTTCTTGACTGGTCTCTCTACTTTCAGCCTTTTCTCCAATGTACCCATCTCCTAAACTGCTGCCGCAGTGATTTTTCTATAAAGCAAAGCTGATTACATCATTCCCCTTGCCTACAATACTTATATTGCTTTCCACCATTGAGACGAGAGAACCAAGGCTAGGATTCTTTACCTTGTATTAAAAAATCTTCACCATTTTACCCCGTTTACATTTCTGGCCTCGTATCTATAAGTTGACTCTTGCATGGTTTATTTGAACCACTTAGAATAACTTATAGAACTCCACACTGTGTCATTTGTAAATTAAACAGATACTTATTATTTAGCTACAAGGTGCCAGGCACTTTGCTAGGTCCTGAGGATATAGATATTATGTCTTTGCACAGGCTGTTCTGGAGTGTCCGTCCTGGGGAGTCTTTACTGACTCTCCCAGGAAGAGGCAGCCAGGCCATTTCTGTGCCACCAGAATTTATTGACCAAACATACACAGCTCTGATATGGCATATTATAAATCTGTGCTTTGGTATCTCTTTTCCTCACTAAATTCTAGGATTGAAGTCTTTGAAGACAGGGGCTGTGCCTCCTTCATCTCTGTATCCTCAGTGTATGGGGTAGTGACTGGCAGGAGTAGATGGCTGGTAAATGTTTTCTGAATGAATGACAAATATTGTCCATCATACGTGTCCAGGACACATGGACTTCATGCACATCGGCTCTGTGCTCTACAAAGTACAGACACATCACCAGAGGACCCACATATATACCTACTGTCAAAGTAATCCCCCAAATTTCCAGATCAAAAAATAAAACTCATTTTGTTGAAGAATAAAAACAAACAAAACTGGCAGGAAAGTTAATAATAGTTTTCTCAGGGTGGTGGGCTTCCAGAGGCAACCTGAGCACAGGCCTGAATGTCCACCCCACACCCTACACACACATACACACACACTCCCTGCCTAGTTAACTCAATAATCCTTCATATCTTCACTCATTTGCATTTTTTCAGAAAACCTTCTCTAATCCTCCCTCTCCCCAGATTAAGTGAAGTCCCCCATCATGTATTCTTGTAGCACCAAATATCTTCTTTTTGTAGCCTTTATCCACCTGTAATTATATTTATTTGTGTAATCATTTGACCAATATCTATTTCCCCTTCCAAGCCATAAGCCTGACAAGGACAGGCTCCATATCTGTTACATAGGAGATGCTCAAAGTGTATTTGTTGAATGACAAACAAATGAATGATCTAATTTAATCCTCATAATAATTATCCAAGGTAAACACCATTATCATCTGCATTTTCCGGGGAAAGCAGACACTGAGAACAATTAAATAACCTGCCCAAAGTCATACAGTCAAGGATGAAACCCTGGGACAGTTACTGGGTTTCTGCATACTGGCTTCCTGTATCACAGAGAACTAATCTAGAGCTTTTAAAAAACTTTAAATGAATGAGCTCAGCTTTAGTATTCACTGTTGAATGCCCCAAAAAATTATTAACTTTAAACATGAGTTAAAAAAAAAACTGAGTGGATCCACAGAGGGTTCATCTTTTTTGATCTCTCAGCTCTGATTGGAAATAAGTCAGTATTAAGAGTGCTCCTGAAGTCTCCACCACGAAGATCCGTGTGGGTGTCAGGAGTCTGACAATAGAAAAGGTAAGCCTATTTTCTCCTCTAATGTATGGTTCTTGTATAATTCCCAGTGTGAGTTTGAAATGATTAAAAATGTAATCTGATATTTGCAATGTAGTGAAATATATCTGACAACTGGGTATTGGAAAATTTATTGTTGTTTTATTTTATAGCCTTCCTAAAATCCTAATCCTATTTCTCTTACAGAATAGATAGGTTCTTTCCTATGAAAAGACACTGAAACTTAATGGCAGATGAAATGTGGACACATTAAGCAGTTGTTCAGAACCTCAGTCAAGGGTGGGTCTTGATTACACAGGGTTTTATGGACCCCAGTGAACGGGGAGTAGAAATAGAGGCACATCTTGAGTACAGACGTACCACATGGGTACAACTTAGCCACACTGAACACATTTTCCAAGGCCCCTTGCTGATCTCGCTCTTAGCTGCCATTGGACTCAGCCAGAGATGACCAAAATACATGCCCAGTTTGCAGGGTACTTAGCCCAGTGAAAAGGCAGGTGACACAATACAAAATGGATTACAAGAATAGAAGCGGGGCTTCCCTGGTGGCGCAGTGGTTGAGAGTCCACCTGCCGATGCAGGGGACACGGGTTCGTGCCCCGGTCCGGGAAGATCCCACATGCCGCGGAGCGGCTGGGCCCGTGAGCCATGGCCGCTGAGCCTGCGCGTCCGGAGCCTGTGCTTCGCAACGGGAGAGGCCACAGCAGTGAGAGGCCCGCGTACCGCAAGAAAAAAAAAAAGTAGAAGCGGAACCCACCTGCTACCCCTCAGAGAGAAATTAATGAGTATAGTTGCTCCCTCCTTTCCAAGTCTGGTGTGGACAAAAAGCTCTATGCATGAAGGAGTGCTGGTTGTCAAGGAAGAATTGGTTTCTAACTCATTAAATACCCGAATGCCCAGTTTATCGGTTTCTAGTGGAATCTTGCTATTTTTGATGCCAATTTCAGCTACCCTTAAAACAAGCCAGTTTTTTAGTGCCCCTTCTTTCAGATGGGTTCTCTGAATATTATTCAAGCAGCCGTGCAGTTAGGACCAGAGCTCTGAGGAGTCAGTTCTCCACCTGACATTTTGTGTCATATTAATACTGAATTTCAGACATGAATTCTTTTAATGGCCTGTTTTATAAGCTACTGTCTGAATTCTTACAAAAATTAGCAAGTTTTGTTCTCTAACCACTTAATAAAATCTCTCTCCAGGTTTTCTCATTCAGAAGGGGATCATGGAAAGCAGGTCAGGGCACATTCGTCCTGCTAACCAGGCAAATTTCTTTACACCAGGGCAATGGGCAGGTTTTCTGGTGAGTAGGAATGAACTGTATGTTAGAAAGCACAGGGTGAAGGGAAAACTGAGTTCAGAGCTGTTTTTCTCAGCTGGAGAAATACAGAATTCTTGCAAACTACTGTGGAAGCATTTGATTGTCATATGAAATAGTTTAGCCCTAATGAAAAATCCTCAGAATAACGAACAGGGAGATATTTGTGAATGGCATGAAATATTAGAGACCAAAGCAATACTTTGCTGGGATGGAATGTCTTGGTGCATTATTCACGCAATTTTGTTTTTATTCAGAGCTGTGTAGACACACATCTGCTTAAATACATCAACTTTTCCATTCTAACTGAGTCATTGTACAGAAGTAGGTTCCTATCACCATGTGTAACGTATCAGGGTCTAGAAACGAAACAGAAACCACTCTAAGTACTTCAAAGAGAGAAAATTTAATACTGGAATTGGTTACACAGAAAGACATGAAAAGCCAATGAAGGGAAGATGAGACATCCCCAATATAGGCAGCAGCCAGGAATCCAATTCACCCAGGAAGTGGTATTTCTGGAAGCCAGTACACTCAGGCTGAAACACGTACCACTGTGGAGGCTGCCTAGCAGAAGCTGGGGCTGTGGAGGGAAGGGATGTCCAGTGGGAGCGGAGCTAAAGGAGAATCAGCTTCTGTTGGAAATACCCTCCAAAGGCACAGGGAGAAATACCTTGACTTCTCCCTCTTCCCATCCTCCAGTCCTCTGCTGTTGGCCAAAACTACCCGGAAGTTGGTTGTCAAGGGAATCTGAAAAATGGTGTTTCCTGTGATTGACAGTAGAGCAGGGGAAGGGAGGGAAATGGACCTAAGGACAAACAGGCAAATGGCCAACAAGCTCATGTGTGCTGCCCTCTAGCTTCCCATCCATGGCAAATACCAAGTGCATTCTTTCTGTGCTATAAGCTTTGCAATTCAGTTAACTTTTTCTTTTCCTTATATTTCTATTGACTGTTATTGACCTATCCCTTGTGTCCTGTGTAACACATAGATGCTGAAGCTTGCTGTGATAGAAAAGCAGAGATCAGGAGGGATGTACCAAAGGCGGAGAACAGTGGGAAAGCATTGTACACTTTATTCAATTATACCTTCATTAAAAAAAAATCTGGGCTTCCCTGGTGGCGCAGTGGTTGAGAGTCCGCCTGCCGATGCAGGGGACGCGGGTTCGTGTCCCGGTCCGGGAGGATCCCATATGCCGCGGAATAGCTGGGCCTGTGAGCCATGGCCACTGAGCCTGCACATCCGGAGCCTGTGCTCCGCAACGGGAGAGGCCACAACAGTGAGAGGCCCACGTACCGCAAAAAAAAAAAAAAAAAAAAAAAAAAAAAAAAAAATCTGGGTGGAATGTTTTATTTTCACTATTTAAATTTGTTTCTTTTGACAGAGTCTACCTTTAAAGAAAGTACTCATGACTAGTGAGCATTTACTGAGTCCATCATTCTTTTTTTTTTTTTTTTGGACTTTTGAAATTTTATTTTGCCATACTTTATTTTTGGACAGTAGCTTTAAAGGTACTACATTTTTACAACTGTTAAAAATACTCCTGGTGTTGGTATCACAAAGGACTTTTCCTTCTCAAAGATGACAAATTGTATTTCTTCACATTACAATTATGTTAGGAACAGAAGACAAGTTTCTTTTTCAATCACTGTTTCTTGAGTTTAGTTCAAATAATATTTTCTGTGAAGTATAGTTATCTGCATAATTTTAAGCATTTCCATCTTCTGCCTTCTCATTTTGTTTTTATCAGCTCTAATTCCCACTAGTGCCACCTGCAACTTCTCACTGAGCTGTAGCCGAGTCTGCAAGAAAAGCTCTGATAATTTTCTGGACCCAGCCTTTGGTCTAGGAGTATTCAAGGGTCTCCTACACACAGTAAAGCCAGCCCACTGACACCAGGTTGTGGTGAAGGAAACTGCAGTGTTTATTGCAAGGCCAAGTAAGGAGTACAGGCAGCTCAAAAGACCAGAATGACTCCCATCATTCATTTTTAGGATGGGTTTAGTGGTACGCAGAGTATGAAGAGAAGTGAGCTCTAGGCTGTGATCTGTTCCAGCAAGGAGCAGAATGGCTATGGGTAAAAAAAGGAAAAAAGGGTGAAGTGTGTTCTATGCATCTATCATCCCTGCTTCCCACTTCCAGCCCCATCTGGCATTCCCCAGGCTTCCTGGAGCATAGTGCTCCTGGTAACTTCTTCATGTTCCTGGAGGCCCAGGTAGACCCTCCATGGTAGATGCTCTTAGGGAGCTAGTACTGCCATAAACAGCAGTGGGATCTTCTGCACCTTTCCGTGCCATGAGCCTGCCTCTAGACAATCCCAGCCTCCAGGCTTTACTGCCCACAAGCCATTTCTCTTGTGCCACCGAAACCCATTAGGCCTGAATCTCACCTCCTGAGGGTAGGGCTATCTTCATGACTTCCCTTTATCAAGAGCCCATTATGTGCCTGGAATTGGACTAGATACTTTGCCTGTATTCTTTCATTTAATCCTCATGGGAACTCCCAGTTTGGATACGAAGAGACAGATTCAGAGATTAAGTAGTTTGCCCAGGGTCACCCAACCAGTAAGTCATAGAAGTGTGATTTGAACCAGCTTCTGTGTCCAAGCATGTATTCCATTATACCATCTCAGACAGCCCAGGGCCAGTACAGAGCAGCAGTACTGCAGGCTACTCCTCACTTATACCAGGTGTCAGCATCTAAAGAACTTGGTCATTTAACCAGGCATCTCAAACCCAGTCACAGCTCTGTACACACACACACAGGAGCTGAGGAGAACTGGATGGGCAGTAAAGCCTTCGTGGACACCCAGCTGGCCAGTGACATGTACACGCCCATGGTGTACTGACCAGGACTCACACAATATCCTCTCCCAGTGCCTGGGCTTCTAATCAGCCTTCCATTTCACAGGGTGAATTGGTGTCAGGTAATCAAACACATTTCTTTCCTTGTCTCTTCTCATTTAGGGGCCTGTATCTACTTCCTACAGCTTATTTTGTACCACTTATCAAGACTAATATAAAGTTATTCTAACAATAATCCACCCAAACTGGCCATCATATCTGGTGCCTGCTGGAGTATAACAGAAATCTTCTCATTTCAGTTGTAAAGCAACGCTTCATCTAACTGAATGACTGAAAACTGGCACACATTCTAACCTAAATGTTATGGGTCAGCAGGTAAATGCAAAAATTCTATTAGTTTTAGGACCTGGGGTTTATGCTATTCATTTTAAATAAAATGAAAATCCTATACAGGAATAGGAAAAGTACCAGGGATAGATTCATTTTTAAAAGCATCCACTTAGCTATTATTTAAGGGCCAAGAAGGCAGTAGTTTCTGAGTTATCATGTAGATACTTTTTATTCTTGCTATTGACTTTGACAAAGCATACAAAGAATAGATACATTTCAAAGAAATAGTAAAACACTGATTTGTGTAACATTAAGATATATAAAGTCCATTGCAGAAAGAGAGAGAAAAGTTAAAATGCTTTTTGTTCTTAATGAAACTGTGCCAGGCTCATATAAATCTAAATTCCTTACCTTAACCTGAGCTTAAAATAACAGGCTAACTTAACAGAGCTTTACAAATCCTAGCAACGAACATTATCATTTATTACCAGAAAGAGTGATAATAGGAGTAGCAGGGAGATATCACATATCAGGAAGTGTCCCAAGAGTTTAGCAAGACAATATTTCTTTTTCACAATACAAAGATAAAAGAGTCGTAAAACTGAGAGTTCATTTCATTCACTTGGAAGAGAAGGGCAGGTGGGTGTTCTTGTTAAACAGAATGCAACCCTTTCCTCCAGGAGTGTAAAGGAGAATGAACAAACATAGGAGGTAATATTCACTCCATGGTGTAAGAAGGTACATGGACTTAAAGTCCATCACAGTAATTAAATTTCAATGTTGACACAGTACATCTCAACATTCAGAGTTCCAAATATAGTTTATACAGTGCCTGTGAGCAAAATGCAATGCACATGAATATTTATCTCTGCAGAGACGATTCTGCTGCCACATGCTCAGAAAATAAGGGTTGAGATTAGGACAGACCAGAACAGAGTCCGCAGAATTTGATGATAATCATTTCACATAGTGGAAACGATCTCATGGCCTTATCTGAGGCAGTGGTTTTCTAAACATTTTTGGTCACAGAACCGTTTGTACAAATGAAATCTAATTAGAAGCCAAATATTTGAAATGGAATGAAGTGGAGTAGGTCAGTTGATTTATGAGGGGGGCAGGGTGCTCCAGACCCTTGACTGCTTAATGCCACAGTAGACTCTGAGATGCACAACCTAAAACTCCTATTTTAACCCATAAATAAGTAAAACAAAAATCCATTTGGTATTTGTTTGTTTTTAAGGTATTGTAGTGATTTTAAGGTACTCACAGATGGTAGAGCGCTATGTATTTCAAAGGAAGGGATTATGGAATCGGTTGATTATGATAGGGAAGAAGCAATAAGATTAGAAAAAGTAAATGTTATTTACTTTCTGCCACTCTTCAGGAAAATATCATCTTCTTTCATATTATTCTCACACCCTCAGCTGTGGACTTGGTCTCAGCATGGGCTGTGCATCCACTCTGTGTATGCCTCTATCCCTAGTCTGTCCAACTCTATCCTCAGAAATGGTGTCTGTAATGGGGCTCTCCCTTTGCTGAAAGTGGCTGGGACAGCAAGGTGCTGCTCTTCTTTTTATGCCCAACATGTTTCTCCAGGATTAGTTCAGATTTCCTTAGCGTAGCCACTAGTGTATCAGTCAGCTTAGGCTAAGCATGCTGTGGTAACAAATAACCCCAAGTCCTCAGTGCTTATAACAACTTATTTCTTGCTAGTATTACATGACCATAATGGGTTTCCTATATGTCTTCTTCACTCCGGGACCCAAGCTAATGGAATCCTCATATTTGGACATTGCTGGCCTTGTCACAGATAAAAAGGCCATGTGGCAGTATACTCCATAACGGTTCTGAAAACTTTCTGTTGGAAGTGGCACACATCACTTCTGCTCACATGCCATTGGCCCAAAATAGTCAACTGTCCAAGTTGGATATCAAAGAAGTGTGTGGGGGGGTGTATCATCTTCCCACAGGGAGATGCCCCATAGGAAGGGGCCCATAAGGAGAAGTGGCAATATTTTCAACAATCTACTACAATTAGCTAATTGATAAGGTTCCCTTCCTCACTCTACCTTTGAGAAAGCTCAACTGTATGATCTTGCTTTGTTTCTTTTGACACATAATGTCAATGGTGGGTACCATATTTCTCTAAAGTTGGCATGACCCATGCCAATTTCCACTGAGAGTCCGAAGTAGGATTTCTTGTATGTTCTTCTTTTAGAGCTTGTTTGTTCTATTAGGATTGCCCATTAAATAATTTCATGCCTGAGGCTGCTGCTAGCTTTTAAAATATTTGGAAAGCACAAACACATAACATGTCCTGAACAAAAGGATTGCTCTGCCTCAGTGCTGCTGAATCTCCCAGAAGGATGTTTTTATGGAATTCTATAATTATGGAATCATAGATTAAAAGAAATATTTTCAGTATACATTAAGAGTGACAGACCTGATTTGCATCAAGAGAAATTGGGCTGTGTATCATAGATGCTTATTAGTGGATTCATGGATTGATTGGCCCATAACATATTCATTCATTCATTTGTTCAGCATTTCTGTGAACCAAGCAAGCACTGTCCCGCATAAAGTCATGTCCTCATGGAGTTTACAAATACAACCTAAACTGGTAGGGATAGCTGACTTTATAAATGGCATATTCAATATCTGATATCACCCCAAGTGATACACTGATCCCAGATCTACCATTTACTGACTATAAGACCTACCTAGCTTCTATAATTTTCTCCATACCAAGGTGGAGAGAATATAAGTAACTGTCTCATACTTTTGTTGTGAAGATTCCCTGAGATAGTGAAAGCACTTAATTGTGTCTGGAGCATAGCAAGTGTCCAATAAACATTAGTCCTGGGCCTCATCATCACCATGACCACATTTAATGTTGGAATGGGGGTGAGGAAGAGAATCTGGCTTTGCAGAATGTCATTTGAAAAGGATCTGGAGGTCTTCATTGAAGAAGTTTACGATGGGTCAACAGTGTAAAGTAGCTATTTTAAAGGCTAAATCCAACTGAAATAATAGATGGAAAATGTCATACTTTAGCAAAGTTACTTCTCCTTCAGTCTTCCCTGATCAAAACTCACCTAGAATATTGAAATATGCTTTTTGTTGTGAGGTATGTGTCTCTGTATCCGCATCACACAGGGTCCTAAGAACATAGCCTCTATAAAGATGAGTTCTTGGCATTATATGCTACCAAGCAGTCTACCATTTTTGTTAAACACTAGAAATCATGACATGCTCTAGCTTTAGTTTCTTCTAGGAATTTTTCAGACAACTGTTGGTCAATCCTACAGGGATGCTTTACAAGGCCCTTCAGAATGTCAAAAGGACTTACACCAATCCCTAATTTCCTGCTGATCTTTACCATCTGCTACCTTGACCTTTTCATCAAAAGCTCCTCAAGCTGCTTGAAACCCTGCATGTTAACACCCAGTATGATACTCTTCCTGTGTTTCTTTGCCTCATTCTCAGCACTAGACTTGCATACATTTTGTCTGCCATTATGGTTTGAAGCCGTTCACCAGAACACAAAAATATATGGCAAAAAGAGAGGCTCCTGAGGGGTATATAACACACACTGCTGACCACTTTCAACTCAATACGGTGCAGTGGAGTGTTCGCTGGATGAGAATATTTGCCATGTGGGGCACGAATGTTTGCTGCCTGGAAGCATATAGAACAGTCTACCACACCAGCTCTCGCTGGCTCAGAGTACGCCGATACTCCGAGGATCTGAAAAATTATATATTAACAATGTGTTTTAATAAATTGTTCTATAAATGCATGTGTTTTCTTTTGGGAAACTATTTCATATACAAATAGTATTGTAGCTACCCAGACAGCAAGGGGCAGTATTAAATGGAAGATGTGTTCAAATTTAGCAGCATTTTCAGAGGGGTAAGAATAAACTGTTTGCTTAGAGGATAACCAGGTCATGAGGGATATGGGAAAGTTGGCTAGAGCACCTAGGAATATGAACATCCAAAAGAAAAAGGTTTACTTGAAAAGTGAAGCTGACGTGCTCTGTCTAGTTCCAGAAGGCAGAAGGAGGACCAAAAACTAAAAATTATGAAAAAGCATATTTTTGTCTAAGTTGAGAAAAGTTTTTCTAATATTTTATACTGTCCTAAAAAGGAATAGTTTGTCTTCTGCAATAATGAGCTCCTTATCACTGGAGGTAGTAAACCTGGATGACCATTTGAAAAGAGACACAATATATGGGACTCATTAATTGGGTAGTGTGGTGGCTTATAAACAATGGCCACAAATTGACAATTTGACAAATTGACGTTCCTTCCGTAGAGAGGTGGGGTCTATGTCCCCTCTCCTCGAATCTGGGTAGGCTTGTAATTGCTTTAATTAATAAAGGATGGTAGAAGTGACACTATGTCACTTCCAAAACTAGGTCATAGCTACACAGTGTCTGCCTTGTGTTCTTGGAATGCTCGCTTTTGAGACGCTCTCTCTCAGAACCCAGCCACCATGCTGTGAGAAATCCAAGCCATGTGGAAAGATCACATGTGGGAAGAAAAATTCCAATTACATGTAAACTTTCAATTATACCTATTTTCTATTTGAAAAATTAGAAATAAACTTCAACTAACATGTAATATTCTACATGACAATGGCAGCACCATTCATCCATATATCAGAGAGTCAACGTATTAACATTCTTTTCAGCATAGTGTGACACACTCTGATTTAGGAGGTTTAGTCAAATTGGGTTATACATTTATTATTTTATTTAACTTTGACTTATTAATTAGCCCTTTCAAAGTGCACGAGAGCCTTAAATATTTTCCTGCAAAGAAACCACAGACTGACAAAAAATACTACCAATGCAAACACAGGCACACAGCAGAAACCAGGCAGAGCTGACACTTCCCCCTCCGAAGTCAAGCTTCTTGCTAGTCACAGTGCCAGAATAAAAGCTGTGACGATCTGAACAGAACTAACTAAACAATTCAGAATCTATCTAGGAGCATATAACATACAGATTTATACCCATTATATTATTGACCCTTGCCTTAAGAGTTGTGCTTTGGTATATTAGTGATCATAGCATCTATGTGCATATTTGTAAATAATAAATATAAATAGAAGGTTAAAAAATAGGAAATTGCCAATATTCAAATATTTTTGACCCATATAATGTCCATTTCATATAGATGGTTTAACCTAATTTATTGAGATTAAATGTTCAAAAATCACTTACCTTTAGAGTGAGGGCAATAAAAAATTGTAAACTACTGATTTAAGGAATAAGACGTGTGATAAGCATGGATTTAGTGTACACAGGAAACTGTTTACCACTGCTCTCCAACTGTATGTATCTCTTGTGTCTATGCAAGCACTGACACACGACAAGTTACAAAATTATTGCTTTCTTTGTCTGGGGGATAAATAATTTTATTATAACACATGGACTCCTTCCAGTTAGAGTGGCTCTTAGCACCCGGATATATTGTGAAGCACTGACTTGAATGACAATGATTATTCTTTGCCAGACTCCATTCTGCAGTGATCTATGTAGAAAATCAACATTCCTTAGGAAGAAACAAGGCTTTAAAAAGAATGATCTTTATGGGAGCTGGTGGTTATAGAGAATTTTAGTGCAAGAAGATGAGGATTACTTGTTCCTTTGAGGCCATGAGGTAATTAAAAAACAATATTTAGTGGCTTTTAGAACACCTATTTCCATGAAATCTCGGCACTAAACAGTTCGGGGAAATCAAAATAGATAAATCACCTAAACAGATAAGAAATAGATAAAGCAACTATACTTCTAAGCTACCTCCAGCTCCTTCAGATTCACTGAAGTATTTAACCTCTTGACACAAAATCCCGTAACACTCCAAAGCATGTGTCTTGCTTTGGTGCTTGTCAAAATTAGCGTCTGAAAGACTGCATAGGGAATGCTTCTCAGCACAAGGGATAATTTCCTGTTGAAGCCCTCCTCCCAAATGGCTCAGGAAATCCACCCTCATCCTGCTCATGCAATATCAACTCTCTCCCATCGGCTAATATTGTGCTCAGTTTCACAGCACAGTATCTAAAACTGAATTTATTCCTGAAAGTCAAAGGAGGTCATGGGTGTTTTTTTCATTTGTTTTTTTCCATCATGGATTCATTCAACAAATATTCCAGTGGCTACCAGGTGCCAGGCAATGATGAAGGAGACACAAGAGCATAGCAATTTGCAGTCTGGGACTAAGAGACCACCAAAAACACATCAGAATTCCAAACACCAGGTCAATTTGGTTCCCTAAGATAACATGAAAATGTGAGAAGAATAAGACATGCGGTTGAAAACTAATGTGTTCTGGCACTTTTGTGTCTCTCAGTCATTTACATTTAAAAACTAGCTCCTTGAGAAGTTATCCCAGAGTTGAAATCATGTGACAGAACACCTGGAGCGAGCTGAAAATGAGATAGGTTAGGCTGAATGGAGTGGAGACGGAGGAGTCCATTTCCAAAGTCTCTGAGATACAAAATTGCAAAAGAGTGGAAAGTGGACAGAAATGTGTCACAAGAACTTAGCCAACTTTAAGGGGCTCCTACTGGGCAAAAATGGGACAATTTGAGCATCAGTAAGGATAATAACTATAATAGATAGAAATACTTCAATAAATTTTAAATTCCTGTGGTCTTCATGATGTTAAAAAATATATTGGGTACTGATAAAGAATTTCACAGAGCTAAGTCATTATTCTGAAAACTATAAAAGAATAAAAAATTTATCCTCCCTTTTCTACCCTAACTGTACCACTGTTAACCAAAGGGTAATTAAGGGGAATTTTTTGATTGTAGAAATATTACATCTAATAAATGAAGAATGCATGAGAAAATAAGAAACTCACCAGTTTGTAATCAATCTCTAATGAATTAGTGGATCTGGGCATTGAACTCTAATGGCTAACATCTCTAAAAGAAACAACTAGACATTACTGTATGTGCTTTCTACTAAGTAGACAATATCAGATACGTAGCTGTCTTATCAAAAAAAAAATCAAATCTGAATATGGTCAAATTTCTAGATCCCACTACTAACTATAGAAATAAGAGGACTAAAGGACATTTTAAACTATACCGTGAAGATGCAATCAGCAAAAGGTAGACTGTGAGAAGGTACAGGACAAACAACCAAGTATCTTTAACAAATGAACTGCAAGGGAAAAAAAAGAAGGAGGAGAGTACCTATACATTTCTAAGAGTCTTAAAGACCTATCAATCCATGTAATATATAAACTTTATTTGGATCCTGATTTTTTTTAAAGGTATAAGTATTATGACACTTATGAAATAACTGGAGATGTAAACACTGACTGGATATTTGATGATACAAACAAGTAAGGTTTAGTTTTTTAGTGTGATATTAGTATTCTGATCATATATAAAAACTGAGTTTTTATCTTTTAGAAGTCCATACTGAAATATTTAGAAATGAAATAATGAAAAGCATATGATCTTAGATTTGCCTCAAAATAATACAAAGTGGGATTGGGCACATGTGGCTAGTGGTGAAGATTGGTCAGGGTAGATTGATGAGTTGATGTTTGTTGGGGCTGGTGATAGATATGTAGAGGTTCATTACACTAGTCTGTTCATGTTTGTGTATGTTTGGAATTCTCAACAATAAAAAGAAAAAGAAAAAAATTAGTGGACGTATAAACGCATACGCCCAAAAGACCAGCAGAAACTGGCTAATTGAAGCTGTTCCAGGTTTTTCAGTCACGTTAACATACATCTATGGTCTGATTTTTCTCAGGGCCAAAGCTATACCCACATGAAGCGTATGAATATATGTAAACATGATAGAAGGAAAATAGGAACTCTCTCTCAAAGGTGCATTTGTATAGAATATATAATATATGTATGTCCACATACACACAAATGTGTGTATGCATAGATATATCCCGAGATGCATCTTTTTGATCTATTCTGCTTGACACTGTTTTTAGTCTTGTCGGGAAAGGCTGAGATCAGGCCGAAAGCAAATAAAACAATATTTCAATTAGCACAAAACCACATTTCAGATTATATACCAGACAAATGAGGCATGGGTAGTTAGCATATATTAAGTGTGTCCCTGTGAATGCAGACACTGGACCTCAATGATTAAGGGAATTCTACACGACCAAATATCTGCGTCTAGGTAGATTTCAGCCTGGAGAAAATGCACTAGATCTAGGAATTCACACTGCAGGGCAGCTCCAAGTTTCCTGGGGTTAATCTCTAAAACTGAACACATACAGACTCTTCCAACAAATCAAGCAATAAAAAGATGGATCACCTACTTTTCATATCACAGGTCAAAGCATCCATCTTAAAACTGCCCTATGAAATGTTAACACAATAAAATTCTTAAAAGGAAACACAAGCAACCGAACAACCCCCCTCCCCAAACTCCTGAAAACTAACAAAGGCCAGGTTATTATTTAATGGCCTCTTGCGTCTGATTGCTTACCACAACTAGTTGTTTAGACAACATAGAAACCCTCAAGGGCCCCTGCATTATTAGAGCAAATTAGCATGTTTCAAGAAAGTGGTGGATTATTGCTGATGAAAGTGATTTACCAACAGGGGTTTTATGGTTGGCAAATGTGATTATATATCCATTAGCATCTGCAAGTCAAACAAACATGTGCCATATACCTCCCGGAAACACCTCAATGTGTATATCCTAATTTCCACCATTTCAAAAGAACAAAGGGATTTTATCCAGGTGTAGCCAAAGATAATTTTTTAAAAACCGAGTAGTAAACTAGGGCAAATTATTTTTGTAACTTAAACAATTATTAACTCCCCATCTGCTATGGCAAAAAGAAGCGTCTGTCATTTTTTGAAATGTGGCAAATGTTGACCATCTACTTAATCAGTCTACTGTGCTCACTCACTAAGCATATTGAAATTTTATAGAAGAGAAACTTAGGGAAAGTAATAAATAGTCTCTTTCTCCATCTGAACGGAATACGGTCACAAAAAATGAGAAAGCTGCCCTTGCGGAGCTGCTTGGCCTATGAATACAATTCTGCGGGGCTCCATCACCGCGCTGAGGCAGCCTTGCAGGTTAAATCACCACTGACGCGGGCAGCGTGTGCACGGGGAAGAGGACAGTGCCTTGATGCTTTGCGGGTGTCAATACTAAATATTCCCCCACTTCCCCACAGCTTTATTTTTGACAATTACTGGTGTGTTTGTAATGAACTCTAAGCAACAGCTGGAGGAAGACATGCCCAGTTTTCAAGGTCTATGGGAAATGAATGCTTTTATGACATGATTTATAAATGATATTATATCTATGAAATTTTAATGCTTTAATTTTGGCCCATATGGCATGAATTAGTGAGCCAGGATACCATCAGGCCCCGTTTTCACAAGAGCAGTTCCCACTAAAAGGTTAAGAGGCCATAGCTCTTGCTAAAGGTTACCTTCCCAGCAGAAGGATGTGGTGGTGATGGAAACCTAGCATGGCCTTTCTACAAAACAATTCCCCTGAAGGAATCAAAATGAGCTCCATTCTGTAGTCTTGTCAGCAAAATCAGAGCAATGGGAAGATGAACAAATTTCGCTTGGATAATATTCAATGAGGACAAATTAAATACAACAAAACAGATCAGAAAAGAAAGAAAACCTTCTTATGAAAAAATATTTATATAGCACAATTTTCGCTCCTCTTTAAAAAAATTGCCATCATAGCTGAATAATTATGCATCAAGTCAACAAAGGAAAAGAAGAACCCTGAGTAGATGCAGTTTTAACCTTTGAACCATAGAAACAGAAATGTGTTTTGTTTTTCTTTCTTTTTTTCTTTTTTCCTTCTTTCCTTCCTTCCTACTGCTGGTGGTGGCAGCTACTGTTCAATCAGGCAACACTGCATGGGCACCTCTGTACTAGCCATTGCGGGAGTGGAGAAGTAATTTCAGAACTTGTTTTGGTCTCAGTGTAGGGAGGAGGGGAGAGTAACCACTGCAGCACAGTTTGGCAAAATGGATGATGACATTGCCTTATGTCTCAGACTCTAAATAGTTCATGGAGAAAGGAAATCAAGGACATTCACAGTGAACAGGAAGGGACTCCATAAAGAAGAGATGAGGAGTTAGGACTTGAATGGGACATGGAAGAGGATAGAATTTTGATGGCTACAGTGGGAAGGGACACTCCTTCCAGGCAAGAGATCCAGCTAGATCAGTAATGGAGATTCTGGCCTCCAGATAATGAATGAGTATGGCAGTTTCAGAAAAATACACATTATAGATATAGGTATATATAATATATACAGAGAGAAATACATTTCTATATAGGTATATCTCTATATCTATCCATCTATCTATCTATCTATCTATCTATTTATCTATCTTTCTATCTCTCTGAGAGACTGAAAGGAATTCATTATGCATGCAAATCTAGTCCTTCAGTTATCAGAACACTCTCGTTTCCATGACTACTGTGGAAAGGGTTAATCAGGCTCCTCAGAGCTCATCCTTCTGGCCTTTCGTCTAACACGTCATCTGTACATTCCAGAGTTATTATGCAACTTTTATGAAACTAAGTCTACAAGACAGGCTCTAAGGTGTGACTGATGCCTCTTTTGTCAGTCAGAGAAATTTGCACGGCCCGTGTCTCAGGAGACTAATATTTCAGCTCTTCCTGGGGTGTTATTACCTGCTTGTGCCTGGCTTCCACAGCACTAGACTGCCAAGATTCCTTGGTCTAACTGCAGCAAGGGAAAAGCTATCATCAATTATGGATTGGGAGTAAACAATTAACTTTGCAGGAAGCAATTCAAATGAGAGCCAAATTTCTTTTTGGACATTCTGAGATATAAAAACTTTGGTTTATCAGGAGATACAAAAACACTTCATCTTCCATAGTGTCTATGGGTTCCATTAAGTTCTATCCCTTGGCCTTTCCCTGTGTTGCTGTAAGAATAAAAGCACCATCATGAAGAGAAACATCCTTTGCCAAATAGCTAATAATCCTGTTCTCCACTGCATCTGAGAGTCTCTAGGGGAGAAGCAGAGAAATTCTTTGAGCAGAGTTGCCTAAGGTTTCCCTAGCTGGCCCCAACTACACCGGCCACCTGTTCCCTGTTTAGAGAAACCATCCTTCCTCCTCCAAACTTCTGTTCCTTGTCTCAGACTAATGATGATATATGGGGTTCTGTTCCTCCTAATTATGAAAATTGCTTTCCATAGGTTCCAAGATTTTTATCTGATATCTTCTCAGAATCTTGGCTAGCCTCTTAAGTAAAATTAGATCTTAGAGTCCCCATATGGGGTCGACATACAGCTTTAACCAGGAGCTCTTATTTTAAAAAGGAAAGCCAATGTTTCAAAGAAAAGATGCCAGTTCTTTATCACGTAGTCCACCACACCACCAAGCCCGGGCTTCCTACCTAAAGAAAAGTTCCCGGATCCTGGTGCATGATCACCATCATTGGTGAACACGCCATTACTCACTCCCTTTTCCTGTAGATCCTCACCAGTATGCTGCTCCTTCATGATTCCTCACCTATGTCTGTGGGAGCACCACCATCCCCTTAACTCCCTGAGTCAGAAACCTGAGAGTTACCCTTGATGCCTTCCCCACTCCCATATTTAGTTATCATCAAACTTCTCTCCTTGATACCTTCTAACTTCGTCCACTCCAATCCACCCACACTCTACTACTTCATTTTAGGCTCTCATGATTTCTCACTGGGATTAGAGCAAGTAGACGGCAATCCACTCTTAGTGCCCCCTGCCCTCCTTGTTTTAGCCTTATTCCCGTTTACTTGTTTCTGCACACTGTAGTCGGAATGATTGCTCTGAAATGCAAATCTTCTACTATTATTCCCTTCCTTCAAGCCCTTCAGTAGCTCTCCACTACCATCAGATGATGCACAAGCCTTTTTCCAACGATGCCCAGAATGTCCTACCCCTTCTTTTTCTAAGTAGCTCTGATTTGTCCTCTGGAACATGCCTCGTAGATGTCTTCATATCCTTGTGCTTTTCTCTAAAATAACTTGTTCATTTGTCTGTCTCCTTGAGTTCCTCTGGGGGATGGGAGGATGCTCTGTCTGATTGGTCTGTGAATCCTCAGCACAATAATAGTGTCTGACACAGCCTAGGTTCTCAATATGTTTGGTAAATGAATCAATGATGCAATTAATGAATAGTCTTTCTGCCTCCTGATTGGCCACAAAGGACATAAGTGAATATGACAGTGGTTTTAAGGTGCTACTGGAAATCACAAGATGGAGAAAAAAGTGCAATTGTTTTATTTTTACAATGAAACTGTTAGTGTGTTTGTGATGGATGTTGGAAAGGAACTTAAGAATGATTATCTTTCCATTGATAATTATAGTGGATTTTCATTTCCTCTGCACATCAAGATTAACATTTGTTATGGCTCGAACAAAGACATTTCATCACTGGCTTCTCCATGACGTACTCTGCATGTTAGAATCTCTCCTCAGCTATGAAAATAGGTATTTGGGCTGCTTTAAACTGCAATTCCAACTTCAGAGTTTCCATTAAAATAACTCAGCTATTCAGATACCTTTGACCAAAGAGGAGTCCAGATAGAGCTTAGAAGCTCATCTCTTTTGCCTTACAGTTTGAGGCAGGCCACATATGGACCAGTGAGGGAGGAAGGTGACACATTTCTAACTAGTTAATCAGATAAAATCAGCCCTGCAGACAAGGGAGTGACAGGTGTCAAAGCCAGATTACCTCCCCCTAGTCCTTCCATACCTCACTGGTGTTTCCTTATCCACTCCATTATCTTCCTCACTGGTTTTACGGAAGAGAGTTTAGCACCTTAGACACTTTCAGGGCTCTTCCTGGCTGCATGACCTTTCACGCCTGGGAAAGAAATCTGCTCATGCCTCAACTCCACTGCCTGAGATGGTTCCTGAGACTTGCACATTACTTTCAACAGAAGAAACTATATAGGTCGTGGATTTCAGCTTCACAGAAGGAAGATCATTTTTAAAACTGGAGTTACTGGCTGGTGGAATGGGTTGCCCCAGGAAGCAGAGAGCTTCCTGTGCTTGAAGATTTCAATGAGAGGTGGATAATTACTATTTAATATGCTGGGGAGAGGATTCAGCCATGGGGAGTAGGGGTGTAGAGCAGGTAAGAACAGAGAGGGCAGACCATATAACATTCAATTCTCTTCCATCTTTGAGATTCTATGAGCCTAATAGATTTGACTCAAGTTATGATAAATTCTATATGCAGGCTTAAATAATTGTCCCAAAGCTGTAAAATACCATCTAGAAATAAGACTGATATGACTATCTCATTTTTATGTAATCCACTATTTTAGACACAAATTGGATAAAAATTCCTGATCATGAATTTAACACATCATCACTCAAAACCTGCCAGATACCAGGTCCTGTAAGTCCTTATTTAGAACAGTTTGCTTGCAAATTATTTATTGGATTTTCAAGTTTTGCACTGGGTGTTTTTACCCTTTCCTGGCTACTTTCCATGGATTATAACTTCTACAAAGGCATTTTTGCATTATTCTCTGCAGTATTTTTAGTATCTAAAACAGTGCTTGGTGCATAGTAGATATTCAATTATCATTTATTGAACAATGAACATTTTCTTATCCAGACAAAAAGATAAAGGTATCTGTCTACAGCAGATATTTTCCTTGTATCCCTCTCCACTGCTCCTGCCAGCCACTCACTTCTATCCATAATTGCTCTCAGTATTTAAATACGACCAGACCACTCATTATTTCCTAGAAGTACAAAACCAGAGGATAAATACAAAACGTTAGCAGTATTTATATTATGAATGTGCTTATTTTTTCTTTACGCTTTTTCATTTTTTAATAGTTTTTCTTAAATGAACTTTTATTAATAGTATGACACAAAATTAAAAGAAAGTGGAATGGGAAAAAGATCCCACCTTGGCCACACATTCGTACAAATCTGAGCAACATCTTTATAAACATAGCGTCAAGAGGATGTTTGCCCTTTTTCTCTGTATAGATGAAGCACAAGCAATGTGACCTAATTCACATAGTCACACAAAGATCTGGGCAGAGACAAGCTGAACAGTAGGGCTCCCCAGTTGGATCAGGGCAGGGTCCAATCTAGAGTTGCCCCCTACTGTGCAATTCACATGCAGAGCCCTGCTTCCTTGAAAATAAGAACACTGCCTTTGGGTGTTTAAAATATATGTGATGGATGCTGCTGCCTGCCAATCAACAACAGGATTTGTAATGTGAAAGGAGGAGGCCGGTGACACAATGACCTGTCAGAGGGTTCATATTACCTTTGATGCTTCAACAAGTAATTGGATGCTTGTGAGGGGACCTGAAAGTCAGTTTCACTCACAAGGACTGGTAATTACTTTTAAAAAGTGCCTGTAGAAATCATCAGGTGCCTTGCATGCTCTGTGGATGAGACCTGGCCAAGTGACTTCTAAGGTTTTTTCAGCTTTGCCTTCAGCCAGAAGTACAGCTAAAACAATGAAACCTATTTCCCCATGGCTCCCCTGGTAAGATACTTCTAATCTAGCCACATCGATCACTGAGAAAAGATTATCCACTTCCACAAAACTTAGTTAACTTTCTGGGCTATGGTCTGAGATCAGCAAAGCTTCTCTTAGCTGATAAGACAAGCAATTTTATTTTCTTCTCTGGTGAGCTTAAGGTACTAAGTCACTAAGTAGAATTGTTCAAAATTGTATATTCTTGTCTCTTTACCAAGCTATGAGACTAACAATACTTTTAACAAGCTGAAAAATTCTTTAGCTGCCTGCTGTCTGCAACAAATTTCCTTCATCAACTAATTCACTAATCTGGGCCTTCTTGAGAACTCGGCTAATTTGTAAGAACAGGTGGCTCATTCCATAAGTGTTCAATAAAGATTCACACATGATTACACATACAGCACTGCCTTACAAACAAATGAAGAAATGTGTGTATTTATCGAGAAGCTAAAGAGACAGACAAGAGATTCTTCAGTAGCTAAGAGTGTGCATCAGGTGGTCTGGTAAAATTATTTCAAAACCTGGTGGGAGGGAATGGAGGCAGGTGACATAAGGATATAAAGTTCTTGTCACATGGACAATTAACTATTCTTGGGAAACTACCAAGAAGTGATGGATATGAAAACAAACAAACAAAGGAACTAATCATAGCCTCACTCTTAATTTTTCTTTATTCTTATGTTTACCTGGATTTGAGTTCTTTCATTCACGTAACATTTTTGGAGCACTTACTATGTGTCAGGCACTGTTTAAGTCACCTCGAAGTCTCCTATTTTCCTTTTTTTTTAAAAGAAGAAAAGATATGTTGTATGGTTAAGAAAATATCATTATCTTGTTTAAAATATAAATTAGATATTGAGATATTACTGGAATAGGTTAGAAAAAAATAGTTCATGTAAAAAAATTATAAAGCTAATCAATCCACCAGTTGTTTGGACACAAAATTTAAAAAAAAAAAAGAGGGAATCTGGATCAAGATGGCAGAGTAGAAAGCTCTTGTGATCACCTCCTTCCATGGACACACCAAAACTACAAATACATATAGAACAACTATCTCTGGGAATGACCTGAAGACTAGCAGAACAGATTTTTTACAACTAACAACATAAATAAAAGGCCACTTCAAGACAGATAGGAGGGGCAGAGATGCAGTCTAGCCAGAACCCACATCCCCAGTGCAGCAACTCACAAGTGGGAGGGATATTACAACTGCAGGCAGAGGTCCTCCTTGAGCAGTGAGGGTCTGAGTCCCACACTGGGCTTCCCAACCTGGAGGACCTACATTGGAAAGATGAGCCCCCAAAACATCTGGCTTTGAAAACCAGCAGGGCTTATGTCAGGGAGAGCCAGAGGGCTGTGGGAAACCAAGACTCTGCTCTTGAAGGGCTCATTCACAAACTCACTCTCTCCAAGTCCCAGTGCAGAGGCAATGACTTGCAAAGCACCTAGGTCATATGAGAAGGAGATTCATTGACTAATGTTAGGGCATGTGCTGGAGGTGCGGGGATCTGGTGGAACTTTCTCTGGGGACAGGAGCACTGGTGGGCACCATTTTTTTTCCCTCCTTCCACCTAGCTGGCCTGGAGCTAGTAGGTGCCATTAATGTTACTCTCCATTAACCTAGCTCATCACCACTAAACTGGCCTTATAAGAAATGTTAAAGGGACTTCTTTAAATTGAAAAGAAAAGGGCATAATGAGAAACAGGAAAATTATGAAAGAAAAAGTCTCACCAGTAAAGACAAACATATAATAAAGGTAGTATATCAACCACTTATAAAGATAGTATAAAGGTTAAAGGACAAAAGTAGTAAGATAATCTATATCAAAAATAATTTGTTAGGCAATACACAAAATAAAAATATGTAAAGTATGACATCAAAATTTACATTTTTACATACATATGTGTATGACATCAAAAACATAAAATGTAATGGGGGGGAGTAAAAATGTAGTGCTTTTAGAATGTGCTTGAACTTAAGTGACCATAACTTAAAAACAGACTGCTATACACATAGGTTGTTATATAGAAACCTCATTGTAACCACAAACCAAAAATCCATTACAGATATACAATAAATAAAGAGAAATGAATACACAAATAGCATTAAAGAAAGTCATCAAATAACATGAAAAGAGAAGAAGAAAGGAACAGAGAAGAATGACAAAAACAACCAGAAAACAATTAACAAAATGGCAATAAGTATACACCTATCAATAATTACTTTAAGTGTAAATGGCTAAATATGCCAATAAAAAGACATAAGATGTCTGAATGGATAAAAAACCCAAGACCATCTATATGCTGCCTACAAGAGTCTCACTTCAGATCAAAAGGCACACACAGCCTGAAAGTGAAGGGATGGAAAAAGATATCCATGTGAATGAGAACAAAAAGAAAGCTGGGGTAGCAATACTTATCTCAGATAAATAAACTTTAAAACAAAGACTGTAATAAGGGACAAAAGAGTATTACATAATGATCAATAGATCTAGGAGCAGACAGCTTCACAGGTAAATTCTACAAAACATTTAAAGAAGTGTAAATACCCGTCCTTCTCAAATTATTCCAAAAAATATGAAGAGGACAAAATGCTTCCAAACTCATTCTGTGAGGCCAGCATTACCCTGAGACCAAAACCAGATAAAGACAATAGAAAAAAAAAAAAAAGAAAGAAAGGAAAATTACAGGCCAATAATACTGATGAACATAGATGTAAAAATTCTCAACAAATTATCAACAAACTAAATTTAACAATACATTAAAAAGATCATATGACATAATTAAGTGAAATTTACTCCAGGGATGCAAGAGTGGTCAATATCCACAAATCATCAATATGATACACATTAACAAAATGAGAGATAAAAATCATACAATCATCTCAATAGATTCAGAAACAGCATTCAATAAAACCCACCTCAACAAAGTGGGCATAGAGGGAACATACCTCAACATAATAAAGGTAGTATATGACAAACCCACTGGCATCATACTCAGCAGTGAAAAACTGCAATTTTTCCTCTAAGTTCAGGAACAAGACAAGGATGCCCACTCTCGCCACTTTTATTCAACA
The DNA here is from genome assembly GCF_002837175.3 of Physeter macrocephalus. Lineage (NCBI taxonomy): Eukaryota > Metazoa > Chordata > Mammalia > Artiodactyla > Physeteridae > Physeter > Physeter macrocephalus. Next base: position 117,693,625 of record NC_041217.1, read on the forward strand.
TAGTAATGGAAGTCCTTGCTGCAGCAATCAGACAAGAAAGAAATGAAAGGCATCAAAACTGGAAGGGAGAAGTAAAACTGTAATTATTTGCAAATGACATTATACTATATGTTGAAAACGCTGAAGACTCCATCAAATAAATGATTTAAATTAATAAATGAATCCGGTAAAGTTGCAGGATACAAAATCAATATACAGAAATCTGTTGTGTTTCTATACACTAACAATGAACTATCAGAGAGAGATAATTAAGAAATAAATCCCATTTACAATTGCATCAAAAAAAATAAAATACCTAGGAATAAATTTAGTCAAGGAGGTGAATAACATGTACTCTGAAAACTATAAGACATTGATGAAAGAAATTAAAGACAACACAGAAAAATGAAAAGATGGACACTGTGATCATGAATTGACAGACTGATTATTATTAAAATATCCATACTAGGCAAAGCTATCTACAGATCAATGCAATCCCTATCAAAATACCAGTGACATTTTTCACAAAACTGAAACAAATGATACTAAAGTTTGTATGGAACCACAAAAGACTAAGAGTCAAAGAAATCTTAAAGCAGAAGAACAAAGCTAGAGGTATCATACTCCCTGGTCTTAAACTATACTACAAAGCTATAGTAATCAAAGCTGCAGGACAGTGGCACAAAAACAGACTGACCAATAGAACAGAACAGAGAGCCCAGAAATGAACCTATAGTTATATGGTCAATTAATCTATGACAAAGGAGACAAGAATATACAAAGGGGAAAAGATAACCTCTTCAACAAATGATGTTGGGAAAACTGGACAGCTATATGCAAAGAATCAAATGGGACTACTTTCTCATACCATATATAAAAATAAACTCAAAATGGACTGAAGACCTAAATATAAGACCTGAAACCATAAAGCTGCTAGAAGAAAGCATAGGTAGTATGCTTTTTGACATCATTCTTAGCAATATTTTTTTGGATATGTCTCCTCAGGCAAGGGAAACAAAAGCAAAAACAAACAATGGGACTTTATCAAATAAAAAGCTTTTGCACAGCAAAGGAAACTATCAATAAAACAAAAAGGCTGCCTACTGTAAAAGAGAAGATATTTGCAAATTATATATCCGATAAGGAGTTAATATCCAAAATGTACAAAGAACTCACACAACTTAACATCAAAAAATAATTAACATGATTAAAAAATTGGCAGAGGATCTGAATAGACATTTTACCAAAGAAGACATACAGATGGCCAACAGACACATGAAAAGATGTTCAACATCACTAATCATCAGGGAAATACAAATCAAAACCACAATAAAATATCACCTCATACCTGATGGCTATCATCAAAAGACAACAAATAACAAGCGTTGGTGAGTATGTGGAGAAAAGTAAACCCTGGTGCACTATTGGTGGGAATATACATTGGTGCAGCCACTACAGAAAACAGTATTAAGGTTCCTCAAAAAAATTAAAATAGAGCTACCATACAATCCAGGTACTCCGTTTCTGGGTATTTATCCAAAGAAAAAGAGAGCACAATTTAAAATAGACATATGTAGGATCATATCGTAGCTCTACTTTTAGTTCCTTAAGGAACCTCCATACTGTTCTCCATAGTGGCTGTACCAATTTCCATTCCCACAGAGTAGGAGGGTTTCCTTTTCTCCACACTCTCTCCAGCATTTATTGTTTGTAGGCTTTTTGAAGATGGCCATTCTGACTGGGGTGAGGTGATATCTCATTGTAGTTTTGATTTGCATTTCTCTAATAATTAGCAATGTTGAGCATCTTTTCATGTGAAACAGACTCACAGACTTAGAGAACGAACTTAGGGTTACCAGGGGGGAAGGATGGTGGGGGGGAGGAATAGACTGGGAGTTTGGTATTGACATGTACACAATGCTATATTTAAAACAGATAACCAGCAAGGACCTACTGCATAGCACAGGGAACTCTGCTCAATACTCTGTAATTACCTAAATGGGAAAAGAATTTGAAAAAAAATAGATACATGTATATGGATAACCGAATCACTTTGCTGTACACCTGAATCTAAAACATTGTTAATCAACTACACTCCAATATAAAATAAAAAATAAAATAAAATTACAAAGAAAAAAAAACATATGCACCCCTGCATTTGTTGCAACATTATTTACAATAGTCAAGGTATAGAAGCAACCTAAATATCCATTGATAGAGGGATGGATAAAGAAGATATAATACATATATATTCAATGGAATATTACTTGGCTGTAATAAAGAATGAAATATGCCATATGTGACAGCATGGATGGACTTAGAGGGTATTATGCTAAGTGAAATAAGTCAGAGGTCATTATGCTAAGTGAAATACATCAGACAGAGAAAGACAAATACCATATGATTTCATTTATATGTGGAATCTAACAAACAAAACAAATAAACATATAAATGGATACAGAGAACAAACTGGTGGTCACCAGATGTGAGGGGGTTGAGGAGGCTGGATGAAATAGGTGAAGGGGATTAAGAGGTACAAACTTCATGTTATAAAATAAATAAGCCAGAGGACATAATGTACAGCATAAGAATTTAGTCAACAATATTTTAATAACTTTGCATGGTGACAGATGGTTACTAGACTTACTGTGGTGATCAATTTGTACTGTATATAAATGTAGAATCACTATGTTGTACACCTGAAACTAATATAATATTGTATGTCAACTATACCTCAATAAAAAAATAAAAAGAAAAAAGAATTACAGTAAAAATTCTGGCTGATTTTTTGTTGAAAAGTATCACTTTTCCATGAGAAAAATATAACTTGCTTGATAAAAAAAAATGCCTAACATACGATAACAATAGAAGATACAAAGTGATGTTATTATTATTATGCATTTTGATTAAAAGGGGAAGAATTTCTTCTAAGAGAGTTACTACAAGAGAACATAGAAATGTTCTTTCTTTTTTCTTAATAAGAGAATTAAGAAAGCCATGTGGAATTTGCATAAATCATTACCTTACAAACCACCAGAACCAAACACTACTAACTATATAGTGAGTGCCACAATGGTTTTGAATTAACACATACATAATAGGATGATAATGAATTCAGTCGCTCTTTCTATATGGTAAATAAAGAGCACCAACTCACTCATGCACAGTGGACCTTTCTTTCCTATATACAATTCTAGCTATCCTTTTCTATTCTTTTATCCAGGAAAATGAATCCTTTGCATTTCTAATATAGGAAACATTTCTAGCGCTCTGAAGATTTAAAACAGAGGTTAACAGAAGTGAAGAATTAAACACAGTCCCCTAACAAAACATGATTTTTTTTTTAAAGAAAGAGGATTCAGTTCTACAACCTTGATAAAATCATGGCTGTGAAAACCCTTAAACTGGTATGAGGATACTAGGCTTTATAAATGTAGATGTTACCTCTTTTAAAAGTAGATGGATACAGAAGTAGCCCACATTTTTTGGTCCAAGGAATCAAGAGGGACTCAGTCATTTATTCACCTTTTTTTGGTTCATTTATTCTAAAAACATTTACTGAACATCTCACAAGAGCTAGGTAGCATGAAAAGTTCAAGGCATATGAAGGCAAATAGAACATTACAGTAAACTTTACCACAGTAAAGTTTAGTAAGTGCTAAGAGAAGGATATGTGAACTGGAGAGGGGGTGTAAACCAGAGTTTCCTTTGGAGGGGATGATGGATCTAAGATTTGAAGAATAAGCAGGAGATAGCTATAACAAGAAGGAGGTTGGGATATAGAAAGGTTCCCCAGGGCAAAGGGAAGGCACAGACTGGTAAAACACAAGCAAACAAAACAAAAACATAATGTACTTGTGAGAGTAAAAGTAGTTTGTTGTATCAGTAGACATAGGAGGAAGCCACGCAGATAGGAGAGAAGTTCAGGACAGGTTAAAGAAAACTTTCATCTGCTAAACTAGGGTCTAGAAATAGTGGGTGCACAACAAAGAAAAAGAGTGAAAAAGTAAAAATGGCTTAAGGGACTTATGGGACACCATAAGCCGACCTGTATACACATTATGGGAGTATAATGTATATATTATTGAGGAGAAGAGAGAGAAAGGGGAAGAAATCATTGAAAAGAATATTGGCTGGGGCTTCCCTGGTGGCACAGTGGTTGAGAGTCCGCCTGCCGATGCAGGGGACACGGGTTCGTGCCCCGGTCCGGGAAGATCCCACATGCCGCGGAGCGGCTGGGCCCGTGAGCAATGGCCGCTGAGCCTGCGCGTCCGGAGCCTGTGCTCCGCAACGGGAGAGGCCACAACAGTGAGAGGCCCGCGTACCGCAAAAACAAACAAAAAAAACAATATTGGCTGAAAACTTCCCAAATTTGGGGAAGGAAATAGACATTCAGATCCAGGAGTCTCAAAAGATCCAAAAAAAAGATGAACCTCCCCAAATCCACACCAAGACACAGTATAATCAAATTGTCAAAAGTCAAAAATGAAGAGATATTTTTAAAGTAGCAAGACAAGATTGACTTGTCATATACAAAGGAACACCTATGGGACTATCAGCAGATTTTTCAGCAGAAATCTTGCATGCTAGAAGGGTGCAAGATGATATATTCAAAGTACTGAAAGAAAAAAACACCTGCTGAACAAGAATTATACCTGGCAAAATTATGATTCAAAAATAAAGGAGAGATGATAAAGATTTTCTCAGACGAATACTAGACTTGCCTGACAAGAAATGCTAAAGGATGTTCTGCAGGTTGAAGCAAAAGGACACTAAACAGCAACGTGATAGCATAAGAAAGTATGAAACTCATTGGTAAAGGTAAATATATAAACAAATACAGAATACTGTACTACTGAAAGGATGGTGGATAAATCCCTTTTAATTCTAGTATAAGAGGAAAAAGACAAAAGTATCCAAAATAACTATAAATAAAATTATGTTAATGAATATACAATAAAAATAGATGTAAAATGTGATATCAGTAACATATAATGTGTGAGAAGAGGTAAATGTGTAGTCTTTGTATGTAAGTGAAGTTAAGTTGTTATCAGTTTAAAATAGATTGTTACAAGATATTTTACGTAAACTCCATGGTAAGCACTAAGAAAATGTCTATAGAAGTTCTATAATAGAAATAGTGGGTGTGATGGTTAATTTTATGTCTCAGTTTGACTAGGCTAAGGGATGCTCAGATAATTGGTTAAACATTATTTCTGGGTGTGTCTGTGAGCATGCTTCTGGACACAAAGAAGAAAGGGACAGCCTAGAAGAAATGGATAAATTCCTAGAAATATATAACCTTCTAAGACTGAGTCAGGAAGAAATAGAAAATCTGAACAGACCAATTACCAGTAATGAAATTGAATCAGTAATCAAAAAATTCCCAACAAACAAAAAACCAGGACCAGACAGCTTCACAGGAAAATTCTATCAAACATTTAAAGAAGAATAACTACTTATCCTTCTCAAACTATTCCAAAAAATTGAACAGGAAGGCATGCTTCTTCTTCTGGTAGAGATTAGTATTTGAATTGGAGTAAGGCTGACGACCTTCCTTAATGTGGGTGGGCATTATCCAATCCACCAAGTGTGTGAATAGAACAAAAAGGCAAAGGAGGGTTAAATTCACTTTCTGCCTGACTGAGCTGGGACATCTGTCTCCTTTGCTCAGCACTCCTGGTACTTAGGCCTTCAGACTCAGATTGGAATCTACACCATTGGTTCTCCAGCTCTCGGGTCTTTGAACTACACTACCAGCTTTCCTGAGTCTTCAGCTTTTCAGCCTCCATAACTGTGCGAGCCAGTATCTTATGACAAATAGATATAGATAGATAGATAGATAGATGATAGATAGATAGATAGATAGATAGATAAGATAGATATTCTCTGGAGAACCCTGACTAATACACGTGGGAGCCACTGAGAGATTTTTATCAGGGGTGTGATGTGATTGGGTTTGCATTTAGTAGGAGGCCATATCAGAAGTAGAGATAATATTTCAGAAAATATTTTAGTAATTCAGTGGAGAGAGAATTAAAAAGTGGTGGAAATGGGGAGAAGTGTATAGATATGAGGTAGGATAGACAAGATTTGGTGTAAAATTGAACGTGGTAAACAAGGAAGAAGAATCTTAAATAACTGAGATTCTGGCTTTAGGCCTGAATAGGAAGGAGCCTTGTTCATCACCGAGGATATGCATCATCTTTGCTCTTTAGGAAAAATAAGCCAAGGACACTTTTGGGAGAAAGGAGAATATGTTCAGTTTCAGGCAGTTTGAGTTTTAGCTTTGTTGAAGGGTACTGAAGTAGAGACATCTAGCAGATAACTGATATTTGGGTCTGGATCTCAGCAGGCATAGGCCAAGAATACAAATACCTAAGTGGTACCTGAAGCCATGAGCATGGTGGAGTCACCTAAGGACTACAAATAAAATGAGAAGAAGAGAACCTAGGGGAAAAAAAAAGTCCTAGGGAGAATATTTCTGGATTAAGAAGACGAAAATTCATAGAAGGAGATGAAAAAAGATTTGTTCTTTTTTCATACAAAGGCAATGAAAAAGAGTGGTGTCCTCCAAGGCAAAAGAAGAGAGCATTTTGATAAATGGAAATATGTCAAATGTCCCAGAAAGAGAAGTTTAAAAAACAGAAAATATCTATGTAGTTTGGCAACATAGAATGTCATTGGTAAGTTTATTGGTGTGGTAGTAAGAAAAAACAGCCATATGGGTTACAGAGTAAATGAAAACTTAGGGAGAGAAACATGGAAAGTGCACACCTCTTTGAAGTACTTTAATATGAAGTATTGAAGAGTTTTACCCCAGTAAACACAGGAGAACATGGGATTGAGAAAATAAAAAATAAGAAAAAATGGATGGAATTAAGCAACTTCATAGGCTGTATGGAGAAAAATCAACAGTACAGAGAAATAATTGAAGGAGTAGAAGGAAGGAGAGAAGGAAGGAAGGAAGGAAGGGAGGGAGGGAGGGAGGGAAGGAGGGAGGAAAGGAGGGAAGGAGGGAGGAAAAGAGGGAAGGAGGGAGAGAAGGAGGGAGGCAAAATAAGGACCCTTGGTCTGAGGGCAGAGGATCCAAAGCACAGGTGAAGAATTGCTCATTACTATATATACATTTTAATGATATTTCATAAAGGTTTATATTTTATAAAAATATTTTCATAAATATATTCTGTAAAGGTTTAAATTTCATATTGATTTAAGATGGACATTATTAACTCAACCAATATGAGTGCACACTATTCAGAAATGACTGAATTAACTATTAGATCCATTACTTCCATAGTTCAGAGCATGGCTCAGCCCTTCTTTAACTTTACTGCTTCATTACAGAAAATGGATTGGGTTCACATCTAGCCTCAGACCAAAAATGATCAGTGATTTGGACCACCTAGACATGGCTGAGATACTAAGTCACTTGATTCTTGAAAAGTAGATGTTAGGAAACGATTTCCCTAATTTTATGAACATCAAATCGAAGAACACAGAAGTTTCATGGCTTAAAAAAAATTCTGGTGCTAATAGCACAAGCAATAAAATATGGGTCTAATCAAAATGAGTCAGTATTGAACATTAAGCCCTGCAGCATCCAATTACTCAGTGCTGTTTCTGGTGAGAAATATGATATTTAGGGATATAACCTAACCTGCTGCCATAAATAATATACAGGGTGAGATTAAGCAGGAAGAAGCTCCCTAGATGCTGTCCTACATGATCTTAATTGTAGTCTTATTAGGCCAGTTATTACTTTTTTTTTTTCAAGCAGTCAGGTTTTCACATTCAGACTGCACTTCTAAAGTTGACTTGCTAATAAAGTTGCATTTACAATCCATATTAACATGATTTTATTTTGAAGGTGTCATTTTGATTTGCTTAGGAGTCTTGTTTTGATTTGCCTGGGCTAATTACGCAGCAGAACAAACAGAATTTTCTTTAGTTGTCTCAGCTCACACAAGGTTAATTTGGCAGCCCCTGGACTGGGTTAAATAATTGACTTGCCATGTTTCTATTAATTCATTTTTGCCAGGCTGAAATCCATTTCAGGCTGGAGTACTTTCTCCTCCTTGCATATACTGAACTTTGTTTTGTACCAATACAATACAATATGTCTTGGAAGGAAAAGGTAACCTGAAAATAGAGAAACCCATATTTTATTATTTTTTTATTGTATTGTTTTTGCTGCCTTCACTTCAAACAAGAGTATATTTGGGCAGCCCAGAGAGTAGTATATGCCCTTCATTCATTTCCCTAAAGAATGGTTTATCAACTGCTGAAAAAAAGAGTTATTTTATTCTGCAAAATGCATATCAGATTCTTTGACAAGCAGTCTCATTAAGGTCCATTCTGTACGCCTGGGATGCTTCCACAGACAAGCCGTCCCCTGGGGCAGTTTAACCCATTTATTCTTCTCAATTTACCTCTAGGTTTCTAGCTGCAACAAGAACACAATAAATTAAATTAACAAAATCCATTTGGAAAATGAATCTTTTGTAATGGGTTCCAGGAAATATTTAGGCAGGAATGAATACTACTAACATTTCCACTCACACCCGAGATGACTGCTTTGATATGCGAACAGAGACACTCTTGGCAAACCTGGGATTTGAAGCAAGTGCTCATTAATGCACCTGCATGCTAAGTAATGTGCAGCGTGTCAGTGTCTCCGTTGTGCCTTTCCATTGCCCCCTCTCCATATGTAGAACCTCAGTCTGCTATGGTTTGCCTGGGTAGAAACTGCCAGTATAGGTGGGGAATGGTTGTGTGTGTCGAAGTAGGTGTTAACCCATGCATTGGTTCAATGATGACGGGCTCCTGTAGAGATTCCAAATTACAATGCAACCTCACAGGGTTTATAGACAACACTCAACGCTGGGATAGAGATGGTCTGAGAGAGTGCCAGGAAGAAAGTACACACATGATATGGAAGCGGGCTTGGGCACAAACCTTCCATAACATTTTTGTACATGAGCTTTAGTGTGTTAAAACAAGGTGAAATGCTTAGCATATAAATCAGTTCAATTGCTGGAGAAAATGCACAGGTGTCCTGGAATGAGTACCAGACTATGGTTGGAAGGCAGGGTTCAAATCATGCCTCTAACTTATACTTGCCTTCTGAGCTCTGGGCAAGCGCTGAATCTCTCTGAGCTTCACAGGAGGGTGTGATAACACCCGCTTCACAGGAGGGCTTACAGGATAGGATGACATAATAGGTAAGCAACCTCTTAATGCCCACTGCGAGTTATCCAGGCATTCTGAGGGCACTGGGGATACAAAATAATATGTGATTCCTGTCTTGAGTTTCAAGTGTTTTCTTCCTTTCTTTAATATCTAAAGCCTCTTCTCCCTTTGTCATAAGACCTCAAGAGGCAATAATCTTATTTTTACCAAACAGACACAGCTGCTGAGGCACAGAGGTATATAAATATTTGCTTAAGTCAAATAAAACAGATACTCAATTGAGAATGGGTGGTCCTGACACCCAATTGACAGTTCCAAGCTTAGGAAGGCAGGTCCTCCCTCACCACATTCCACAGACTGATTACAAATTTACACACCCACCTGAGACAGGCTGAAAAATTGTTGAGGTAAATAACTGAAAAGCACCTAGAAGAGACACAGTAGGTTCTTGGGACCACAATATAAGGATTCATGAGAAGTACCTATTTCCCATAAGCACAAGTCTGATTTGATTTGGGCTGTTCTAAGGATATCTTTGAAATATCAAAGGAATTAAAACTGCAATATTATTAAGTACCTTCACATTAGGATATTATTATATCTGGTGGTGTGACTGCCAAGTTGTGCAGCTTTAAAATGTTTTATTGTGTAAATGGAAAGAAAAAATGGCATTTTATAATATTGTTTTGTTAGTTTTAGTACCTCATTGGAAACAAGTCTTTCATTTTGCTTGAGTTTTTCTAGTAAAATGTCATAGGTAAATAACAATTGGTACCTCCCCTGTTTCTTTGATTACTGTTCTCTTGTTGGTATCTTACTTTGCCAGTCACATCAGAAGTAAGGTCATGATTGCTCTGATGAATATGTGTAATTATAGGGCCTACACCAACTTGCACAGTATATTAAACCTGGAGTTGAAATTCCAGTCAGATGCATTGTAGCACTGTGAAGCATCAAAACCCAGAAAAAAAGGGTCTCAAGGCTTTAAGAACATATTTAATTTGATCCAGACCTCCCCTAAAAACAGTACAAAAATACCTCTTCTACTTTCCACATAAATAATCAGGAGATCTTAATCCTTTCCCTGACTCTTTTTCTCTCTCTCCCCCTCTCCATTCCTTCCTGGCTCCCTCCCTCCTTCCCTGTCTTCATTCTTTTCTTTTTTTCCTTTCTTTCATTCAACAACAATTTACTGAGAGTAGGGTGACCAACTCTCGGGGATTTCCTGAGACAGAATGGGTTCCAAAGATGTGAAATTTTCACTGATAAGCCTGAGAAATTTCCAAGCAAACTGGATGAGTTGGTCAGTTAATTGACCTAGAGTAGTTCCTGGTCTGTTTTGTTCAGGTACTACTCCAGGCCCTGGGCATTCGGTAATAAATAAAGCAGATCCCATCTCATGCTGTACATTTTCCAATGAAGAGAGACCAAAAATTACTTCTGACAAAGCTAGTAAGTGTTAGGAAGAAGAATGAAACAGGATAAGAGAAAGAATGATGGGTAAGGCAAGGAGAGGACTCATTTTATTTAGGGTGGTTTAGCAAAAACTTTCTGGTTAGGGGACATTTCAACAGGGTGGAAGGAAATGAGGGAAGACTGCATAGTATCTCAGGGAAGGGTATTCCAGTAATGGGAAAGGCCCTGGGGCAGGAGTGTGTGGAAGGGTGGGAGGAACAGCAAGGAGACCAGTGTGGCTGGAATGGAGTGAGAGGAAGCAGGAAGTAGGAGATGGGGGACCTGATGGGACATCGTAAAGATGGTGAGCTTTTACTCTGAGTCTGGTTTAGAAGCCACTGGAGGGGTATTCAAGTTTATAAGAAAGGTTCTGGTTTCTGTATACAAAATAAACTATAGGGAGAAAGGGTAGGAGCAGGAAGACTAGTTAGGAAGTTCTTGCCATAATCCCTCTATTTGGGGGATGTTATGCGTATGAATTGCTCCTTACCTTCCAGGTATTAAGCCATACCCCTTTGAAACCTGCTTTATATATCAAGCCAGTCTGAGATAGATAGATGGATGCATGGATGCATGGATGGATGCAAGGATGCATGGTTGAATAGACAGATACATAGATATAGCATGTCACTATTTTGGTTCAGAATCTGGGAGATACTTGCTGTTTGGAATTTAACCTCTAGGGATCCCATGGCACCTGCCATTTACTATTACCTCATACCTACTATCCGAAGAAGTCATCTTTTCTTTAAAAACAAAATTGTTTATTAACCAAATATAAATATGTACTTACCTGACTAGTTTCTAAGTATATCACAATACCAAACTCTCACTTAGAACAATAACTGAAATAAAATAAAAATCCAACACTGCTCAAAATAGAAACACTTTCAAAAGAAAATCTTTTGAAAAAGGACTTTCAGTAGTCTAAATGGTAGAGATAACAATTTTGAGTTAATGTGCTCTTTTCCTCTTCCTTCCTTTGTGCACACCCTTATATTGTTCCAGAGGCATCCATCTGCCCCAGGGAGGATTAGGATTGTTAGGGCAGGATTGCAAAGGTCAAGGGAGAGATGAGATGCAGCTTTGGCTATTCAGATCTTTGGCACAGGTGGCAAGACAATAGTTTTTAACAACTGGCTCTGTTGAACGTGAAAAGGATTTTCTAAAATCTGTTAGCTTCAGTTAACACATGAAGAACCAGGCCTGAAGCACAAATCAGGTATGCTTGTGCTTTGTCTATAAGTAGAGAGGACACACTTTCTGACACTTCAGCTGAGCTGCGAGGCTAATTGTTCCAGGAAGAAAAGGTCGGACTTAGAGGAAGCTCATTCAAGAGGAGAGAAGAAAATGGAAGGGCCTCCCCTTTCTCTGAGGAATTTCTCTGTGGGAAGAAAGAGGAAGAGAGTGGTAGGGGAAACCAATAGGAAGACACGTGCCTTGATGTCTCCTGGGGAAAGGGGGGACAGTTGTGCTCTGGGAAGAGACTGCAGTGGTGGCCTCACCAAAGACAAATGGCCTGTGTTTAGCACTCCAGAATCTTTCTCAACTCATGTGTGGTATAGAGGCTATCCAGAAGCTTCCTCCTATGCTCTGGAAGACAGCAGAAAGAGCATGCACGGTAAGCTTTGAAGCAGGCGTACTTTCAGGTGGAGTCATTTTGTTCCCAGCATGGCAAGTCCCTGTGAACTTACCCAATGAGAGCCCAGAATAAACCATGGGCATCATCAATGAGATCAGAGGAGTCCTCCCTCCCACCCCAAACCAGGACAAAGGGACCCTCCTCCCCACCCCCGTATACCCAGACACCATCTTTGGGAACAGAAAGGGGGAGGGGAAGAATTCAAGCATTTTCCTAGAAAGGAGTATTTTGTTTTTGTGGCTGAGCTGCGAGGCTTATGGGATCCTTACTTCCCCAACCGGGGATCCAACCCTGGGCCCCAGCAGTGAAGGTGCCAAGTTCTAACCAGTGGACCACCAGGGAATTCCCAGAAAGGAGTATTGTAAATAGAAATAAAAAGAAGAAACAGAACTGTCAAGGTCAAGTTTCTCTTCTACCCAGGAGGAAGGTGAAAACTCATGAAGTTTAGAACAATTTCGGAAAAATAAAGATGCCACGTTTACTTTGCATATTTGAATCTGGCGTGTTACCTTTGGATCTCACCAGTTTGGTATCACCAGTGGATCTACCACTAATTTGGCATTTAATCCAAATCTGGCCTTGCTGTGAAGGTTACAGTCATTTGCTGTGGTTTCTGAATAATAATTTTGAATTAAATTCTCGGCAAGAATGTATCCAGGTGATATGAAGCCTAAAGTCTATATGATTGGGGGCCATGAAGGTCTTTAAGAAAAAAATGAAATTACAAATACAAATCAGGTAGGAAAGGAAATAGTTAGAATGACCAAATAAATCATAACAAATTATTGAAGACATGGAGATTTAGTTCCTTCTCTTTACTCCATGCAGGCAAGGGGCCCTGATGTCCAAGTTTCCTTAGCTTCATGTTAAATCTCTGGTCCTCAGTTTATTCCAGTATGCTACCCTGTTTTCTATAAGAATTTATGCTGCAACATTAAGTCTACAGTCTACTTAGAGGCAAAATAGCAGACCAGGAGAGGATAGCGTACTTCCTTTCTATGAAAGGCCTTGTTAGAGAAAGGGGAACGTGGTCATAATATGCTCACTCCCATGCCTCTTCTACCTCTCCCTGGACATGAGATGCTTAATGGATCCTTCCTGCACAAAATGGAAGAAATCATTACTACTCTCTAGTCCTGCTGAAGGTATTAGGAACATTGACTCTTAGCCAAAGTCTCTTTGCACGGACAGGAGGAAGAAAGAACATTACTGAGCGCTCTCATAGAAGCTGTGCTCAGATCCCTTCTATGGCCTTTAGTTTTCCGTGGAGGAAAAATTGTTGCTTCACGTTTTCTCACAGTAAAATCAAACAAAACATATATTGAACCGTCAAACCAGTACAGTTTTCTCCACTGTGTAAATTAAATAAGGCAATACATGCAAAGTACTTTGTAATTGCACCCTGCTAAATCAATGTAAAATCTTTTTATTATTGTTGTTACCGTCGTTATTTCTACTCCTTTGGGGTGTGAAAATTAAACTGGTTACTAAATATGCCTAACCTTTTCATCAGGGTGATGCTGAGACTCTGAAATCCTAAGTACTATCTTCCTTTGGGGAATCCTGGAGAAAACTGTACAGGTAAAAAGAGCAACATTTTAAAGAAAGTGCTGGAAACCATCAGCATGACTTCTGAGATACCTCTGGGTTCTCCAGACAAAAGAGACGTCAGGCATCTGCCTCTCTCAATCTTTCCCTTTGCAGGACATGGAAAGTGATGCAGATTTTAAAATAGATGGGCCGACAAGATTTAATTTCATCTCTGGCTCAAGGCCTAACATCCCTCCCTCCCTTTCCACAGGTCTCCTGCCTGCCTGGTTTGGTGAGAGTGTTGCCAAACAAAATTGAGAACTGATTGATTTCCCATTTTGATACAGCTATGTTGTTGGTTGTATTTTTCTTTAGTGGTGTTAGTTAAATATTTAATGGAATCTTAAGAGAAAAATTCTGTCTGTGTAATGTAAACATATTGTTAGATTGCCTGAAAGGGTCATCTCTTGATTAAGCTGAGTGTCAGGAGTCTCAATAGTACCTTCTCAATACTCCAGAGAGATGCCATCAGTAAAGCCCCACATGGCATTGGGGCTGCTTGGCCTTTTAGGCACAGTCCAGATGTATTCATGGTGAGACAGCTGGTCAACACCACATGGGGGTTTGATCCCTTCATCTGCACATCTGATTAACAGTTTAGTTTTTCAAAAATAGAATTCTAATTAGAGAATTAATCTCTCTGACCTTTATTGTACAAACATGTATACATTCTATAATCCACAACAGATCCTGATCGTTGACTAAACAAAGTTTTCCAAAGTTATCACAGCAACATATCTGTTGTTGTTTTTTTTTTGTTGTTGTTGTTGTTGTTTTTTTGCAGTACGCGGGCCTCTCACTGTTGTGGCCTCTCCCGTTGCGGAGCACAGGCTCCGGACGCACAGGCTCAGCGGCCATGGCTCACGTGCCCAGCCGCTCCACGGCATGTGGGATCTTCCCGGACCAGGGCACGAACCCATGTCCCCTGCATCGGCAGGCGGACTCTCAACCACTGCGCCACCAGGGAAGCCCAACATATCTGTTTTTACAAGGCAGAATTAAAGACAATGGATGGATGTTGCAGACAAGTAAATTTTGCTTCAGAAACAATAAAATGAATTAAAAATGATTCTCCAACTAGGCCAGTGGGAAGATAAGGAGTGATGGACAGAGGTCAGCTCTGGCTGATGTTTCACCACCCATCAGGGATGATGCTGGGAGAGCCTGCCCAGTGACCTCCTTATAATCCTGCATTTGTTCTCGCTGTACCATCCCCGTCACCACTATGTTAGTTCAAGCCCTACTTATCACATCTTAGGACTGTATCTACATTCTTGAGCTTGTTTCCTTATGTACAGTTTCAGTCTCTGACACACTGTCTTCCATATTCACACTTAATAACCTGTCGTTTTTTCTTTGTAACAACTTTGTTGTGCTATAACTCACATATTATTCATTCATTTAAAGTACAGAGTTTGGTGAGTTTTAGTACATGCACTAAGTTTTGTATCAATTCCGGCCTAATTTAGAACATTTTTATCAGCCCCCAAAGAAACCCTGCACCCATTAGCAGTCATTCCTCATACCTGCCCCAGCCCTAGGAGACACTAATCAATCTCCTTTCTGTCTCTATAGATTTGCCTATTCTGAATATTTCATATTAGTGGAATTGTACAATACATGGCCTTTTTTGACTGACTTATTTAGCAAAATGTTTACAATGTTCACCCATGTTGTAGCATTTATCTGTACTTTTTATTGCTTAATAATATTCTATTGTATGTATATACCACATTTTTTTAATCCATTCATTACTTGACAGGCATCTGGGTTGTTTCCACTTTTTGGCCATTATGAACATTGCTGCTGTGAATATTCACGTACAAGTTTTTGTGTGAATATAAGTTTTCATTATCTTAGAGTGAAGTAACTAGAACATGTACAACTGTATGTTTAACATTTTGAGAAACTATCAGATTGTTTTTCAGAGCATCTGCACCATTTCACATCCCAGCAGCAATGTATGAGGGCTCCAGTTTCTCCATCTTTGCCAACTTTCATTATCTATCTTTTGATAATAGTTACCCAAGTGGTTAGAAAGTGGTATCTCATTGTGGGTTTGATTTGCATTCTCTGATGTCTAATGATGTTGAATATCTTTTCATATGCTATTGACCATTCATATATTTTTTTGGAGAAATGTCTATTCAAATCTTTTGCCCATGTTTAAATTGGGTTATTTGTCTTTTGTTATTGAGTTGTAACAATTCTTTACATATTCTAGATATAAGTCCCTTATCAGACAAATAATTCGCAAATATTTTATCCCATTCTGTGGACTGTCTTTTCATTTTCTTGTCAGTGTCCTTTCAAGCACAAAAGTTTTTAATTTTGATGAAATCCAGTTTATCTGTTTTGCTGTTTTTGCTTATGCTTCTGGTGTCAGGTGTAAGAAACTATTGCCTAATCCAAGATCACAAAAATTTGCTCCTGTGTTTTTTTCTAGGAGTTTTATAGTTCTGTTTACTCCATATAAGTCAGTAGTCCACTTTGTTACTTTTTGTGTATTGTATGAGGTAGGGTCCAACTCCATTCTTCTGTATGTGGATACACAGTGGTCCTAACACCATTTGTTGAAAGGGTGCTCTTTACTACACATAAAGATATGGTTTCATTTCATTTCACACTCAAAATTCTTTAGTAGGGGCTTCCCTGGTGGCACAGTGGTTGAGAATCCGCCTGCTGATGCAGGGGACACGGGTTCGTGCCCTGGTCCGGGAGGATCCCGCATGCTGCGGAGCGGCTGGGCCCATGAGCCATGGCCGCTGAGCCTGTGCGTTTGGAGCCTGTGCTCCGCAACGGGAGAGGCCACAACAGTAAGAGGCCCGCGTACCACAAAAAAAAAAAAAAAAAAAAAAAAATTCTTTAGTAGTTCCCTGTTGAGTATAGTGTAATTTCTAGACTTGGACTCCATGAACCAGAAAAGCAAAATAATTTTGGAAGACTTAGGTAAGGTTGCAAACTTTTTATTATTATTCGGGAGAGCAATAAGTAAAGCAAATAGTGTTTATACTCTCTCTACATAATTTAACAAGAATATATTTTACATGGATGCACACACCAGGAAAGAAAATAATTTCAGAAGTCAAGTATTTTAAGTAAATTTAGCTTTATTAAAAACTCAGCAGATTGCCCTTCTTTTTTTCATGTTCCTGTGTACTGGTGGAAATATTTATCACAGTCTGTCATTTGTGAAACATCATGACTCCTCCTGCCTAACAAGCTTCATTTCTTGTCATGTTCCTCCTACATACCTTATGATGATGCAACCATACTGAAAAAACAGGACTTAATTTCTTATCTTCTTTACTTCTGGCTGGAAATGTCCCCACCCAATCCCATTCTCTAAATGGAAGAAGCATACATATAAACTCTAACATATTATGAATGGTATAATAGTGATACAAAGGCCATAGGAGTGCAAGAGTTAGTTTCCAGCTTATCTAATCTACATTTCTTGGGAAGGGAGTTAGCATAATTAATGCAAAAACCTAGTTAAATCTCAGTATCACTACTAACTATTGACGAGACAACATTTCTTAGATGCAGATTTATTACCTGTAATTGGAGATAATCGTGTCTGTCCCACAGGGTTACTGTGAGGATCAAATGATTTAAAAAATGTAAGTTACCCAGTGCAAAAGCTAGATGCATAGTAGTTGATCAGTAAATGTTATTTGCCTTCCTCTCAGTTCTGTATTAGTGGTTTGCAACCCTGACTACACATAGAATCACCTGGGGAATTTGAAAAAAACCCATATCCCATTGACAAGCTAATCCTAAAATTCATACGAAAATTCAAGGGAATACTCTTGAAAAAGAGGAAACAAGGTTGGAGAACTCATACTTTTTGATTTCAAAATTTGCTCCATACAGCTATACTCAACTGATTTTTTGCACGAATGCCAAGATAATTCAAGAGAGGAAAAACAGATTTTTTTCACAAATAGTACTGGGACAACTACATACCTACAGGAAAAAGAATAAAGTTCTTCACACCATACACAAAAATTAACTAAAAATTGATCAGAGACCTAAGTGTAAGAGCTAAAACTATAAAACTCTTAAAAGACAGTACAGGAGTAATTATTCCTAACCTTGACTTAGGCTAAGCCTGCTTAGATATGATACCAAAAGCACAAATGACAAAAAAAAAATAGGTAAGTTGGACTTCACCAAAATTAAAAACTTTTGTGCTCGAAAAGTAGCAAGACTCCCAAAGAATGAGAGAAAATATTTCTAAATTATATATCTGATAAGGAACTTCTATCTAGAATATATAGAGAATTATTACAACTCAATAACAAAAAGACTAATAACAAATGGGCAAAACATTTGAACAGATATGTCTTCAAAGAAGATATACAAATGGCCAAAAAGCATACGAAAAGTTGCCCAACATCATTAGGCATCAAGGAAATACAAAGCAAATCCACAATGAGATAGCACTTCATAACCACTATGGTGACTATTACCAAAAGATAGATAATAATGAGAGTTGACAAAGTCATAGAAACTGGAACCCTCACATGTTGCTGCTGGGGATGTAAAATGGTGCAGCTGCTCCGAAAAACAATCTGATAGTTTCTCAAAATGTTAAACATAGAGTTAGCACGTGACCCAGCAATTCCAGTTCTAGGTATATATCAAAAGAATCAAAAACATATGTCACACAAAAACTTGTACATGAACACTCATAGCAGCATTGTTCATAAAAGCCAAAATAGTAAAAACAATCCAAATGTCTATTAACTGATAAATGAATAAATAAAATGTATAGGTATATACCCATATAATGGAATATTTTTCTGCCACAAAAAATAAAGTGCTGATACATACTGCAGCATGGATAAACCTTGAACACATAATGCTAAAGAAAGAAGCCAGTCACAAAAGGCCACATACTGTATGATTCCACTGATATGAATTATACAGAATAAGCAAATCTATACAGACAGAATAGATTAGTGGTTGCCTAGAACTGAGAGGGATTAGGGATATTGGGAGTGACTGCTAAGGGTACAGTTTCTCTTTGGGGGTGATAAAAATGTTCTAAAATTGATTGTGGTGATGGTTGCACAGCTCTATACTGAAAGCACTGAACTGTACACTTTAAATGGATGAATTATGTGGTGTGTGAATTATATATCTCAATAAACCTATAAAAATGCCCTACTCCCAGAGTTTCTGATTCAGTTATTCTGGCACCCTGGCCTTAAAAAAATATAGATCCCTGGTAATTCTAATGTGCTCTTTATCACCTTCTTCCTTTAGTGTTCCTGACCCATCTACTTTAGAAAAATTCATTCAATCTGCCACTCGTTCTCCCTTCTCTACAGCTGCTATTTTCTCACTCTTTCTCCAGTTGTTCAAGATCCTCATTCTGCCCTATCCCCAAATCAGAACTAATCAACGTGACTCAACTTCTTTGGATCTGATTCAAATGTCATGTCCAGGAGACCTTAAATGACCAGCCCCACTTTGCTTTGCGGTGTTCTCCACATTGATTTGTTCACATGCACTCGTTAGAATCACCAACATAGGTTTGCAGGTGGGAAGAAAATTTTAAGGGAAGTAGTTGTCCACCCTACCCCATCATTTTGGTTTTACAGCTGATACAAATGGAGTCCAGAGGAAACAGAATTCAATTCCAAGCATTTGCCTACTTTGCCTTTGTTGATATTTTAAAAAATTATCTCAAGCAATTCCTCATGTATTTATCTGCCTGATTACATTACAATCCTCTTGAAGATATAAAGTAACTTCATGTTGCGTGAATTTCCTGTGCCCGTTAACAATAAAATATACGTTTACCCTAATAAGCTGACATTTCTAGTGTCTTCCTGAATTCCCTTCTTATATTATTCAAGGAAGCTTTTACATTTAAGGGCATTAAGGCTATTTTATAAAAGGCAATAATCAGCCAGTCTGTTTCCATTACACTGAAGACAAAGAATTTAACCTGCCAAAGGGGACATTTAGGTAACCTTGGGTAAATTACTCAATTTGTCTGAACTTCAGTTTCTAACTGTAAAATGACAGAATACCAATTATGTATGTTTTTCGTAAGTACAAGTTAATGCTCTTTAATGTTTAGGGAGTGCTTAACTGTGGTATCCGCTCAGGCGATATTTGTTACTTTTATCATCATAGTCATTATGGTTATTGGAAGTATTTCTAGCCTGGAATGAGTCCTTAGCAACCCAAAGATTTTTACATAGCTGGAATTTATTTTTGCTTCAGAGCAGTGAAAGTGCTCTTCATGGGCCTGTTTGAGTTAATACAGTTCCTCAGATAACTTTCATCCAATAAGTATAAATGCTGATAAAACTATAAGCAACAAATGTTCCAAATACTAATTTCCACCAGTCCCTGCATGAATCTGTATGTCTAAAGGAACTGGCTTTATTAACCAAGTAAATCTCCAGACTTCAGCCTTAAGAGAAGGAAGAGCCTGTGTCCCCAGAGAGCACTGGCTCTATCAAGCACTAGCATTCTCCAAGTGTGGGCAGGGGTGTCCTCATTAGTTAAGTTCTTCTGCCAATTTTCACATTGAAGTTTTGTTTTGAAGCTGAGTAAAGCTGGCTTAATTGGGTTTTCCCCCCTGTAGCAGAAGTTTTTGGGGAAGGTGTATATCTTGAAAAGTCATTACATACCTTAACTGTAACCTGAGAAACTTAAAATTCACAGATGCACCTTATCTGTCAAATATGGAGACAGTTGGCAAATGCAGACCACAAAGGTGGAGATTTAGTACCCAACTGCATGAATTGTTGCTACTTTCCTGTGTTTATTACTTGACAGTTAATCAAAGAGATAACTCCCAGGAGTTTGGTATCTTTCTCCCTATGTTCTATATGAAGAGGCAGGAAGGAGAAAAGAATATTCTCTTTGTAACACATTTCCAATTGGAATAAGGTACTTGGTTCACAAAACCTGGAATAAAAAACTAACATTAAATGTTTTAATCAATTTCTGAAATCTTTTTTAAAGCCAACAGACCAGGACATCACATTATTGTTACTATTTGTGTACAGTTCTTTTGGTACAGTAACTTCTCAGTAATTATATGAATATGTGCATGTAATTAGGATAGATATTCAGAAACAGGATTGCTCAACAACCATCAAAACTATATTTCTACCCTGACCTGACATTTTACCACCAAGAGCAATTACACTGAAATAATTTTGTAATATGGAAGTTCTAATTATTGAACAGAATATAGTTTCTTTACTGAGCATCAGAACTACAAAAGGTTTTACATGTATATGAGTCTCAAAAATGATGCAATTACCCAAGATGAATAAAAACAGAGGAAAAAACAAAAGTGGAGCTAAGGGAATAAGAGGAGATGCATTCTTCACCACCATCAGTGCTACCCAAAACAGCTTCTCGGAGGACAAGCCCTCCCAGTTCACAAGCAGGACCCAGTTACCTGGAGCAGTTAAGGGCCTGTTTCCTAAATGACTCTTAATACAGGCCTCACCAAGTTTTTACCCAATGGCAAGCATGATTCACCTACTCAACAAACAAGGTCATTATGGCACGGGATCAAGTTACCGCAGAAATCCTTGGCTGATAGGAAGTTCTTCTATCCCCTTATTTCATGGTCCAGAATAAGCAGAGCTAATACTTCCACCCTCTTCATCTCTCACTGTTCATACCTTTTGCTATTACACTTTTTCCATATTTCATTTTAAAAATGTAGAAATGCAAAAAAATGAAAGAAATAAAGAAATTATGAACTAAACACACACAGATCTAAAAAGAAACTTATGTAAAGTAAAATAAAAATAATAATTGCTTAAAAACCTTAAGGTTTCTAGTCCTTTAGGAAATGACCCAGATGTCTCTATGAAATACTCTTGAAAACCAATGTGTATTATTTTAAGAAGTAAAAGATGTTTCAACATTAGAAAATCTATTAACGCATTATATAATATTAACAAAGTAAAGAATAAACAATCCATGATAAACTCAATAGATGCCAAAAAAGTATTTAATAAAATTTAACATTCATTTGTGTTTAACTCTTAGTAAATTAGAATAAAAGGGAACTTCCTAAGCTTGATAATGATCATCTATCAAAAACCTATAACCAGAATCAAACTTAACAATAAAACTTAACAACGTCTCCATTAGAGGTAGAATAAGACAAGGATGCCTGCTATCACTACTTCTTTTTAATGCTGTTAGGAGGTCTCAGTCAACACAGTAAGAAAAGAAAAATAAAATGAGGTACATAATGGAAAGACAGAAACAAAACTGTATTTTTGTGTAAAAGATCAGTGTGTTTGTGTAACTAATCCACAAGAATCTATAGACCATTAGAATTAGTCATTGTTCAGCAAGGTGGCTAGATACAGGATCAAACTAAAAATAACAATAGGATTTCTACATAGCAGTAATAAATCATTCAAGAACAATAATATTAAAAAGTACCTCATTTACAATAACAGCAAACTAAAACATAGCTAAGAAAAAAATATAACAAATATGTGTTGATCTTTATGGAATAAATTATAAAATTACTTTCCAATTGTCATCAAAGAACTAAATAGACAGAGAGGTATACCAAGTTTATGGATAAGAAGGCTCAAATTAATCTATGTATAAATGCAATGACATTCACATTTTCGACAGCCTTTTTCATGAGACATTATAAGCCAATCTTGAAATCCATTCGAAAGAGCACAAAAGGTCAATAATAGTTAAGACCATTTTGAAGAAGAAAAGGGCAGACATGGCCCAACCTATCAGATATCACAATTAGTAATAATAATAGTGATACTACAGCTAAAAATAATAGCAGCTGACTTTTACTGAGCATTTATTAAATGCCAGGCAAAACCTTTCATGTGTTATGAGTTTGGTAAAATTATTGTCACCATTTTACAGTTAAGAAAGAAATGAAGGCACAAAGAGATTAAGGAGCTCTCTCAAGGTACCAAGGCTAAGCAATGGTAGAGTTAGGATTTAAACCCAAGCAGGTCCTGAGCCCCTGCACCTAACCCTATGCAATAATGTCTCTAAAGCTATGGTGATACACACAGTGTCTTATTGACACAGGGATAGAAAAACAGCCACTGAAATATAATACTGAACCCAGAAAGTGACCCAGGCATAAATGGAAACTTGATATCAATCAATGATCAAAAAGGAAGCATTCAATAATGCTGCTGAGATTGCTAGTTATCCATGTGGAAAAAATAAAATAAAACTAGATCCCTTTATGTTACATGAAAATAATTCCACCTGGACTAACTGTGGGAAGCAAAAACTTGAACTTTTTTTAAAGAGAATATGGGATGATATCTTTAAGATTTTGGAGGTAAAGAAAAGGATTTTTTGCATAAGACATAAAAAGCCCAAACCACAAAGTCATAAGTTGGTAATTTTTACTGTATTAAAGTTTAATACTTCTATTCACAAAGCAACATTGTAAACAACATGAGTAGTCAAACAACAGTCTGGGAAAGATATTTGTACTGTGTGTTAACAAAAAGGATTGCTATCCAGAATATATAAAGAACTTTACAGATCAGTAAGAAAAAAAAACAACGCCCTGTTCCCCTTTAAAAAGGGCAATGGATGTGAATAGGCAATTTTCATAAAAGGAAACCTGGAGGGAAGAGATATGGGAACATATGTATATGTATAACTGATTCACTTTGTTGTAAAGCAGAAACTAACACACCATTGTAAAACAGTTATACTCCAATAAAGATGTTAAAAAAAAACTATTAACCAAAGTAAAACTCTGGTTTGAACTCATGACATTTAAAAAGAAACTAAACAATATATAATTGTAGAACATTAAAAAGATTAACGAATTATTTTTATTAAGCACTTACTAAATACCACGGAGAGTAGTAAACACTGTACATAAGTTACTCCATTTAATGCTGATAATGATCCCATGCACTAGGTACTATCTACATATTGTACGTTAGAAAATTCAGAAAATCAAAGAAGATTAAAACGTGAAATCTGGAGACTTCTGCTTTTGGGAAGATGGAGATGTTCTTTTCCCCATTTCTCTTGCTAATATAACTAAAAATCCTGAATATTACAAAGAAAATGAACATAATAAGATGATTCTGAAAAGGTGGGGCGAAGAAGGCAGACTGGTTAGTAACCTCGGGACCCAGCAAACAACACAGTGATGAGTTCCCACCATTGTAAAACAGTTATACTCCAATAAAGATGTTAAAAAAATAAAATAAAATAAATAAATAAAAGGAAACCTGATTGGCTGACATACCTATTGAAAGGTCCTCAACCTTCCCCATTGTCAGGGAAATACACAATAAAACAATGAGATACCATTTCACATCAATAGATTGACAAAAATCAGAATCTGATACCAAATGTTGAGTCCAGAAGCAGTTTCTCTCTTCCACTACAGAATTTTGGCAAAATCAAAGAAAATTGAAGAAATATACCTCCTTCACCCTGTAACTTTATTTCTGGATAAATACCTTAGAACAAGAAACTCTCACATGTGTGACAAAGAAATATGTAGAAGAAAGTTAATCATGGGTAGCATTATTTGTAATAGGAAAGGACTGTAAACAGTCAATCAAAATACGGAGAGAAAACAGGATAACTAAGTTGTGGTATATTTATACAATGAAACAGTACTGAGCTACCTACAAAAATAGGGTTAAATATCAATAACATGATAGTTCAAAAATATTGGAGAATAATACTTTTAATATTCATATAATTCATTATAGTGTTTATACAAAGTAGAATATTTATATACAGCTGGAAAACATGTACAATAATACCCTATAGTTTTATATTGCTTATGGATATGTATACAGTCATAGTATAAAAGCAGAGACTGGTAAACCCAAATTCAGGATACTGCTTACCTCCAGTGAGAGAAAGGCAGGAGTAGGAGCATGGAGCCGGGGAAAGGGACACAGGGACTTCAACTGTATTTGAAAGGTTTTCTTTGTCAAAACACAATAGCCTCCACTGACCACAAAGGCCTATGGCAAAATCTGCAAATCTGAGAGAGCTGGGTAGTGGGTATTTGAATGTTCAGTATTCTATTTCATTTATATTTTACCTCTCTTTATATTTGAAATATTTTTAATAAATAAAAAGGAGCTATGTGGAAATCAAATTTTATAAACAGAATAATCTTTTCCCAGGAGGTTGTGATTACATGATAATTTCAGAGGTAGCTTCTCGTCTCTCTTCTTTTAGAAGCCAAGCAGCCCACGACTGAAGCAATATTTATTAAGTGTCTGCCATTCATGAGGCACAGAGCAAGTTTCTGGCAATGCAGTGGTGAGAGACCCAGCTAGGGAATATATATATATATATATATATATATATATATATATATATATATATATATATATATATTATAGTGTGATTAAAAATATATATCTGACAACAATTATATATATATATATATATATATATATATATTCCAGTGGGATTACAAATGTACATCTGCAAACCATGATCAATGTCATGAAGAGAAGAGCAAGGAACTATGACTGAATAACTGAGGCAGGCACATACTGTGGCAGGTTTGGCTGCCTAGAAGCTATTCACATCCCCCCTTCTCCCTTGCCTTCCTCTACAGCAGAGGTTGGGAAGCTAATCATGATTTTCCAGACTCCCTTGCATCGGGCACAGTTCTAACCAATTAGATATAGTTAGGAGCCTCTGGGGACAGGGGCCTTCCCTGAATAAAAAAGCTAAGCCTCACAGGAAGAAAGCCTTTCTGCCCCCTTAGCTCCTCCATGTCATTCTGCCTGCAGCACGATGTGATGTTGGGCATGGAACAGACATCTTGAGATGAATGAATATGGAAGTCATATATTCCGGGGGTAGAGCAAGAGGGACAGGCTCCTGGGCCCTTGATGACATGGCTGAGCCATGGTACCAGCCGTGGACTGTTTACTCTGAACTTCTTTTTAGCAGGTTATAAAGATCTGTTGGCTTGGGCCGCTTTTAATAAGATTTCCTTTTGCAGCCCAAATCATTCTAAACAGCTACCTTCGAGAAGATGTGACATTGAAGCTGAGAGGAGGGGAGTGGGGGCAAGCGAACCCTGCAGAAAGCAGGACGGGGCAGGGGAGAGGGAGGGTAGACAAGGCCAGGAGAGAAGGGGACAGCACGTTTGAGGAACTCAGGGAAGCCCTCTGACGCTAGAGCTTGATAAAGGAACCAGTTTGCAACTGGCTGGGAATCTGAATACTTGACTCTTTCTCAGGCTCCAAGCTAAGAACAGTATAGTCGGTCTGTAAACAAAGGTGAATTCAATAGCACTCAGGTAGTTGCTATTTTTAGAGACTCCTCTCTATAAAACAAAGAATTAACCCCTAATCAATCTACTTGGGTTTTTGAGTTTGAATTTTTAAAAGTAAGTCCACCTAGTCCACCTAAATCCAGAGATTCAGCTTCCTCTGCCCCCTCCTCCACTGCCTAGGAGGGGAAAAAAAAATTAGCACCTCACCAGCCCCCTTGACATGAAGTAAATTGCAATGATAGGACTTAACCAGAGCCTAGCCAACAGTGTCTTAGGCATTCCCCACGCTACAAAGGTTTCTGTTTTGTTCTGTATTTATCTGAATGGGAAGAGGCAACTTCATTGTTGAAGAGAGTCTGATTTGAACAGCACAACAAAAATCTAGTTGCTTTAATGCTGTCCTCACTGGGCATTATGGAAAGGGTTGGCTTATTTTCTAATGTGCTTCCTATTGGCCTATTTCCTGGATCGTATACTTTTATGGCAAATAAAGGTTATTTTATAAGATAGTATTTACTGATCACCTGAGTAGGCAGAGTGCCAGTTCAGGCAAGAAGCCCATGGTTTGGAAGAAAAATGTCCATTTTTATCTGAAAAGTCTGAATCTGATGGGTATTCTGCGAATTTCCACTCGGCTATTTTCGAATAGACCTGGATATTTATTATTAGTTTCTGGGTCTCTCCCTCCTCTCTCCCTCAGCTTTTCTGCGGCTAAACTCTAGCTATCTAATCCTTTTACGCTTTCATCTGCGTCCTCTCCTCAGGCTCCTGAATTCATTCACCTTGTTGCTATTCTCTGCATTTCTTCCAAATTGCCTGAGCTTCCCTAGGAATGAGGTGGTGGGAACACAGCACGAGGGGCCAGACGCTGCTCAGCTAGAACTGGCCACAGAGGAACTGTTACTCCACGCCCTTCTGCAGGGGCAGCCTCAACCTGGACTTCCCTTTTATCCTGCCGGACGGCCTGGCTGGCCTGAATTTAATTTGCAGACCACTGTACCCCCTGGGCCTACTTTGGCATTACTGCGTTCTGGTGGCTGCTTCCGGAGAACAGCTCTGTGTTTGGATTCTCCTCCCCCAGGTGTATTCACTGCCTTGCCTTTTTCAAATGCTCACAAAGTTATTATTCCCAGCCTACATACCTCAAGTCTCAAAGATCGTTTGCATTTTATTTCTGTTGCCTGAGCTGCTCGCTATACTTTCCAAATTGGAACCATTACTGAATTCCAAAAACAAGCAGCTTCTTCCCTCTTTCCATCCAGGTCATGAATAAGAATGCTTAAATAAGACTCGGACCCACAGTTGTGCCAACAGGAGAGCTGGCGGCACATATTCTTCATCCTCCTTCAGTAGGGACCCCACCTCCACCAGCAGCACTCAGAGCCTTCTCGGTTTACAGTAGTTTTTCAGCCAGTTTTAAACCCACACACTCAACCTTCCAAATATTTATTGGGAATTATGCTAGGCGCTGTGAGAGATTCCAAATCATGTAAGACACAATTATTGCTCTTCAAGAGGCTTCTAGATTCACAGAGTACAGGTATACCTTGGAGATATTGTGGGTTTACTTCCAGACCCCTACAACAAAGTGAATAGCATGATATAGCGAGTCACACAGATTATTTTAGTATCCCAGTGCATATAAAAGTTATGTTTACACCATGCTGTAATTAATTAAGTGTACAATAGCATTATGTCTAAAAACAATATACATAATACATTGGTTAAAGCATACTTTATTGCTAAAAAAATGCTAACCATCATCTGAGCCTTCAGTGAGCTGTAATCTTTTTGCTAGTGGAGGGTCTTGCCTCCATGGTGATGGCTGCTGACTGATCAGGGTGGTAATTGCTGAGGCTGGGGTGGCCGTGGCAGTTTCTTAAGATAAGACAGCAAAGAAGTTTGCTGTGTTGCCTGACTCTTCCTTTCACAAACGATTTCTTTGTAGCATGCGATGCTATTTGATAGCACTTTACCCACAGTAGAACTTTCAAAATTGGAGTCAATCCTCTCAAACTCTCCTTTATCAACTAAGTTTATGTAATAGTCTAAATTCTTTGTTGTCATTTCAACATTGATTAAGTTTGTCTTCTAATATGGGTGTGTCCCCCAAACAGTTACAGTAGTAACATCAAAGATCACTGATCACAGATCACTGTAACAAATGTAATAACGAAAAAGTTTGAAATATTGTGAGAATTACCAAAATGTGACAGAGAGACAGGAAGTGAGCAAAGGGCTTTTGGAAAAATGGTGCTGATAGATTTGCTTGATGCCAGGTTGCCACAAAACTTCAATTTATAAAAAAAAATGTAATAAAGGGAAGCGCAATGAGTATGCTTTTATATACATTCATCAAATTTTAATAAGCACCTTAAGCGTGCCAAGCATTATTAGGTGCTGAGGTTTCAAACAGGAAAAGTATAGAGTCTCAGTGAGTTTCCATTGTAACAGATAATGGCATATAATTATAATCCAATGCAAAAACAATAACGAAATGTACTCCTGGGATGTCATTCTCTCAGCCTTGGTTTCTTCATCTGTGAAATGGCACCATTCTTCTAAGTTGTAGTTAGGGTTTGCATAATATGAAGTAGGGACAACACTTAGTATGATGCATTACACAAAGTCTTTAGAATGTTAGTATTGATAATATCAGTTGCAAGTATAATAATAAAGTGGTTATTATTGTTAGTATTAGTATTATTATTATCTCCCACATTCAATCTGATTGATCAAGCTGTCTGGAACATTGTGATAGGATCATTCAGAAACATTTACTAGGTCCACTAGAAAAGAATACTGTGATGGATGCCGATACTATTATGCACAGAAGGAGGAGAAAGCCATGCAAGTGTTAAGTGATGCTGATACATGCAAATAACTATACTACATTTGCAATGTAGTCCTCTGACTTAGGAAAGCCTCAAAATGCATAGGAGGGAACTGACTTTGCATTTCAGTGTAGGGAGAAATTGATGTCATATCATAGGATCTTATGTCATTCTATGAGTTTCAATCCTGCATTACTCTGAATCAGAAACCCCAGATGTGGTTTTTAAGGTGGAGAGACTAAGAGGTCAGGTGAAGCTGGCTGTGGATAAGACTTTCTGCTACCAAAATGAGGTCATTCCTGCTAAGGCAGTTGCAGAAACTCCAGGGCAGTGATTTGCAACTGCTGTTTCATGACGAAGTTCTCACTGATCTGCAGCAAAATGAGAATGATAACAACAATGGTGAGAGGAGTTCATGCAACTAAATGTCCATAATTTAAAGGACTGATATTGTGTTCTTTCTATTTTGTGGGTGTGAAAAAGTCATCCCTTTCATAGCAGGAAAGATGCTCTGAAGACGTCCCCTCCTGTATTAGGCCTCAAAATGCTCAACGTTCCATAATACTTATTTCTGTGAAACCTTATCTAGTCCCATGACTTTAATACCATCGATATGCTGATATCGCCTACATGTATATCTAGTAGCAGAATACTCCTCCAAGCTTCTGATTCACGTATCTGCCTGCACTGGATATCTCACAGGCACCTTAAACTGACGAGCCCAAAAAGGGATGCTCAAGTCTCCCTTCCTGCCTCAACCTCTTCCTCTCTTGGTCTTTCTACCTCAGTAAACGGTACGTTAAATGGCAAGTTGCTCAAACAGGAATATAAGAGAAATCCTTGATACCTCTCTCCTCCTCCCACCACCCCCTCATCTATCAGTATGTCTCAGCAATTCTAGTTTCAAAATATTCTTCAAATCCAACCACTCACCATCACCATAGTGTCACACTAGTTACATCTGTGCCACTGAAATTTCGTCCCAACTGATCTCACTCCTTCCACTCTTGTTTCCCTCCAATCCATTCTCCAATAGCATCCAGAGGCATCTTTTAAGAAGATAAATCCTGCTTCAAAATCTTTAATTGTTTTCTATTACTCTTAGCATAAAGTTCAAATTTCGTACCGTGGCCTACATAGTCTGAGACCTGTTAAGTCCATGAATCAGTTTTAAAGAGGAAGAGTTCCCTGACCCTCACTGTCCATATAAAATTAATGTGTTACATGCTGTCAGAAAACCACGTTTATTTCCTTAATAGCACCTTTATCACTGTGAATTTTACATACATTAGTGTAAGTGATTAAAAACTATCTCCCCCACCAGACTATATGATACTTGAGGGCATAGATTATGTCTAGCTTTGCTTTTTGTTGCATTCCCAGGGCATACTCTAGTAGCTGCAGATAGCATGTGCTCAATAAATGCTTACGAATGAGTGGAAAGGAAGAAAAAATTTAAACATCTTTACTTGGTAAAATTAAAAAGTTACCACCCTTCGTAGGACTCTAATTAAGAATAATTTTTTTTCCTGGTCTCCGAAATTCAAAGATCTGAGAATTACTGCTCTGTTGCAAAAGATAAATCAGTTTGCGCCTCTGGATGTAACGGTCTATGCAAATGGCCTTTGAAAGCTTGTGGGAGGTACTAGTAGGGACCAGCCAATGCTGGGCTGGTTCTCTGCTCTTTTGGATGGAGCAGTTTCTTTGGTCTAATTCCAGCTCTAGAACTCTGGGCATGGCCTCTAGAACTCTTAAGTAAATGCTAAAGGAGTAAAGGAGTAAAGAAAATATGGTACGCATCCCAAGGTTAAGCTCTGCATATATTAGAAAAAATTATTTGCAAATTTTATCTGACGTGCTGATAAAGTCTAAAGATAGAAAAATTTATTTACGGTAGAACCTTGTCCATATACAAATTGGCTCTACAGTATCTCAAATCATAATATGTGGACTATAAATTAGAAAAGCAAGACTCTAAGCCAACCAATCAGATTTATATTCCCAGTGGCAGCTCGTGTTATAGCACTTGGATTGTTCTATCAAATAATTTATTGAGATCCAGATGTTCCAGTTTCCAATCTTCCCTGAGTGAGTGGTTGTCAGGTACTCCTGTCCAAAAACAAGGCCATTGGTACTTAACTGTAGGCTCCCACACTTGTCAAATGATCTCCAAAGAATATAAAATTGCTTGTCATCTCTGTTAAAATTACATATGAGTGAGATATTGGCTATCTGTGTTGTAATTAAAAACTCAATTACAAGAAATTCTGAAATCATTATCAACTTTTTCAGGCATGAATCATCTTATCAAAAAGCAAGCTATTTATAGCTTAGGCTTTTCCCAGCATTCATAAGATGGCTGAATAGGCCCAAGGAAAGGATGAGATCTGGACCAAGGTGGAAGCATCCTAAAGGAGGGCAGAAGCAAGATGCAGACAGTGACATTACCTGTCAGGTAGCAATTCCTCTCTTTCTAGCATTAGTGTGTATAACTGCAAGTCTCTAATTAGATTGTGTCATTTCATTAACATTGAGGACCACTGTCCCTAATGAATCTCTCTTTAAAATGAGCAAACAGAAAGTAGCTTATCATCACAGCTCTCATTTATACTGTGCCTATCTACTAGATGAATATTATTGGAAAAATTAATTGCATTACAGTGGGTGCCACTGAATGTAAGCACATTTGGTTCTTAGGAAATGATTACCCTAAGTGGCCGATCATGTTAATTGACTACAGAGAGTAGGCATCCGTGATGAGAGCAAAGCAAGTATGTGTGCACATCTGAAAAGGAAACTCACCATTTTATAGCCATATAGCGGAGACTGGATGAGAAAGCAGCCTTTGCCTGGAGATAGTTAGACCAGGCAGTTTCTTAAATCAAAGCATGAATTATTAATGGTAATAATTCAATAGCAGTCTCCATTTATTGAGAACTTACTGTGTACTGTCAATGAGGCAAAGCCCTTTAAGTTCATGATCATACTTAGTCCCCACAACTCTATGAGAGGTGTGTCGTAGGTTGAAAGTGGTCATCAGGAAGCAAATCAGTTTGACTCTAAAACCAGTACCCCTAACCATAAAGTTGTACATGTTAGATACAGACTCCATAGAGATCAGAGCTTCTGGGGTGTTTTTATTATTAGCCCAGCCATCCTATCAGCCTGGTCTTAGCTAGTACCTCTGGGATTAAGGTATCTAGGTATGATACTGAGCCCAAGGAGCTGCTGTGGGTATTTTTTCCTTCTAGTTATTTGGAGATCGTTTGGACATAATGGAAAACACTATTTTTTTTTAAAGAAGAAAATGGCTTAGCTTTTGCTTTTGCGATTGTAACACTAACCAGCAAACAGCAGTAAAGCCGGATTTTTAAAAAGTAGCACCAATTCAAATTTTCCTAGCTTTTTATTAAGACAGAAGGGGTAAGCAGTACTCCTAATCTGTAGCTTAAAACTTCTAATGAATGGAGGTAACGTATATTGGAATATGCCATGTCAGAAGTAGCAGCAACCTTTCCTTACAGAGCTGCCTGTGGCATACCTGACAATAGGGATACCTCAAAAAATCTTCACTGTCTTAACTATTATTCCAACCATGTGACCTTTATACCACGAGCTTCACTTTCTGAAAAAGTGAAGACTTATGTGTGACTGGAACAGAGGGCACATATTGATGGAGTGTGGGAAGAAAGGTTGAAAGGGTAGGTCTAATAGGGCAGGGCCCCTGAAAGCCCGAGTGCCCATCTATAGGGCAGATGCTTCTGGGAAGGCTGGCACAGTTGACTGGGTATCAGATATTTATATCTTTTTTTTTTTTTAAAGCTTGAGAACCATCAGTCCAGTGATTCTTTTTTTAATAAATTTATTTATTTTATTTATTTATTATTGGCTGTGTTGGGTCTTTGTTGCTGCACGCAGGTTTTCTCTAGTTGGGGAGAGTGGGCCTACTCTTCGTTGCGGTGAGTGGGCTTCTCATTGCAGTGGCTTCTCTCATTGTGGAGCACGGGCTCTAGGCGTGAGGGTTTCCCGTAGTTGTGGCACGCGGGCTCAGTAGTTGTGGCGCACGGGCTTAGCCGCTCCGTGGCATGTGGGATCTTCCCGGACCGGGGCACGAACCCATGTCCCCTGCATTGGCAGGTGGACTCTCAACCACTGCACCACCAGGGAAGCCCCAGATATTTATATCTTTGAAGGAGGTAGTTTGTAATATGCTTAAATGCAGATAATCAATGGATATTTTAAGGGGAAGCCAGTGTGGGGTAGGGGAGAGTGGCTGGGGCGTAACCCAGCACTGCTGGAGAAAAACTTGTGCATGGAGGTGCAAGAGAACTGAAGCTGCTCAGGGGGAAAGCTTTAATGGCTGCTGGGAGAGCAACCCTGGAAAGGATGATGAAGGACTTCTGAAGATGATTTCACTTGCTAAATCAGTGTGTTTGGTCCTTAGGAGAATGAGTAAATACTAATGACCTTGTCCTGAAGCCATGAAGCACGACTGACCTCCTCCCTCCACTCCTCAATCGCCCACTCTCTTCCTTCTATCCATCCTTCCAGCCTTGGAGGTTTAAGAGTTTAAGTCCTTCTTGCATAGAGACAACCTTTCCTGTGGATCCCATCCCCTCCACACCTCCCACTCCCTTTGGGAACATGCTACACCATTTTTTCCTGTTTTCTTCTATATTTCTACCTTTCCCATTATTGGTTCCTTCTCTTCAGCCTCCGACCTTAACTTAAACTTCTACACTCCTAAATTAACCTGCTCCTGCCCCTGCATTTCCTCTCACAGCCATCCTATCCCTCTCCACCCTCCCATCCAAAATTCTCTGCAAAGAAAGACCTGTGCTCACTCTCCCCACATTTATTCCTCAGTTGATTGTAGTTGATTTCCACCCCTGCAGTGAGACTGCTTTGATACAGTCACCTAAAGTCACAGTTTTCTAAATTTAAAGGATTCTTTTTAAGTCCTTATACTGGATTTTATGGCTTTGGTTTCCCTTTGGATCCTACCACGTTCCTGATCCTCTGTCCCTCTGGTCTCTGTGTTATGACACTGTATCAGGTGCCTTTGCACCATCTCACTGTCCCCTCTACGGTTTCTTGGCTTTTTCTTTGGCGCACTCTTTAAACACTGGCCTTCCCAGGTTTCTGCCCTCGCTTCTCTTCTCTGAGGGTTTTAACCACCACTTAAATGCTCATGACTTACAGACCTGAATTTCCTAGTCAGATCTGCAGTTCACAATTCAGGGCCATATATCCAATTGCCTCCTGGACACCTTCACTCAAATGTCTTATAGCAACCTTGAGATAAACATGACAAAAAATGAACATATATCTTATGCCCTATACCTGACTCTCCTTCAGTATTCCGTACATAAACTATACTACAAATCACCCAGTCTGTCAGACTATAAGCTTGAGGGTCATCCTCACCAACTCTCATAAAATTAATCACCATACGTTGCCTTTCTTCACTATTTTTCAGATTTGCCCTCCTTCTTCTATCCGAGAGCTTAAGTTCCCACTCTCACCGTCTTTCACCTGAACTACAGTAATATCCTCCTCACTGCTCTCCCTGACCCTCAAATCCGCCTCCCATCCTCTCCCAGAGTGACCACGTTGTGCCGTGGCTTCATTGGGTTTCTGTCAACAATGGGGTAAAATCTGAACCTCTAATACGGTATACCTCTAACACAGGCCTGCTGTAATCTGACCTCTCAAAGACATGTTTTGCTATTCTCTGCTTGATATTTTAAGCTCTAATCATATTGATCCCCTTACTGACTCAGAGTATACTGCACTAATTTTTGCCCCAAGGCTATATTCATGTCATCTCCTCCTCCTGGGACTCCCTTCCTCTCCTCTCCCTAACTTCCTCTGGCTCCCTGACTCTAAGAACTTAGTCAGGGATCCCTTACTATCCCTTTCTATGCTCCCAAGCACCTGGCACATATCCATCATTTCCACAATACACTGACATTCTCTGTTTCTCCAACCTAATTATAAATCCTTAAGGGCAAAATCAGTGTTATTATTTCTCTGAATCCTCAGTGCCTAAAGCAGCTCCTGGTACATGGTAGGCACTCTTCTGATTTTCACTTAATGCAGCAATAACAGAAACAAATATGTGTATAGGACTTTAGATTTTTCAGAGCATCTTCCAACATATTATATCTCGTTTAATTTACATGGCAATCCTTCTTGGCTATTCAAAGTGTACATTTACTTCAGTGTATTCCATATGGAAATAAATGGCAGCTGTAGCTGAGAACTACCTGAGAAACACAACACAGAAAGATGTTATTAGAACACAGTCCATCTTTATTTTAATAGGAAGCTATGGTACTCCTCCAAATAAAGTTTGTGAGTAAAAGAAAAGAAAAACAGAAACAGAAGCAAAACCACAAGGTGTTTTTTTAAAATCCCCATTCCTCATTCCCATGTAAGTCTTACAGTTTCCTCCAGTGTTTCTGATCTCTAAAGCAAATGATTCAAAGTCATTTTCCTGTGCTGTTGTTGGTAAATGAACATTTTACCTACTTATTTCTCCAACCTTTTAATTAGAGGTTGTACTTCTTGTTTGGTCCAAAAATTTCTAGCCCTTATGGAGTCCCCAGTTCCCATTTTGTATTTTTACCTGATTTTTTTTTTTAACTTTTAAAATTCACAAATTGGATTTTGTATGTAAAAGCATTAAACTGAAATGCTGTTTAAGACTTCATTTGCCCAGTAGAACAGTAGAATAAAAGAGTTATCCAATGCTACTTTTGCTCATGAAGCAAATATAGTTAGGTTATAATACCTGTAGCCCATTACCAACACCATTTAGTGTTTTTTTCTTTAAGACAAATAGCTTTACCTCTGACCTAGAGAAAAAGAAGCCATCTAGCAACAAAGACGCTCATGATTTAAATGCTGTTCAGAATTTTAAGAATGGTCTGTTCAATATTTGAATTCACTTCTTTAAAGACAAGAGAAAGCCAGTTAGATTATTTAGTTACTGCTTCCCTACTAAAGGGAAAAATATCATCTGCATAAAATATTAATAT
Organism: Physeter macrocephalus; assembly: GCF_002837175.3. NCBI lineage: Eukaryota > Metazoa > Chordata > Mammalia > Artiodactyla > Physeteridae > Physeter > Physeter macrocephalus. Next base: position 117,729,640 of record NC_041217.1, read on the forward strand.
ATTCATATTCTGTTCCATTTCTGACTGACTACTCTATAGAGGAAACAGTTGTTTTTGATAGATACCAAATATAGAACTCAAGATTCTCGTCCCAACATCTTTATTAGCTGCTGCATGATCCTGAAGGACAATATTCTTTTGATTGACTTCAGAAAAGAACTTGCCCATTATCAGAAAGACAACAGATTGGGCCTAAAAGAAATCAGACTGTTGTCTGATGGTTATTGTCCTATAAAAGAGAACTGTTAATTTCAGCAGTGATACTAGAATTCCTGGGGCCTTTTTGGGGGCACATAAGCATGAAGACCAGACTTCCATATGCCAGACAAGAGATTGCTGCAAATGTTAGTAGATTTTCTTAAATTTATAAAAATAAGAGTAAATACTTATACTTCACTTACTATGTGTCAGACACTCTTCTAAGCACTTTACAGGTAGTAATCATTTTGTCCTTCCTATCATTCTGGGAACCTAAGATCAGAAGCCATAGGACAGACTCTCACCTCTACACAACACCTCAACCCAGAGGTATGCCTTGCATATGATTACTGTATTCCACTGAGAGGATTTCATATTAAAGACTCTCTTCCTGTTGAAAAACTTTAGTGAAGTTACAGAAACTTAGCAAGTTAGAGTGAACAAGGACTCAAGAAATCATTCAGTTTAACCAAGACCTAAATGATGTGCTAAGTGTTGAACACCTAGTTGGTGGCAGATTAGAAACTAGAACATAGTATCCTGACCCCTGCGTATTCTACTATTCCATATCCCTTTTCTTCTGTGAAAAGTGAGACACTCATTTGTGTCATACTTCCTGATCACCTACAACATGCCAGGCACCATTTGCCAGACACTGTAAATATGGTTAAGAATAGAGAAAATGCCTACGCTCATGGAGTCACGCTATTCAATTCACTAAGTAAACAAGGATTTACTGAGGGCTGATTATGTACCGAGCTCCAGAGAAGGTCTGCAGAGGTGGGGATGGGAAGAGGTGGAGTGGGAGAGGGAGGAGTATGAGAAATAGTCCCTGATTTCCAAGGAGTTACACAAAAGACAGGGAAAAACATGAAACACCATAGGAAAATACAGTACGATTAAGAGCCCAGTGTAGGGTAAATGAACACCGAGCGATTTCAGAGAAGGGGAGATCCGGAGAGTGGGAGGGATGTGGGCGTATACGTCATGGAGAAAGCGGAGAGTTGAAGGTGATGGTTGCCTACGATGCAGTATGCAGCAGCCAGATTTAGAGACATGGATGGACTTTAACGGTATGAGCCTGAGTGAAAATAGTAGGAGACACATGAAATTTAATATGTGTGTTAAGCAAAATAATTGTACATATAACAATAATAATTATTTGGTAAAGGTATATGCAATAAAAAAATAATGCACATAAAACGTAATAGAATGCCTGCCTATGCAGAGAGGTAAGGAGATAGGAATAAATATAATAAAAACATTAATTGATTGATTAATTTAAAGATAAGATCAGGGCCCTCACAGACCAATGTTGATGAAATTGTGTCATGACCTGATTAAGTCAACTCTCTGACATCAAGACCAGGGAGAAAAATCAAGGTGGCCTGGGATAGACCCAGTGGAGCTTTGTAAGCTGTACAGACCATGTTCAGGCTGAGAGAGGAATGGAAAAGGTGATCTAGGTGAGGGGACAGTATGAGAGGGGAGAGACCATTATGCCCAGAGGGGAAGGTGCATGTGGAGGGAGTAGAGGAAATACGGGCAGATATATGACTTGGGTCTCTTAGAGGAACCCTCAGAAGTCAGGCAGAGGCCTCAGAGGTGAGAGTAGAAAACATGAGCAGGGGAGTGATGCAGTGAAAGAGGAGACTAAGGAAGGGGAGCCTGCCAGCGTCCTTGGGAAGAAGGACCCAGCTGGTGAAGCATCTAGGAATTCAAATTGTGGAATGTTCAGATGTGCGTGGATGAGGGCTGAATTAGTGGTATCCATGGGGAAGAAAGGGAGATGAAGAAGGGACACACACACTGTGAGAAGACCACAAAAATGCCACAGGGATGTATTAGTTTGGTTCTTTGTGCAGGACAGTTTTTGAAAGTTTGCTTCAGTGTAGCCGTGGTTCCTGAAAACAGTTAAGTGGGTCACTTGCTTAGCTTTCCTTAGTGGTAGATTAATTAGCCAGCTGTAACTCCCGGATCTCTATTTTTAAATAACGACTTGCATAAATCTCTGAAGACAAGAACTCACCACTAGTATACAGCATATTCCGGCAGCTGCAAGTTATTATGCCCAGTGGAAATTAAATATCTTTTAGGGAAATCATGCAAGATCTCGTGACAAATATGAAATTAACCCCTGCCACCTCTATGTCCAACTCATTTCTTCGCTTGCCTGCCATCCTAATAAGCAGAGTCTCTGGGGTCCTGAAATGACAGCAGAATTGGCAATATTTTAAAAAGGCATTATTCGTCTATGAGCATTAGTGAAAGACAGAGCCTTTGTCCCAGGCTGAGCCAGAAGCTCTGGAAATCAAACACTGATAAAAACACACAATAGGCTCCTACTGAAAAACTATTAACCCATGGTCAGACAAAGATACTTATAACTCCAGGGATGTAAACAAACAAACAAACAAGCCATTTTATTTATCATTTTAAGCATCTTGTTTCCTCTGCTTAACACCCTCAAGCTCCCATTCTTTTTCCTTCTGACCAAATGCATTCTCATCTGGTTATTACTTCTTTCTTTATTTACAAGCTTCAGGCTGCAGATAACATGTGACTTTTTACTTTCCCTTTTCATTGCCTATTTTTTACATTTGGGTTCTTGTAGTTTTTAGGAGATATGAAACACTGCATTCTCAGTCAGAGTGAAAATGGAAGAAAGAGAAAGAATGGCAAGAGATGGCTGTCAGTAACTCCTACACAGCTGCATTAGGAAGGGTCCGGAGGTCTGGATCACTGTTGGATATTCAGGTGCCATTTGTAAATGTGTGTTTAATAAAATGGCAGTCAATACTGCCATAATCACCAAGCAAAGGACTTAATTTGTTTGGCCATTTTCAATAAAAGACAGAAGTCAGGCATGGTTTTGGCAGGAAACCCATCCCTGGGTGGGTGAAAATGGAATCCTCAAATTTTCCAAGTTGTTGTAAAGACTCCATAAGAAATCCTTGATTTCCCATGTAAACACCAACAATCCAGAATCCAAGAGAATAAAAAGATGGAAGCAACCTAAATGTCCATCGGTAGATAAATGGATAAAGAAGATGTGGTATATATACCCAATGGAATACTACTCAGCCATAAAAATGAATGAGATAATGCCACGTGCAGCAACATGAATGGACCTAGAGATTATCATACTAAGTGAAGTAAGCCAGACAGAGAAAGACAAATATCATATGATATCACTTATATGTGGAATCTCAAATATGACACAAAAGAACTTATTTACGAGACAGAAACAGACTCACAGACATAGAGAACTGATTTGTGGTTGCCAAGGGTGGGGGAGGGATGGAGGGGGAGTTTGGGGTTAGCAGATGTAAGCTATTATACAGAGAATGGATAAACAACAAGGTCCTACTGTAGAGCACAGAGAACTGTATTCAATATTCTAGGATAAGCCATAATGGGAAAGAATAGTTTTTAAAAAGAATGGACATATATATGTATAACCGAATTGCTTTGCTGTACAGCAGAAATTAACATGACATTGTAAATCAACTGTACTTCAATTAAAAATATTGAAAAAAAAGTCATCATATCTATGCTAAAAATAAAACATTCCGTTAATAATAATAATAAAAAAGAAGGGACTTTTTGTCCTTCTGGCTGCACAGACAGAGAAAGACAAATATCATATGATATCACTTATATGTGGAATCTCAAATATGACACAAAAGAACTTATTTACGAGACAGAAACAGACTCACAGACATAGAGAACTGATTTGTGGTTGCCAAGGGTGGGGGAGGGATGGAGGGGGAGTTTGGGGTTAGCAGATGCAAACTATTATATATGGACTAGATAAACAATAAGATCCTACTGTATAGCACAGGGAACTATATTCAATATCCTGTGATAAACCATAATGGAAAAGAATATGAAAAAGAATATGTATATATATATGTATATATATATATATATGTAAAAAGAATATGTATATATATATATATGTATAACTGAGTCACTTTGCTGTACACCAGAAACTAACACAATATTGTAAGTCAACTATACATGAGTTAAAAAAAAAAGATGTAATGCTTTTGTATAGATGGCATACTTCAGGGTCAGCGGTGAAGCAAAGGTTAGCAGTAAGGACCTGAAAAAAGAACAGAGGTGATGGTTACCACAGCACCCCCGCTTGGAGAGGCCCATCACTCAAGCCCATCGCTGTGGAGTTGGGATCTGCTGCCCTTTTATCAGTTCCCACCTTGGTTCCCCAGGCCTCCCCTTAGCTTTCCACATGCTCCAGGACATCTCTGACTCTCAGAGGGAAGGCTTCAAACCCCAGTGCTGCCAGGCAGCACTGTTTTCCTTTCATCTGAGTCCAGACCTGGGCTTTCACCATGACCCTGTGACCTCCTATGTCAAGAAGTTAACACGGTTCCTGCCTCTAGCTAATGTTTTCCAACATTGCTGAATGGGAGTCTATCTAATCAATTATGTGAACTTCAGACTTTGGCATAAAGATCATTATTGTGTTGTGCACCTGGCATCACATTGTAATGAGGCAAATCACATTCTCCTACAGTCAATGAGGGGGAAAAAAAGCACACAAAATGGAAATTACTCCTAAAATGACCTTGCTAGATTTGTACATCTGGCTAGCAGAGCCTGTTTCTATACATCAAGAAACTGACGTGGCAGCTTCGTCATACAACTAGGCAGCCCAATCCCATGTTAACAAACATGCTATTACGGAACATACGGCATAAGTCCATGAACTGTGTGCACAGTTGATGAACTCCCAGCGTAGTACCCATGATATTTACTGATTCACTGCTACCCTGCCCCAGGCTGCTTCCAAACGTGTCAGGAAAATAAAATATCATCCATATTTACATTCAGAAATTATTCCGTATTTACACATGCTAATAAAAACAAAAGCTTGCTTTTTAAGGAAGGGGCAAGCTCCATAATCAATTTTCTGAGAGACCCCAGGGTTTGACACCTTCTGCATACACTGCATTCACTGGAATAGCAGCTCAAAAAACACAGGAGGGCTGGCTCTGTGGCTTCTCACCCCTTCCTATGCCGACAGCAGCTGAGAGCAGCCAGCCAGCCAGCAGAGCTGAGGGCACCTGCGGACCACTCACTTCCTCTTGCCAAACAACTCGCTTTAGATTGTTTCTTAGTGACTGAACAAATATTTAATGAACCAGTGAATGAATTAGCTATGTGAATAGCTGTGACCCGAGGGTGCCCCAAAACTTCCCTGTCCCTTTCATTAATAACCAGTTCCATCTCCAATTCCTCAGCTTTGCTCTCTTCCCTGCAATATAACATTTGGGTTTATTAAATAGGGCATGAAGTTCTGAAAATCACTGGTAATGTGATCTTCATGAACAAATCACTTAACTTCTCAGAGCCTCAATTCCCTATTCCATAAAACGGGTGAAATACAGCATTTGTCTTGTAAGCATTCTTTAAGTTGCAAGAGACAGAAACCTAATTCAGACTACTTTAAGAGAAACACAAAGAATAAGTCTAGTGGCTCACAGGGCTGGGAGGGATATTGGGCTATCTGACCCAATCAAGGGATGGGAGCCTGGGCCTCAAATGCTAGGATCAGGACTCAAAGCCACCAGAATGCATTCCCTCCTCGATCTCTCAGCTCAGCTCAGCTCTGCTTGGCTTCACATTCCTTCTGCAGCCATACCTCTTCAACTTGGAATGAACTTGGTCACTTTTAACCCTAATTTCACGGTCTTTTAGCATCATGAACACAGTGGCAAAACTGTTTATTTTTCACTTTCAAATCGAATCCTTCTCTAGTATGTCAGGGGAGGCCTGAGATTGGCCCCGCAGGTTCACATGTTAACCTTAGGATGAGAAGTCTGATTGACGGGCATGGCATTGTGCCCGCCCCTGCACCTGCGGTGAAAGGATGTGGCCAGAGTGAATTACCAGAAGAAGGGGGATCAAAACCTTGCTGAGCAAATAAAGCAAAACTAAAAGCTGCCCCTGTCCTAACCCATCTCACCAGGTTGTTGTTAGCACCCAGGCACATGGCAAGTGCTGAACAACCATAGGTTAATATTATACTTAAATGGGCTTTGTAGGCTGCCAGACGTCATACTGAGTTCTATCAAATTAACTACCAATTCTATTTATTATTTCTTTCTCTGAGGGTGGAAGCTGCCGAGGCCAGTATTAACGACAATTATAATGATAATAGTTAATATTTAAGGAGCAATTACTGCAAGTCAGGAATTGCTTTTCTGAGCAACTTACATATATCAGCTATGAGACAGATACTAACACTGTCCCCAGTTTTTACGTAAATAAACTAATGCAAGGAGAGGTAAAGCAACTTGCCCAAAGTTATCAATACTTAACCAGCAGTGGGGTGAGGGTTTGGCCCCAGGAAGTCTGGGCCAGAGTTCACACTCCCAACCACCAGGCCTCAATATTCCTTGTACTAGGATAATGGGATGTAGGTTGGAAAGCAACTAGTATTTTGCACTGTGCCTTTTCCTGATGCACTGAAAACTCCATGAGATTGGTAATTATGTCTATTCTACTCACAGTTGCATAAATATGTCACTCTTAAGGTCTATATGACTGGTATGAGAAGAGTAGAGATAATTAGGATTGGGTTAGACTTTTATTTGAGTGCCTATCATTCAAATAATAGTGCTTTTGAAAATGAATATGCACATCCATTTTTCTGAAATTCAGAAAAGATGCAGAATATTCAGGTGCCTAATAACTTGGCTGCTAGTTAATCATGCTTGACACTTACATAGCACTTCACCTTTTAAAATCATTCTAGAATATGTTAGTTCATTAATCCTTACAACATCCATGTAAGGATGGAACCTTCAGGGAAGCTTCCTGAACCTGCCTCCCATCTCCGTACAAGCTGGTATCTAAATACTTGGTGGATGAAGGAAGGAAGAAAAAAATCAGATAAACCAAGTAAGGAAACAAAACGCATGCCACCAAGAGTGACAGAGACACGCAGGCAGTGAATGCGAAAGGAATATCCTCTGACTCAGAGGTTTGCCCTTGACACGTAAACTTTAAACATACAATATCCATATAATAATTATTATTCACTTCCGATTGGCTATAAATGTAAGAAAACAGCAATCAATCCACTTCAAGTGCCCGTACACCAATCACTTAACCTTATCGGTGGTCATTTCCATTGATTAAGACTCCCTCCTTAAATTTTCATAGTATTTTTATATGTATGTTCCACGTCCTGTTTCCCACCCCAATTCTACTTTTCTCAAAAAGGATCTGCCTGATGTTAACATCTGGTATGGTTTTGGCTATGTTCAGTATAAATTCCTTCATGTTCTCTTGTCATCTGGTTAACAGTTGCTTCTAGACAGCACGAGATGCTGAGGTGATCTCACCAGTCCCCTGAACAAAGATGTTCTTGGCCATTGCTTTTTCACTCATATACTGTGACTGCCCCTGCTTCTCCTGAGGCATGGATGTTAATCACCACTGACAACCCAAACAGGTGGATAGAGAAAGGTACCTGAACAAGGTAATAGGGCTAAACACCATCCTAGGAGGCTTTGGAGCCACAAACAATACTTGAAAAATTATTGTGAAGGCAATCCCGTTAATAGAATGGCATAAAAATCAGACCGAATGCAGGTGAGTATAAAATCCTGGTTATAAACAGTCATCTTATTTCTAACATCAGCTCATTCTGCTTTCTCGAGGTACTGAGGATTAAAGGGAAGGCAGTACAAGAAAATAGTTATGAGCTCAAGTTCTAGGATTAGGAAGACCTGGCTTCAAATTGATTAAACTAATTACTAACCGTGTGATCTTAGGCAAGCTGCTCAATCTCTCGGAGTATCAGTTACCACAGGATAATACCAGAACCTACCTGGTAGAACTGTTAAGGGATTAAGTAAGATAATAATTCACTCACAGCTCAGCACAGTGCCAGGGATATACTGAATACTCAGAAATAAAGATTATTAACTGTCTCCAGAATTCTGTGATATTCTCACATTCAATTTTGAGGTATGATATTGAGGCTGCTTTAAAATGATAAACCCAGGAATTCTAGATAATGACTGCCGTGTAAGAGGAATACACAGGCTAGAAACAGAAATGCTCTAAATCACCCAAAAGTTCAGCTACTTGCCAGCTATTAGCAGACTAATATGCAATGTTGACAGTGGGCAAAGTCAGGGAATAGATGATGTGTCTGTAATGAGCTTGTGTTTTTCTGCTTGCACCCTCTTCCCTCTTCTTGAGATGTTATCCTCACCCTATTCTATCTGGAGCATGTGAGGCCCTCCCAGATGCCTTGGAAGTTCCAACAGCTAAATGACCACTTTGCCTACTCATGAGTGCTACTCTGGCAGCTTAAGACTCTCAAGGTTACTGATGGTAACCTTTGTCGATTCCCTGTCACCACATTGTTAACCTGGAAGATTCTTCAGCTCCTTTCCCTTCCTTCAACAGCTACAAAGATAATCCATAATAAAGGCACTTGATGGTGCCTCTGATTACCCATTAGCATTGGACATGGCAAGGATGCTGAAGGTTGAGGGGAGGTGTTATCAAGTTCATGGTTTAATTTGCATTGGTACAGGGAAATCTGAGCAGATCTTTTTAGAATCAATCCACTGGGGGAATATACAGAAGGAAGCATTCAAACCACGGTGCTCAAGCAGAATGAACACTTATTTCACAGACACAATTACAACTGCCAGGGGAGAAAATTTTTCCAAAACTATTTAATCTCTGAAAAGGGCAATAAGCTTGTCAGCTTCTTGGGCATTTCACCCTTGGTGCAGTGGTTCATAGCAAATCTTTCTATGACCAAAACCCATGAGATTCATCAAGTGTCTCCATTCTCTCACAATAAAAGTCTTTTAAGACTCCGACGATGAGGTAAGTTTTGTGTGTGCAATATATGCTCCTCTCTGTCACCGGCGCAAAACCTGGGGATATGATAGAGAAAGGAGCCTTGAGAAATGAGGATGTTCATCTTGCAAGTGTTTGAGATGCTATTTCTAAGGTAATTTCCCTTACAAATCAAGAAATCCGATTCAATTCAAGTCCAATTCAAGTTTGTTTTCCAGAATGTGTAGTAAATCCTCAAAACCATGAACTGTACACTTGCTTTTGTCTCACTTTCTACCCATCCTCCTTTGTGCTTCATGAATTCATTATGGCTATGAAAAGTATTAAGACTAGAATTAGCAGTCAGAAAATGGGCTAGAACCAGCCATTTTTTTCCCCTATCATGTCTATTAATGACTGCAACATTATAAACAATAAAGTTTAATTAGGAACTAAAGTGTCTACAGCAATTAAATATGAAGGAAGTATTAAAAAACACAGCAGGAAGGATCATATTTTTAAAGCATTTAAATTGCAAATGATGTTATTGACAGAACTTTTGCAAGAAATTTTGTGTTGGGGAAAAAAAAGAAGGAAATCTAAAGTGAAGCGTTGACTCCATGGCATTTACAGACAAATAAATATTTAGGATGGATCAATTTGCAACCATGAGCAGATGCTTCAGAACATATATAGAGCTAATAGGAGCTGTCCTTAATTTTTACCTCACTGAGTCAATGAGGAAAAAAAAAACCAACTTAAAGGATTCCAGAGTAATGACATGACTCTTTAGTATTATGGCCACTTCAAATTAAAGGATTCATCTTCAGTTACTGAAAGAAGAAAATAAATGAGCTTCATGCATGAATATTTGGAAAGGGCTACAGCTCACTCTCTGGGCATAAAACTATCTGAAGTTGTAATCACAGGGTTTTAGGTTTCTGAGACCAGATTCTAAAAAAAAATTTGCCTCATTTTGGTTCTGTAGTTCACTGCTTGATAAACAGTGCTGAAAACAGAAGTCGTGTGCTCACTAAACCATTGAGAAGAGCTGGAGTATTGTAAACTACAGGGACAGGGTGAATGCTGGAGAGAAAGCAAAGTTCTAGCTTCATGGAAAGACACGCAAAAGAAGAGGGAAGATGAGCCTTCAGTTTTCTAAGTTTATGCTATTCCAAAATACAGTGGTAGCAAATTCAGAACAAAATGGAAAGATGAAGAAAGGTCAGGCATCACTTTCTGAATGCTTTGCAGTACTGCACAGCTTCTGCATTTGTCATTGTTCTTGGCATTTGCCCTTGAGCTTGAATCTGGAGTTTGCTTCCATCTTTTTTTTAAATTTTTTAAAAAATTTATTATTTATTTATTAATTTATTTAATTTATTTATTTTTGGCTGTGTTGGGTCTTCGTTGCTGTGTGCAGGCTTTCTCTAGTTGTGGCGAGCAGTGGCTACTCTTTGTTGTGGTGCACGGGCTTCTCATTGCGGTGGCTTCTCTTGTTGCGGAGCACGGGCTCTAGGCACGTGGGCTTCAGTAGTTGTGGCACATGGGCTCAGTAGTTGTGGTGCACGGGCTTAGTTGCTCCAGGGCATGTGGGATCTTCCCACCCCAGGGCTCGAACCCGTGTCCCCTGCATTGGCAGGCAGATTCTTAACCACTGTGCCACCAGGGAAGCCCTGCTTCCATCTTTAACTCCATCACACATTAGGCCCCCTGCAGAGAGGTGTTCATTTGAAGCCTCTGGTAATAAAAGTTTGGTATTTGAAGGAACTGTGTTGAATGAGTTGTCTTATTCCTTGCAAACAAGTTGTATAAATAGCAGTCTCATGGAAAATGAAATATGCAAGTGTAAAGTAAAAGGGGAAGTCCAGAATGTGATGATTACAAGGGGTTGGGAAGTTCGTAGCTAGTGGTGCTGCCTCCTGTACCAGTTATGAGAAAGACGTTAATGTTCTCTCTACTGGGTTTGAATATTGCCAAAACAACTGGACGTTTGCTCAGTGGCTCATGGGATGACCTACAGCCGTAACATTTCTAAGTTAGGGAAGAAAAGAACAGAGGCTGATCTTTTTGGAATTCCTATCTAATGGCCAGGAATCCTGGCAATTTTCTTTTCTAGTACAATTATGTTTCTTCCTACTCTGTGTTTGAATTGCAAAGGAACAGAAGCATGGCATTCCCAGTTGAAGTCTTCAAGTTGACAGCCTGATACGTTGATCTGTTTTTATCTACTTTAAATTTAAATTCAAAGCCAGCATTCATAGGTGTCTTCACAACAAGCTGCAGGCCTATGGGAAGTACTCCCTGGCTCCTCTGTTTATCTAGTTTGGCCTCCTCACTATGATCAATTAATATTTCAGAAAGTTAATTTTTTCTGAGATTGGAATATATGTCACTTTCCAGAAAGTCATTTACATTGCTATTCACTTTCTTTTCAGTGCCTTGTTTATGACTAAAAAAAGGTACTGATGATTTCATAATGAGAGCATATTATGTAGAAATGGAAATATAATCTTTGAAAAGTATGACTTTTTATGTGTTAGGTAACATTTCTTTTCAATTTTTTTTATGTGATTTTTTTTTTCTTTTCTAAAGGGAAATATATAAGTGTTAGGAGACAAGTGAAATATATATCAGGATTTTTTCCTATATATTTTGAACTACTATAAAATCTAAAGGGACCAGATGATTAAAGTCCTTCATTTTTAAAGAATTTTCTTTGAGAAATCCTAGAACCTAGAGACAAATTGTTTTTATTATTGTTTAAGTTTTGTTTAAGGGCATAGACTATACTACATTCTTTAAAGAAACGAAATATTTGTCTCTATTCTCTAATATTTCGTACAATATGTTAGATTTTTAAAAGCAATACTATTCAAAATGTGGAAGATATCAATAAAGTCATTGACCATGAACATCTTGAGGTCATTTATTCATTTATTTCATAATTTAGTTAACAAGTAAATGATGAGCACCTCCTACATGTGATTACATATGGCAAGTATTATAGCAAGTATGAACATGAATACAGTATAGTTCTTACCTTTAAGAAATGTATAATAGAGTAGTAGAGACAGACATAATCATATAACAACAATACGCAGAAGGTTCAAAATGTTATGGGATTTCTAGTTCAAATGGCTTACTGCAGGTACTGCCTTTCTTCTCAAATTACTTCTGATGTGACCTTATAGCAAACCATTATAAAAGCATGGTAAGACTGGAAAACGGCATCCTAACAGCAGAGCAGTATACTGACAGGAATTTAGGATGACATAAATAAGAACAGATTGACAGGTTTTTCTGTCCCTTGTAGATTAAGGTAGTTTTTGGTAGACCAATTCACCTGCTAAGAATTTTTTTTTAATGCAAAATAAACACAAAAATTCTCTGTTTAAAGATATATACAGCTACAGAAATAATAAGGACTAGAGAGGCTAAAATCGTGGAAAGAGGAGACACTTAGAAGGGTGTAATAATAATCTTCAGTGGCATTTTCCCTGGAAATGTGCTGATTCTTGCAAGGTGAGGCTGGGAACTGGGGCTTTCACTGGGTAGAGGACCACTGCTAAAGACAGAGAAACCAGCAGATACTTTGGCATTTAAATGAGATGGACTCACAAAATTGGATACTTGAGGAGCTTCAAGTCAGAAGTGATTCTTCCCTCAAAATATACACCAAACTGTGAAAGTATACAACATAGAAGACTAAAGAGATAAATCACAAACTCTGAGAAGTAAAGTGGAAAAATGTGTAGTCTCCTGATGCTGAGAAGACAGACCTGCTAGTGGGCCTAGTGAATACAGCAGTCTCTTAATTGAAAGCAATGGAGGTCTTTGGAGGGGAGGCAAGAAAAACCAGCAATAGACTGAGTTTTAGTTTAGTTTAATAAAAACTTCAACAGAGCCCTCAAACTGGCTCATTCTTTTTTTTTTTTTTTTGCTGTACGCGGGCCTCTCACTGTTGTAGCCTCTCCCATTGCAGAGCACAGGCTCCGGACGCGCAGGCTCAGTGGCCATGGCTCACGGGCCTAGCCGCTCCGCGGCATGTGGGATCTTCCCGGACCAGGGCACGAACCCGTGTCCCCTACATCGGCAGGCGGACTCTTAACCACTGTGCCACCAGGGAAGGCCGTCTCATTCTTGAATGATTTAAGATAGCCCCTCACTCTACCTAGCAGGAGAAAATATAATCCTTTTCTGATGCTAGATGACAAATCTGGGACCTCTTCAATATTTATACCCAGTGTTCTTCATTTATTAAAATCATGCTAGATATGGCAAGAGACCATATGTCCAAAAACCAAGGGAGAAAAACACAGGCAACAGAAACAGATTCATAGGTATACAGACATTGGTGCTATAAGGGGTATAAAATAACTGATTAATATGAATAAAAAAGAAAAATGATAGAGAAAAAAGATAAATGTTGGATAATTTTCCCAGGTAATAAGAATCTGAATCAATCATGTTACATTAGTTATTTTTATTTACATACATTATATATGTGTGTGTGTATATATATATATATATACACACATACATACTCATATATATATATATATATATATATATATATATATATACTCACATGTAATTTTCTAATTTTTTATCTGGATTTATCCCTACACAACTGTGACAGTTGGTTAAAATTCACTATACAGTGGAGGTCTTTGTGTCTTATACTGCAGCTTTACGTCTAAAGGTTAGGTATTTGGGAAAGAAAGATGGACATAAAGTTCCAGACAGTGAGAATAAACTGGAATCCAAAAGAATGAGCTGGATAGGGATGGACTAACACCCATACCAGTCTCTCACTGCCTCTAACTTTAATGGCAATTGTCATGCATAAGAAGCTCTTACCCTTCATCACCCAGTTGAACTCACATTTGGCTGAGGGTTCAGAGAAGCTGAAAGAGGAGTAGTAGCTGAACACTTGACTGCTGCCCAACCCCAATGAGGTGAACAAACAGATCAGTGACAACGTGTGTGAGATTCAGTGGCATTTGATGTCACTGCATGACCTTCTAAGTGTAAAATCTATATGGCTACTACGTCAATTCTACCTTCCAAATCCCATTGTGGCCCACCTGAACCCAAAATATGTAAGCAAGAGAATTCTTGGAAATGTAGTTCAGCCTAGCTTAATTGACACACACAAAAAGCCACCAAAGAATCTATAAAAATAATTAGATGGGGGTTGCAGAAGTAAAAAGTGTCCTATCTTAAAATAAGAACTAAATTAATGCATAGAACACCAAATTGGACAGAGTTGAGAGAAAAAAATAATGAATTAGAAGACAGTGGAAAAGATCCAAATGGAAGCACAGAGAGAGAGACCAAAGAACCAGAAGGGGGAGAGAACAGAGCAAAAGAGAAATATTATGACATATATGTAATTGGTTTAGCACAAGGAGAAGAGAGAATTGAAAAGAAATAGTATTTGAAGAGATAATTGCACAAAATTTTCCAAACTGAAGAAAAACATCAATTCACAAATTCAAAATTCTCAGCTAACTAAAAGCAAAATAAATACTGTTAAAAAGAATTAAGGTACATCAATAAAAAACTGAGTTTAAAAAAGAGATAAATAAAATAAATCTTAAATGTAGCCAGAGGAAGAAAAAGACACTCTCTTCAAAGGAACATCAATAAGAAAACAGCTGGCTTCTCAATAGAAATGAGGTAAGCCAGAGGGCAATGGAATAATACCTTAGAAGTGCTAAAAATAACTGTTAATGTGGCATTCTACACCCAGTGAAAATGTACCTCAAAAATAAAGAAAAGAAAAAACATTACTAGAAAAAGAAAAATTAAAACAATTCATTGTCAGTAGCATTGTTCTAAAGGAAATATCAAAGAAAGTTTTCAGGCCAAAGGGATATTAGAGAAAAATATGGAAATGGAGGAAAAAATTTGGAGCAACACAAAGATAAATATGTGGATAAATATAACTGAATATAGACGGCACAAAAACAATGGTTATGTATAAGTAATTTTAAATATATGCAGAATTAAAATGTGTGATGACAATAACACAAAAGGGATAAGTTCTATTATTATTATGGAAGAGGTAAAAATAAACATTTGTATTAGTCTTTAATAAGTCATGGATGAATATTTTGATCTCTTAACCATTAAGAGAATTATTTAAAATGTAAAGCTGAGAAAATATTAGATAG
Organism: Physeter macrocephalus; assembly: GCF_002837175.3. NCBI lineage: Eukaryota > Metazoa > Chordata > Mammalia > Artiodactyla > Physeteridae > Physeter > Physeter macrocephalus. The sequence continues at coordinate 117,744,855 of NC_041217.1, forward strand.
AAAAAATTGAATAAGAAAAATCTCTCGATTAATCCCAAAGAAGGCAAAATACTAAAAACCATTTTTAAAGAAACCCTCAGATGGGCCAAATATTAAACAAATAATAAGAGGCTGGTTGTAAACCCAAATATATAAGTACATTAACCATAAGTGGACAAAGTAGTTCAAGTAAAAGATTAATATTTTCAGGCTAGGTTTTAAAAACTTACATGTGTTTACAACAATAAGGAGGTACTATGTACCAGGTAAATACTAACCAAAGAAAACTGGTACAGCTATACTAATACCCGCTCAAAAAACTATAAGTCTAAAAGGATTACTAGGGCTGAACAAGGTCATATTATAATAAGGTGCCAGTCCCTCAGGAAGATATAATAATTCTAAATAATTTATGCATCCAATATTAAAAAAAACAAACTTAGCAGGTCTCTGGAATCTATAAGCCATACAGATAAAAGCAAGAGCCCCCAAAATAAGTGAAAATTTCCAGGAGAACCCCAACTAATCACAAGATCAGAAGTAGTAATGAAGGCTAGAGATAATAGACTGTGGGTGATTGGTCAGATAATTTTGTGTGTATGTGTGTGTGTGTGTGTGTGTGTGTGTGTGTGTGTGTGTGTGTGTGTTTACTATACCAACCCCCGGCTCTTATAGAAGCCAACTCCTATGTTTGCCTATAGGATTAAGCTCTAAGTATAGCTATATAAAGTGAGAATTCTGAGAAGTACCTCTGGTAATTTATGGTCTTCTATACCAAGATAAGAGGCTATGAACTATCTCTAAAGAGAGGTTAAATATCTAGTTATATGTCTCTCTTTCCTTCCTTAGTCCCGGGAACAAAAGCTCCTGTTATCCGAGCCTGTATTTGCTGCTAGGTCAATAGAGATTCTCATTTGTATGGAGTAAATAAATGTCACTATTAATACTTTTCAATCAAGATCCTTAGATACAAATATGAGCAAACATGCATGAATCACTAAGCATTTGAGGGAAGATACAGCATGAAAAGAGTCGCTGACTCAACAAACAGAGGAAGTAACCAACAAAGAAACAGAAGTTAACAGAGGAAACAAGGGAAAAAAAGTATGTTAACAGAGGAAACAAGAAAAAAAAGATACACATATTTTTTAATCTCATACATATTTTAAAAATATATTATCTATGATAAAAGCAACTGGCTGCTACAAAAAATAAATAAGCAGAGCTCTTGAAATTAAAAACAGAATTACAATAAACATAAATCAGCAGAATGGTTGAAAAATTAACAATGAACTAGAAGATCAAAATGAGGGATTCTTCTACAAAAAAGTACAAATGGAAGAGGTGAAGAGCAAGAAAGAAAGAATGACTCATGGAGAATGGAAGCCCATCCTGAGTATTTATAAAGATTAATGAAATACCTAGCTATATCTGCATGATCATAAAGCTGCATTAGTACAATAAATAGTCACTAGCTACACATGGCTATTTAAATTTACATTTAAATTAATTAAAATGTGATAAAATTATAAATTCATTTTAAAAATCTACTAGTCATATTTCAAAGGCTCAATACCACATGTGATGTGGGCAGCTACTATTTTGGACAATACAGTAAATAAAGATTATTTACAAAGAAACAAGGAACTGACTGATGTCAGTCTCTTCTTCAGAAAATTTGGATGCACAGACCTTGTAGACCAACCACATCTTCAAAGTTCTAGTAAACATGATTTTCAACCTGGAATTTCACATTTAAATTATTTTACAACTGTGAAAATGAATTTGATATTTTTAGACACAAGTTCTCAGGATGTATTATCCCATAGGTTCTTTTTGAAGGGAGCACTTGAGGATATGCTCCAGAAAAAAACAAAAGAATCTAAAAAAAGATGAATGTCATAGAGTGTTCTGCCTATGTTTTCCTCTAAGAGTTTTATAGTGTCTGGCCTTAAATTTAGGTCTTTAATTTAATCCATTTTGAGTTCATTTTTGTGTACGGTATTAGGGACTGTTCTAAATTCATTCTTTTACATGTAGCTGTCCAGTTTTCCCAGCAGCACGTATTGAAGAGACTGTCTTTTCTCCATTGTATATCCTTGCCTCCTTTGTCACAGATTAGTTGACCATAGGTGTGTGGGTTTATCTCTGGGCTTTCTATTCTGTTCCATTGATCTATATTTCTGTTTTTGTGCCAGTACCATACTGTCTTGATGACTGTAGCTTTGTAGTAGAGTCTGAATTCTGGAAGCCAGATTCAGCCAGCTCCATTTTTCTTCTCAAGATTGCTTTGGCTATTCAGGGTCTTTTGTGTCTCCATACAAATTCTAAAAATTTTTGTTCTAATTCTGTGGAAAATGCCATTGGTAGTTTGACAGGGATTGCACTGAATCTGTAGAGTGCTTTGGGTAATAGAGTCATTTTCACAATGTTGATTCTTCCAATCCAAGAACATGGTATATCTCTCCATCTGTTGATATCATCTTTAATTTCTTTCATCAGTGTTTTATAGTTTTTGGCATACAGGTCTTTTGTCTCCTAGGGTAGGTTTATTCTTAAGTATTTTATTCTTTTTGTTGCAATGGTAAATGGGAGTGTTTCCTTAATTTCTCTTTCAGATTTTTCATCATTTGTGTATAGGAATGCAAGAGATTTCTGTGCATGAATTTTGTATCCTGCTACTTTACCAAATTCATTGATTAGCTCTAGTAGTTTTCTGGTAGCATCATTAGGATTCTCTATGTATAGTATCATGTCATCTGCAAACAGTGACAGATTTACTTTTTCTTTTCAGATTTGGATTAATTTTATTTCTTTTTCTTTTCTGATTGCTGTGGCTAAAACTTCCAAAACTATGTTGAATAATAGTGGTGAGAGAGGACAACCTTGTCTTGTTCCTGATCTTAGAGGAAATGGTTGAGTTTTTCACCATTGAGAACGATGTTGGCTGTGGGTTTGTCATATATAGCCTTTATTATGTTGAGGTAAGTTCCCTCTATGCCTACTTTCTGGAGAGTTTTTATCATAAATGGGTGTTGAATTTTGTCAAAAGCTTTTTCTGCATTTATTTAGATGATCCTATGGTTTTTTTTCCTTCAGTTCGTTAATCTGGTTTATCACATTGATTGATTTGCGTATATTGAAGAATCCTTGCATTCCTGGGATAAACCCCACTTGATCATGATGTATGATCCTTTTAAAACATAAACAAGTTGAGAAGACAACCCTCAGAATGGGAGAAAATATTTGCAAATGAAGCAACTGACCAAGGATTAATCCCCAAAATTTACAAGCAGCTCATGCAGCTCAGTTCAAAAAAGAAAGACAACAATCCAAAAATGGGCATAACACCTAAATAGACATTTCTCCAAAGAAGATATACAGATTGCCAACAAATGAAAGGATGCTCAACATCACTAACCATTAGAGAAATGCAAATCAAAACTACAATGAGGTATCACCTCACACCAGTCAGAATGTCCATCATCAAAAAATCTACAAACGGGCTTCCCTGGTGGTGCAGTGGTTGAGAATACACCTGCCGATGCAGGGGACACGGGTGCGTGCCC